>NC_041065.1:31739695-32054695 GCF_900634775.1 Gouania willdenowi
TTTTGTGCTTCACAGGAAACACTGTTGCAACCCAAGCATCACCTCATGTTCTTTGAATGTGAACAAAATAATTGTACGAGTTGCTGAGGAAGTTACTAGAACTAAGCATTTTGAGAGCTTTTAGTCAAAGAATCTGTCTGTTGTCGTTTTGTGAATTTCTTTTATTCAATTGTATGTTTTGGAGTCATTATGTGTGTTTATGTTTTATTTTATGTGGTCTTGTTGACAATTTGTATATTTTTCTGTCATTTTCAATCATTTTTGTTAGTGATTTGTGAATTTTTGGAATCACTTTCTGTCCTTTTTTTTATATTTTTCTCTCATTTTGTGTAATTTTGTTGGCATATCATGTGTCTTTGGTTTCATTTTGTATAGTTATTGCTGTTCAGTGTGTTTTTGTCATTATTCTTTGTGTTTAAGTGGTTGTTTTATGAGGTTTTGTTGGCATTTTCTATGTTTCATGAATCATTTTGTGTATTATGTTGGACAGTGAGGGTTGGATCCTGCCCGGGTTGCCCTTTGTCACCGAGTCTGCCATAAAGTATATTCTCAAAGGTTTTCTATTAAAAGAGTTTACATTTTATTTTACATTATTCACACCATTCTCATAATCACTGGTTGTCCACTGGTTTAGCTTTAGTATCCTCTCTCACCCACTGACAAAAAAATTCTTTCAAACGTTTGGTAGTGACAAAAGAAGAACAACGGATTCTCCCTTCCTCCTGATGAACTGCTTTTTAATCAAAAACCAATAATTGCAAAAAAAAAAAACAATTATTATATTCAAGTTTAAAAAACAAAATGAAAAATTCAAAAGTCAAACTCAAGTAAAAAAATATAAACCTCTTTTTAAAGCATATATAAGCAACAAATTATCAGTATACGTAGACACTACTGTGAGAAAAAAAGAAATGCCCTTCACAATAAAAGCACAAACAATTTTGTCAGTCCCAATGCAAAAGCCTGGGACCAAAGTAAAAGTTTTACTGCTCCTTTAAATGCGCTTAACAGAGGTGAAAGTAATGGATTACAAGTACTCACGTTACTGGAGTTGAATTGTTTTTATGGGTACTTGTACCTTTTTGAGTATATAAGTAAATAGTTACATTTCTACACCCAACCGTTACTGAGTAAATGATTGTTTTTTATGAATATTTTTCTAATATTTAATAATATTGTTTCATGGTCTCTTCAGTTTGAGGTTTCTACCCAAAAAAAAAAAAAAGTGCAATAATCTTATCTGTACAGAAATCTTACACATAACTTTTCCTCTTGATATCTATTTATATCTGCACCTTTTCTTTCTTAAATCCTACTTACCTTATGTAAATACTCATTCTTATCTGTACTGTAAAGTTCAAGTTTGAATGACATTAAAGAAAGTCTAAGTCTAAATATGTTGTTACCCACATGGTTCCTTTGGTGTGGCACTGTTTTAGAGCTCATAAATGTAGCTACTTTTAGCCTCAGAATTTTCTTTTTTTTAATTTTGAATTGATTTTTTTTTAAATAATTGTACATTTTGACAAACCTTTTATTATATACAGATGCCTTTGTGGAAAATGAATTAAGTTCCAATTGTGCAAGAATTCATATTTTCCTTTTTAAGTTTATACATGAGATGTTTACTGTATGCAAGGGAACCGTGGCAACAACATTTATTACCAAAAATAAACATGGGGGTGAAAGTAACTAGTAACTTTTACATTGAGTACTACTTAATACTCAAGTACTTTTCACTTGTACTTGAGTATTTTATGTATGACATATTTGTACTTGTTTAATCAAGTAGCAGTACTTGAGTAGGTAGATATCAGTACTCTTTACACCTCTGGCGTTTCATATGAAAAAATAGTCCCTTTGGACTTGGGTTCGAAGGTCTTTAAACGTGTGTATCAGACATTTCTTCACAATAAAATCCTTTCATTACAAATATGAGTCTCATTCTTTAATGTCGCTCGCTCTGAAGTCTCATGCTCTGGTTCCTGCTGTCCCTGGAGACCTGTGAGGTGAGGGTCTGCGAGCATCCTTCTCCCCTGGCCAACTTCTTCATGTGAGCCGTTATAAATCTCCTGAACTTGGTCGTGGCAAAGAAGTAAATCACCGGATCCAGGATGCAGTTGAGGCCCATGAGAGCCAGCGTGATCTGATGCAGGTCGTTGAGTATCTGGCGCGTGTCCTGGCCCCAGTCCACGTGGCCCCAGCCCTCTGTGATCCGCAGCACAGCCAGGGTCCAGAATCCCTGGAGGACGTGATGAGGCGTGAAGCACAGAACAAAGACACCGACCACGGCCCATAACATCTGCAGGGCCCTTCGTTTCGGCCCTCTCCGCCTCTTACCAGATCCGTTGCACTTTCTGGATTCGTGCGCCACAGATCCGAGTCCTGATTCAGGAAGATTCTGTGACAGTAACTCTCGAGCAATGAGGAAGTTACACACCACAACGAGTAAGAATATAACCAGAAACAATCCGATGATGATGAAATGGGTGATGGCCACGGTTCTCTTCTGAAAGTTGGTTTCTTCTTGGTATCCCTCAAAGCAGCGGGTGACATTGCTCGATGGGCTGTCGCTGTTGGTTGCTGGAGTAGCCAGATATGGAATGGACATGGACAACGTGAACAACCAGATGACAACGCACACCACGATCCCACGCCTCCTGTGGTCCGACGAGGCCATGTCCAGGGGCCGAGTCACCGCCCAGTAACGGTTCAGGCTGATGGCTGCGAGGAAGAGGATGGTGCCGTAAGTATTGATGAAGAAGAAGGAGCCCGTCAGCCTGCACATGAAGTCTCCATAGACCCAGTCGCCGTGGCGACTATAGTAACCGATCCAGAAGGGGAGGGCGCTGACGAACAGCAGGTCGGCGATGGTCAGGTTGGTCATGTAGATGCGTATTTCTCCCATGGCCTTGGCTTGACGGAGGCATCGCAGAACAAAGAGCACGTAGAGGTTTGCGAAGAACCCGAGGATGAAGACGAGGCTGTAGACGATGGGGAAGAGCACGTAACGGAACTCCGAGTCCAGGAAAGACGAGACATTGGTGGTCGTTAGAACCGGATCAGGACTTGGAGTCGTAGAGATTTGTTCAGTCTTTGGAAAAGTCTCCATCTGTGGTAAAACAAAACAAAAGGTACATGTCAGAAGAAACAAGTGCTACATACCACAAACTCAATGAGTATATACTGTCTACTATATAGTATAAGTATATTGAGGATGATGAGCGTTCCCACTGAAGTATACTTCCAGGCTAAATATCTCTGTTGATTCTCCACCTTTACTTTGAAAGCTCTGAAAACATTTGAAGTGAGAAAGTGACCAAGTATAAATCAACATGTGATCATTTGATCCATAAAACTCACGAAGACACATTTAACGCCAACATTTTCAGAAACCCTCCATTGTGCAAGAGACAAAACTTCCTGTTAACTTCAAAACAAGAGCCCTGTTTACAAAAGCGTTAAAAAAATTACTGGAAGACAAGAAGAGATGTTTGAAGAGGATGTTTGATTTTTAGCTTGAAGTATGACTAGTGTGCCCACCGTGCATACTTAAAAAATGTCCCCATATAGTATACATCCTGGTATTTCTCACGTACTCAATCTTTCCATACTATTTAATGTGAACACACTACATACTCAATGAGATGTCAGACTTAGTGTGAGTAGTACATTATGGTGACATTTACAACACACCCACGCACATCAGAAACACATTTCCTGTGTGTCTTCCTTCACGTTTCATTCTGAACTTGAACTATTTCTGCCTTAAAAGGCTTTGCTTTTCTTATTTTCATCCATTTCTTTTAATCCTTTTTCTCCTCTGTCATTGTTCTTTTTCAGCATCTCCCTTGAAATTAAATCAGATGCACACATCTCTACAATCTGCTTCTTTAACTGAAGCTACCAATGCATTCCTTCATACAATGAAAGCAACCATAGTGTCCCTGTCCACTAAAGCATTTAAAATAATGACCAAACTGAATATTGTTATTGTCATTTTTGAATTGTTTATTTTTTATTGTCAGTTTTGCATTTTTTTGTTGTCATTTTGTGTGTCGAGTTTAATTTAATCAAATTTTTTCTCAATTTTGTGTGTTTTTGGTGTTATTTTCTCTATTTTTGTCTTTTTTTAATGTGTTCTTGGTCCCATTGAGTACATTTTTCTCTCATTTTGGTTGTTTTTGTTGTTATTTTGTGTGATTTTTGTTCTATTCTCTCATTTTGTGTATTTCTGTAGTTATCTGTGTGCTCTTGGCACCATGTTTTAAGTTTTGTCTTTCTTTCTTTTTTTTTTTTTTTCACAGACAACAGTAGCTAATATAGATCCAGGTAAATGGGAAAGAATTGTTAAATATTGTTTGATAAGCTACAGAAACTCACAAAGAACTTCATCTCCATCAAATGTAGTTTTACAGTGAATATACTGTCGGTAACACAGAAAGAGGAAAATAAATCAAAGGCTTTGTGGAATGTAAGACATTTTAATGATATTTGGTAACAGAAGTCTGATAACAAGCAACTCCTTTTTTCATCATCGTCATTACCGTTGAGTAAAATTAACACTTTCTTTACAGTTCGTTTCTACTTTTTTCTCCACAACTCCAACACTTTTTCTATATCAGGGTTTAAAAGCCACATAAAGATTTAAATAAATGTAACTTAAATCTGCCTCCCTTTCTGTTTGAAAAGAAACCTCCTTACCTGGCAGCTTCTTAGACGCCTGCTGCTGTGTCTGTAACAGTAGAGTGAGTGTGTGTGTGTGTGTGTGTGTGTGTGTGTGTGTGTGTGTGTGTGTGTGTGTGTGTGTGTGTGTGTGCGTGTGTGTGTGTGTGTGTGTGTGTGTGTGTGTGTGTGTGTGTGTGTGTGTGTGTGTGTGTGTGGGAGTGTTTAACAGTTCAAGATGAAGGTGTGGCAGACGACTGTGGAAAGTGTGTTGTAAGATACTAAACTTTTATTGTGGTTTTATTCTGTGCATTGTAAAGTGACCTGAAAGGTGCAGGTTTCCAAATATTATTATTATTATTATTATTATTATTATTATTAATTCAGCATCAGGATTTCATGCTCTGCTGTCAGTCGATCATGATAAGAGGCTTTAAGGCAGATATGGGAAACTAAGACAGTGAGGATCAATGGGTTTCTATGTTTTTCTGTCATTTTTGTATGTTTTTGACTTTTTGTGCATTTTTGTTGTTGTTTTCTGTCATTTTTGTTAAATTTTTGTTTTCATTGTTGTTTGGTGTGTTTTCCTGTCATTTCTGTATATATTTGTTGTTAATTTGAGTATTTTTGTTGTTGTTTTCTGTCATATTTGTGTATTTTTGTTGTTTTTATATTGTTGTTGTTGTTTTATAAGTTCTTGTAAGTGTTTTGTGTGTTTTTCTGTCATATTAGTGTATATTTGTTGTCATTTTGTGTGTTTACATTGTTGTTTGTGTTTTTCTGTCATTTTGTTTTATATGTTGTAACTTTGAGAATTTTTGTTGTTGTTTTATGTGTTTATGTAATAGTAATAATAATAATAATTTGTGTTTTGTGTTTTTGTTGTTTTGATAAATATTTGTCATGTATATTTTTGTTGTCGTTTTGTCTTTTTTTATGTCATTTTGTATACTTTTGTTGTTTCCTAATTTTTTGTCATCATTTTGTGTGTTTTTATTGTTGTTTTGAGTCTTTTTTAAGTCATTTTCTGTAGTTTTGCTGTTTTGTTTTTTTTTGTTTTGTGTATCATTCTGTCCTTTCGTGTGTTTTTGGAGTCATTTTGCGTATTTACTTTGGAGGAGTGTGCACAACACTAGACTGAGGGCCACATGTGTGGGTTCTTGGCCTCAGCAGTCAATAAACAACTAACCTCTTATCCTTTGAAAACAAACGTATAAACAAAAGCTTTCACTTTCTTTTCTCTGAGTGTTTTAGAGAAATTACAAAATAAAAGCCATTAGGACATTTTGAGCCTTTTTAAATCTGCCTTAACACCAACATTAATTAACAACTCGATTCCATTAAACTCTCTTCATGGTTTGCTTCATTTTCACATTTACCTCCCACGTTATACGTTTCATTAAAGCAAGTGATTAATCAACACACTTAATGAAATTAGTTTCTGTATCATCACTGAGTCATGATTGAAGTGATTAGTCAAAACGACTGCTGCTAAATGATTAGCATTAATACTGATTTGATTGATGCGTCACTTATTGTCATTAGCATTCCTTCCTTCACACATTGTGATGAAGACACTTAAATTATACGAGGTTCAGGTCCAGAATGCACCATTCTGTGAACAACGTTTATTATCTTTAACATTAATACAGGTTTGTGTGTACATGTGGTCATTTTGTATATTTATTATCTCATTTTGTATTCATTTGTTCGTGTTTTTGGATTCATATTGTGATGTTTTTCTAGTCATTTTGTATATTTTTCCTCACATTTTGTATGTTTCTTGTTGTTTTGTGTTTCCTTGGATTCATTTAGTGTGTTTCTGTTGTCATTTTGTGTGTTTTCACAGTTGTCTTGTGTATTTTGAGAGTAATTTTGTGCATTTTTGATGTCATTGTGTGTGTTTTTGGTGTCATCTTTGTTGTCATAATGTGTTTTTGGTGAATTTTGTGTACTTCTGTTGTTGTTTTTGTACGTTTTCTTTTCATTTTTGTTGTCACAATGTGTGTAAAGTTTTTTTGCAAATGTAGCCAACTGCAAAAAATTACTCAAAAAAAAAAAAAAAACACAAAATTAAAGACAAATATTTCTGTCATAGCTAAAGAACATCTACATTTTACAAGTTAATCTGCTGCCTTCAGTCAGCATTAGATCATCAAATGAACAGTGGTGCTTTTTAACCACTGGATGGTGGTAGAGACTAAAAAAAGCTCAGGAAGCTTTTAACACTACCGTGTGTGTGTGTGTGTAGTGTGTAGTGCTGTGTGTCACTTGATTTAAGTTTCCTCAAACAATAGTGAAAAATTCAGTTTTTCACTTAATTTATTTCTGTCTTTGTCGACTAAATAGATGAATTGTTTGGTAACTCGTATTTGCATATCTATCTTGATTTCACACACAAAGACGACCTCTGATTGGCTCATGTAGAACAGACACAAAATAACCATAAAACAAATAACACAAAAATCACACTCTAAGAACACAGAACGACAATTATATACGAAATGACAGCAAAAACATTTGAAATGAGATATATTAACGCACAACAAATTAAATCCACAAAATGAAAAACAAATCATGGACAACAAAAACACAAAATGACAGCAGAAATACAACAAATGCCTGCAAAATATACAAAGCGACTCCTAAAACACACAAAACAGCAAAAACATGCAAAATAATAAAAAAATATGCAATATGACAACACAAAAACCAAAATGCCAACAAAAACACAAAACGACACCAAAATCCCATTGAAATGACTTTAAAAACACAAAATGACAAAAAATACATAAAAATTGATTAGAATATACAAAATGACTATAAAAAAACTTTTAAAAAAAAGAATATAGGACAACAAAAACACTTAATGACCCCAAAAACACGTAAAATGTGTGTAAAATATATAAAATGTCTCTTAAAACATACAAAATGAGATACACTAACAGAAAACAAAAATAAACAAAAGGACAACCAAAAAAAAATAACATGGGACAACAAAAACACACGAAAATCACCCCAAAATCACTCTAAAAACACAAAACGACACCAAAAATACATTAAAAAAAACAATTAAGAAAAAAGAGAAACAGACAAAAAAGAGAAACAAAATGACTCTGAAAACACACAAAATGACAGCAAGAACATATGAAATGAGCTATACTAACGGACAAAATGAAAACCAAATAATATGGGACAACAAAAACAAAATGACACCTGAAATACATAAAATGTATGTAAAATTACTCCTTAAACATTAAACAGCAAAAACATACAAAATAATGAAAATACGCAATGACAACACGAATAAAACAAAATGTCATCCAAAACACACAAAATCACATTAAAATGACTCTAAAAACACCAAATGACGACAAAAATACATAAAAATGTGTAAAATATAAAAAAATTACTCTAAAAAAACTAATATAGGACAACAAAAACACAAGATGGCACCAAAACACATACATTTGTGTTAAATATACAAAATGACTTAAGCACACGTGCGCACCAAACTAGACCAAACACATACACCCACACGCGCGCGCGCACCAAACTGGACCCCACGCACGTGCGCACCAAACTGGACCCCACGCGCGCGCGCACCAGACTGGACCCCGCGCGCGCACCAAACTGGACCCCACGCGCGCGCGCACCAAACTGGACCCCGCGCGCGCACCAGACTGGACCCCACGCGCGCGCACCAAACTGGACCACACACCCACACACACCAAACTGGACCCCGCGCGCGCACCAAACTAGACCACACACCCACACACACGCGCACCAAACTTGACCACACACCAAACTGGACCACACACCCCCACGCGCGCGCGCGCACCAAACGACCACACACCCACACACACACGCGCACCAAACTGGACCCCACGCGCGCGCACCAAACTGGACCACACACACACAAGCGCGCGCGCACCAAACTGGACCCCGCGCGCGCGCACACACACACGAAATGAAACCGTTCTCGAACACTGTAGCCTAGCTACACATACAGTGACATCTATAAGTTAAAATAGGAGGAAAGAAAGTTTTTATGTATAATTTTATATTTCATATTTGAATTGAAAAGCTACCCAGAGTATTAATTTGTTTGCACATACAAAATATTAAAAAAAAATCGAACATTTATAACACCACTGTGCTGGTAGAGGTTAAGAAGACCACAGGGTCTTATAAATTCATCTCACCAATTCCAACTACATTTTGGTAAAATATTTACATACACAAAGCAACAGATGAATACAAAAAAAAAACTTTTCCAAAAATATACATCCAAAACATACATTTTTTTTTTTTTTTTTTAAAGTTCAAAATGGATGTTGGTTTCATAAGCACTATTTGCACAGGATTAGTTTTACCTAGGGACCCCATGTAATAAATAAATGAGCCCCCAACGTCTGCTTTTCATGTGGCGCATTCACACACTGAGATTTTGCTGAAATTTACGAACATCTAAAAACGTGAAACAGTATGAGTTGATGTTAAAATGACTTTGCAGGCTTTTGACCACAGATCGGTGTTACCGCTAGCGCTAGCTGTATTAAATAGAAGGCTACAAACACCGTGTCACGGTCTGAGTTTACCTCGTACTGAGATCGATGAGCATGCGCACAACCGGAAAACAATTTTTTTGCTAAAAAATATAATAAAGTTTTGTTTTGAATGTTTATTGGATAGGGTTATGGTTGTGTGTGCATGCGCATACATGCTCATAATCGATTCCAATACTAGGTAAACTCAGACACCGGAAACAAAACCACGCGTAAACATGCATCAGATGCCGCCCATTTCCGTCCAAATCAGATGCCTATTCGCATTGGATCAGTATCGTCACAGGACCTCGAAGTTCAGCAAAATACGTATAGTAGGTCATTTACGGGGAAATTTTTTTTTTTACAAATTACTGACATGGACGATTCGCACGGGATTAACATCACAGAGATTCTCTGCAATTATTACAAATCAAGAATTAAAATTGCTTTTTTTTTTCTTTTTCCAAAAATCTTCTCCGATATCATTATCATGAGCCCAGTATCGTCAATCTTTTCACCCTACTACTACAACTACCATTCATAAGTTAACCTTTTCCTGTTTGCACTTCTAATACATTTAAACGTGTGAAGAGTTGTTTATGTGCTGCGTACAGTAATCAGTTGGAGGTACAAATGGCTCATTTCCCTCAATGTTCATTTACTAACATTAGCACAAACACTCATTCAGGCGTGAATATAAAACTTAATTATTTTCAACCTTTCAGACTCACGTGATATGTTGTTACATTAAAACTCACAAAAAATATTTAAAACAAATAACAAATTGATGCAACTTCATTAGCAACTGATTGGCCAAAAATTAAATCATGTAAGAGCATTATTTTCATTCAATTTTGAAACATTTGTCAGTTGTAAATAGCTGTTGAAAACATGTATATAATCTTCAGGGTTCCCGCGGATCCTTAAAATGTCTTAAAAGGCATTGAGTTAATGAATCTGAACATTAGGCCTTTGTGTTAATGGCTTTTATTTTTTGATTTATAGATTTCTGGCTATTTTGTCATCAACTTGTGTTTTTGGAGTGATTTTGATCTATTTTTTGTTGTGTATTTGTGTTTACTTTGAGGGCCGTCAGTTGCACCTCTGCTAGACAGAAAAAAGGGACCCTAACCATATGTAAGTGATGCAGCGCTTTTACCCCTAATTGTTTGTTTAAACCGTAGGCCTGGTTTTAAGAACACTGATGAAATACCCTATGATTCTGTGGCTGTTTAAAAAAGGTAAAATATTTAAAATAAGGCTGCGTCATAACAAAATGTAGTAAAGTGAAGCGCTGATGAATGGCCACTAATGCTCAAATATAATCAATTCCTTAATTAATCTAAAGAACAGAAAATTTAGATGTTTCTGCAGCACGATTAAACAAAGCATATGATAAGCAGTGCAAAACTGTAAGTTAAACATCAATGTGCAAATGACATCTGAATGAAAGGTTTGGAGGTCCGATAATGCGTCGGCAAGTCTGTTGCTTTTCAGAGTAAAAGTCAATTTGTTTTTGCCATGTTTTAAGTGAGAATTTGCAAACCACATCATGTGATCAAAATGATCAACATGGAAACCACATGTTAAAGATTTCAAATTGAAGTTTAATAAAAAAATTAAAAGAAACAATTAGAATAAAAAAAATTTATTTTGAAATTACAGTTCATGAATATTTACAGAAATAATACATTCAATGTCACTCCGAAACTTCCTCCTCCTGTTTTTTCTTTTTCTTCTTCTTCTTCTTCGCACTCTCCACATCCTGGACACAAACATTAGTTAATCAAAATACATTTATTTGAAGCCATTATTTATTATTATAAATCCATGCCATTAACACTACTTATCAACAGTTTAGTGTTTTAAAGCCTGAGATACACAAACATCAGTGTGTAGATCTTTATTTTAACATGTGACATCATTAGATGACTTTGAAGGAGCTTTAATATCGCTTTGATGTAAAACAGTGAAGAATCAAAGGAAAAAAATAAACACTGAATATATTACTATAGGTTGAGAACACATTCTATGATGTGATTGGACCATCAACGTTGGCCCCGCCCTGTTTTTTTAATTAAAGCTTGTAGGAGGGGCTTGTGCTTCCGTGACCATTGATTGACAGCTCAGTGTGTTCAGCTGATTTAGAGCGTGTGCACATGTGTGTACTCCGCTGTGTGTGATTTGGTTAATTTAAAAAAAAAAAAAAAAAAAAAAAAAAAAAAACTTTGTGTGTAAATATCAATTATTTACCATTAATCTGTAAAATATTAAATATTTCTCACTAATCTGTGTGTAAAATATTAAATATTTCCCATTAATCTGTGTGTAAATATTAAATATTTCCCATTAATCTGTGGGTAAATATTTCCCATTAATCTGTGGGTAAATATTAATTCTGTGGGTGAATATTAAATATTTCTCACTAATTTGTGTAAATATCAAATATTTCCCATTAATCTGTGTGTAAAATATTAAATATTTCCCATTAATCTGTGGGTAAATATTAATTTTGTGGGTAAATATTAAATATTTCTCACTAATTTGTGTAAATATTAAATATTTCACAATAATCTGTGTGTAAAATATTAAATATTTCTCATTAATCTGTGGGTAAATATTAAATAAAGTCTCACTTCTGTTTCTGTCGTTTCTTCAGCTTCTGTTTTCGACTTCTTCTCTTTCTTCTTCTTCTTCTCTTTTTTCGTGGGTTCCGTCGTTTCTTCCTCACTCTCTGGCTCCCGTTTCCTCTGAGGGTCAAAGTTCAGAGTCAGTGGAGCTCCTCCTATGCCGTTAACGTGGCCAATTAAACCCTTACCTTTGATGAAGCTTCAGCCTCTGGTGTTACCGTAGAAACACTGTCAACCAGAAACAACGTTAGCATCAGTGTCAACGTCTCATTGATAAAGATCAAATATTTGAGTCACACTAAAATCTGACATTTGTCTTATTACTGAACTGATGTTGGCCCCTCCCCCCTCACAGAGTGGTAGTTAAGCCCCACCCACAGTCACAGATGCATGAACGAACCTCAGCAGAAATTTATCACAGCTTTTTGGTTAAAAAAAAAAAAAGCACTTTATGTTTTAAGAGAAACTGATGTTTGTAGTTTGTTAGAAAGTAAACACGCATACATTAAAAAAAACTTTGAGTCTATCATTATTGAAGGCCTCGACATAAAAAAAAAGAAATAAGAAGATGGTGAACAATAACAGTTCATTATGACATCATGATGATGTCACTGTCCTCAGCTGAAGCCATAGCTCTGATGGTGTCAGAGTGAAGGGATCAGGCCGAGTGTTACTGTAGCAGATCGACTCCCTCAGAGAACACGAACAGCTCTCAGAGGGATAACAGTCTGCAGGAGGCCCCGCCCCCTCAGCCCCACCCACCTGTAGTCCACGTACTGCTCCGTCCAGCCCTGCGGCGTGCTGCCGTTGGGTTTCCCGTGTTTGTCCAGAAGTCCTTTCTGGACCATCATTTTCTTGTGACTCGCCTGATCAGGAGACAATGGTGAGAAAGGTCAGAGGTCACCTGACCCCTGGTAGTAGCCGCCGTACTCACCTTGGGGCCGAGCCCCCACTTCCGAGGGTACGTGTCCCTCTCCATGATGACTCGTTTAATCTTTGCCACCACGCCGTGATCACACGTAGAAATCACTGCTGTAGTCATCAGGGCCACCGCTGCAGAGGGAGGGGTCACACGAATTAGCATGATAGTGTCAATGACTACAGGTCACATGACTGATCAACTGACTGTATAAAGCCATCAGACAAGGGTGATAGGTGAGGTGTCATCAGAGCCCGAGGGCTGCTGCACACTGGCGTCATCATGTGGCTTCAGCTCACTCACACACACACACACCTGTGCAGACAGCCTCTCCTTTGGTTGTCATGACAACAATGTCCTGGTTGATTTCGATGCCGTCCTCGTAGCGCAAAACTCCAGGAATCATGATTTTAGCTCCGTAACAGATGGCATTGACCTGTAGATGGGTAATTATAGTTACAGTTGGTAGTGATTACTGACTCCCTGATTGGTCGATGACTCACAGCGCTGTCTTTCATCACCAACCGTCGGTGAGACACCAGCAGCTTCTCCAGAGGGAAGATCACTCTCCTCAGGTAAGTCTCGTCTTTGTTGTGGTCGAACTGCCACTGGGCATCCATCACGTCATGCATCGTCACCATGTTGTCCTGGAGGGGTCAGAGGTTAGTGATGTCATGTCCTGGAGGGGTCAGAGGTTAGTGATGATGTCAGCAGCGGTGAGCCTGTCTGAACCAATCAGCAGGTCCGTTGCTCTTTCTGTCTCAGAGTCTAATAACGAACGTGCACGAAGCAGCAGGTTCGTACTCAACACTCTGAGTGACATGTGACCTGTGGGTGACCTCTGACCTTTTCTCCCAGGACCCCGGACCGGACTCGTCTCAGCTCCTGCATCTGACCTCCGACTCCCAGCACCAAGCCAAGATGGACGCACAGAGTTCTGATGTAGGTTCCTGCTTCACAGCTCACCCAGAAGATCCCTGCGTACAGATATATGTTAAATTAATAATCATTAACCATTAATACCTAATTAACTAACTTTCACACAGACGATCAAACACTGCTAACCAATTAATTAACCAAACTAACCAGTGCCAACTATTACTACCTATCAAGCTGGCTAACTAACTAACCAAAGACTAGTCTCTTACCTAATCTCCTCTCAGAGTCAAACTCCAGTAGTTTACTCTCGTAGATGGTTCGCACTCTCAGCTGCCGTTTCACAGCAGCAATCAGAGGTGGTCGTTGGAACAAAGCTCCAGTCAACGTCTCCATTGCCTGCAACAGAGGGGGAGGAGCTTGAGTTTGAGGCCCCGCCTTCTTTAATGTGCAAAGCATCTGTGAGAAGAACTGACCCGAGCCAGTGTGTGTTCACTCTCTATGGCGTTGTGTAGACGCACGATTCCCACGTATTCTTTACCTGCAACACACAGAAAACTCAGTTACCATGGTTACTCACCGACCAACAACTAAACTGAGTCAGTAGCAGTTAACAGTGGGTTATGTAACCATGGCAACCACTCGACACTACACTTGTTCCAAACATAATTTAGGGCTTTTATTTTGGAGGGGCGTACCAGCGCTCTGCTGGGACTTGACCAATCGCGTGGCTCGATCCACACAAACAATCAGACATCCTGTGACTTTAGGGTCCAACGTCCCACTGTGACCCGTCTTCTCCACACGTAGAATCCTCCGGACCCACGCCACCACCTCATGGGACGATGGGTTCGCAGGTTTGTCCAGATTAATGAAACCAGACCTGAGCAAATGGCACCACATCACAATCACCTTCACACACTCAATGCTAACAGACACTTACTAACCCTAACAGATGCTAACAGCTAAGCCATGTTTACCTGACGTAGTCATGGATATTTCTCTTCAGGGGGTTGCTACCGTTGGGTAGGGGGGTGTAGTGAGCGGTCCGGATATTTAGCTTATCAAAGTTCTGAGGAACAAACACTTCATCAGTTCAGTGACACACACTACACACACACAGAGAGAGAGGTCATGTGATCAGAGCAGAAAATCGTCTTGGCAGCGATTGGCTGAGCTCAACGTCACATGTCAGAATCTGACAGAACGTCAGAATCTGTGACGATGTCGCTCACTCAGAACGAGAGAGCGACACGAACGCAGCGTGGCGCCGCTCAGAGAATGGATAAACTGGTTCATCACGTCACATGACACACTCAACACGTCACATGACTTTAGCTCACACACCTTTAGAAGCAGAGGCCACTGAGACGTGTCGAGGACGGGAACTTTGGACTCTGGTCGGATCAAGAAGTCTTCGCTTTGCTGGATCTCCTGGGAACAAAGAAACAATCACAAAAAGTACATATTAGATAAACTAGTACACACTAAAGAAACGAGTACACTAAATAAAACAGTGCATCCTAAACAAACGTACATTAAAACTAGTATACACTAAGTCAGGGGTCTGCAACCTTTACTTTTAAAGGAGCCATTTTGCCTAATCTCGCCGGGATTGAAGTCCTTCCGGAGCCGTAAAAAATACCTTCTCAAGGAAAACAATACAGTGTATAAAATGCTATGCAGTTAAAATAATATCGAATAATTTTTAGAGTTAATGGATTTGAAGAGCTACAAAATATTACTTGATCATGTCGGTCAACACATGCTAATTGCTAATTTCTTGCAGCATATCAAGCATACATAATAAGCTGGCATGTTGGCAATGAAATAAATCTTTCCCCACACAAATACAATCTCTATTTTCTTTCAGAATAGTCTTTTTGTTAGTTTAGTTATCTTAAAAGGAATTTAAAACCTAGGTTAGCCACAGGGGCAATGAAAGTTGATGGTCTGTAGTGGATGTGATTTATTTTTAGGTTAAACAACTGTTTTATCAGATTTTTATTTTAAGTTAATGGCATTAATCATCAATACCCTTTGTAAGAAATACCAATTCATAATTTAATTTTTTTTTAAAGCTATAGGGAGCCATTGCAAAAGAGCTAAAGAGCCACATGAGGCTCCAGAGCCGCAGGTTGCAGACCCCTGCACTATGTAATTTGAAGCTTCATAGTTACAGTTTAACTCTAACAGTCTCCATAATAAAGCAAATTATTTTATATTTAATTGATTGATCACAGGTTAATAGTAAACATTAAAAGGGCTGGTTTAAAAAACAAAACATAAATCCATTTTAATTCAAAGGCTTGATGGCGATTCAAAGAATCTTAAGTATTATGTTTTAAACTTTGTTAAATGTAGAATTCATGGCTCTAATCTTAAATTCACGTTAATTTACATTTACAACAATAGTTCTATGAAAATATTTTCATGTCAAGTGAAATTGTTACTGTGAATGAAATCGGATTAAATGGTTAAGAAGGTTCTGAATCAACAGCAGCTGTAATCAACCATTTCAATTGATTAGAACAAAGTGACTCACTCCGACTTCTTCACTGATCCTTTTCGACTTCTTTTTCTTCTTCTCTGAAACGGAAAAAAAAAAACAATCTGATCCACTTTCATTGGAATGTCCATCATTAGGAGGGCCACGTGGTATTCGTTAGCACACGTGGGAGTTGCTGCAGGCCAGCTAGCATGCTAAAGCTAACGGGAAGCATCCACGTGCTCACAGAAACACGGTGTGTAGATTAAGTCCGTTTAACCACTTTAAATGTGTCAATGCCTGTGATTCATCGACGTGCGTGTGGGTGTAAAGCTTTAAAAATGTCCCAAACCGTGTTTATACAAACATCGGAAACATATGGACAGCCCTACGGGAATCGTGCACTGAAATGAAACTTTGCTAAATACGGTTGATTTAACGTGAATATGACGCATATTGTTTAAACCTTAGCGGGAAATAACCGTCTGTACGTTTAGTGTTTAGATTATCCTCGTTAGTTAGTTAGTTAGTTTGTGTGTGTAAGCTAAAGCTCTCTGCAACTCACCGCTTGTCTCCGCCATCTTGACTGACGTACTGTACGCGGGCACTGGACCTACAGCCTGTTAAGCTCCTCCTTCTTCTTCTTCTTCTCTGGTTGTTGGCAGTCACTACCTCTATGAGCATAGCGCCACCCGCTGTACAGAATATTTAACATCGTGTCTTTCTGCTCAGATTAATAAAGATCAGTGCTGTTTATCATTATAATAATAATAATAATAATAATATTGTTTTTATTTTTATTATTTTATATTATATTATAATAATCAATTATAATTATTACTATAATCATCCATTAATCCATTTTTCATCCATTTTCTTCCGCTTATCCGTTGCCGGGTTGTGGGGGCAGCATCCCCAGCAGGGAGGCCCAGACCTCCCTCTCCCTGCCACTTCTTCCAGCTCTTCCTAAGGGTCCCGAGGTGTTCCCAGGCCAGCTCAGAGACATAGTCTCTCCAGCGTGTCCTGGGTCTTCCTCGGGGTCTCCTTCCGGAGGGAGGCGTCCTGGGTGCATCCCGGTGCCCGAGCCACCTCATCATGGCTTTTGTCAATAAAACTTTTCACACTCTCGTTATGGTTCAGTTGTTCCGCATTAGGTCAAAGGTCAAGAGGGATAAACAGGCCATGGCTGATGGTGTAGGAAACAAGTCTGACAGAGGTTTTGATTATTTTTGTAGTTGGAGTGTTGATTCTTTAAAAGATGTTTTGGCATCGAGCTGACAATTCCGGTTTTGCCTGACGTTTCAACAGTGACCCAGGTTATAGTCACATTTTGTAAACATGAATCAGATCAGTGCTGTTTCACTTAATCAGAATCAGAAAATACTTTATTAAACAGCAAGGGGTGTTAATATAGTATAATATAAGCATAGTATAAACTACAAAGAGCTGTATTTTTTAAAAAACACACACACACACCAATAATAGTGATTATACACACGCAGAAAAAAGGAGCAAGACTACACAAAGAAAATGTGCAAATGATATGACCTGTCCATCGTGCACTTCCTTCAAATTTGTAAATTTAAATAATATAATAGCTTAATTAAAAATAATCATATGGACCTGGTTAATTAATGGTGTACCTCATAAATGTACTTTTTCAAAGTGAGAACTCCTACTGTAATACCTGCCTGGTCCACATCCCTGGTGTCATATAATGGCTATAGTTTATATACATGTACAGTACATGTAAAGATATGGATCATTTGTTAGTCATGAACACGTGGGATTAGATCAAGTCACTTTTCTTATATTATTTACATACAACATACTGTTTTATTATTACAACAAAGCAACATAAGATTATGCTTTTTTTTTTTTTTGCGACTCCTTGTCCATTAAAAGCGCAAATATTTATTGAAAGGAGTTCGTTGAAAGCAGGTATAAGTGAGTAACTGCAGTCTTAGTGTTGCAATTACAATATATTGAATGTCAGATAGATTAGGCCGACCTTTATCGTACAAAAAGTCCGCTGAAAATCTCAGCGCATAGCACAAACAGCACCGTGTTTACATTTATATCCCTTTTGACCTATGACTCCCACCGGTCGCGCATGCGCACTTCCAGAGTGTGAAAAGGCTTTTTCGGAGGACCAGCGGCTCTACTCCAAGTCCCTCCTGGATGATTGAGCTTCTCACCCTATCTCATTTCAGTCATTACCCATATTATTATTCTCATTATTAATAATAATAATGTAAATAATTGTATGTAAATAATAGATGTTATAAAGGCTACACAGAGCAGCTTTATTCTTCCCGTCTATATTTATTTCACACACACTATCTGTTATGTCAGAAGAAAAAAACATTTTTAAACTCAAACTGAACCCAACTTCCAAACTCTGTCGCTCAGACCCACACAAGATGGCGCCCTTACCCACGCCCCTACAGGAACGACGTGGGTCTAGGTGTTTGATGTCATTTCTTTTTTCTTCAAAACGTTATTACAGTTCCACAGCATTGACTAACATAAAAAACACATTAGCACGAACATAAAAACAATAGAACGAAACACAAACCACTTTAGAATATAGATTAAAATAAAATAACAGAGAATTTAAAGACTCACTGTTTCTGTTCAAAGAAACCGCCGGAGGCAGCAGAGAGCGTTTAAACACCACCAAAGAAGAGACGCAGTTGGAGCACGTGTTTCAGTTTGTCACGTGATCGATCGCATTTCGGTGAGTAGATCTATCATAGACTTATGGAATGTATGAACAGCTGCCTTCATGGTTCATGTTTGTACACTTAGGAACAGATCTATTCATTATACGTTTGATTGGGGGAAAATAAATTCTTTTTTCGTAAAGGATGACTTCTACAAACAGGAAGTGCTCAGCTCTCACAGGAAGTAGCCGAAAGACCAAAGACAATGCAGCGGATTGGTTCAATCTGATGCTTCGCTGGAACAGATTAAACGACGAGGGATTCAACGTTGCAGCGAACATCGTCAACAGCAAGCGGTCAGTTTATAGCACGGGTTAGGGGTCCAGACCCACAGGACATTAGGGGTCAAGACCCACAGCAAGGATGTGATGGTAAATAAAGAATATTCTCTTTCCTGTTAGTGTCACATCAGATCCACACAGGCACGTGTTCCCAATGACCCTGCTTTTATTGGACAGCTCGTTGTATAAGAGATCTGATTGGTCAGGAGGCGGGACTTTAGTACTCGCTCAGATACTTGTCAGAATAAAACCAGGTTAGGTGTTCACCCTAAGTTATAATGGTGATTTAGCCTGGTAAGATGTTATCTAGCTCTGTAGTACAGGCCCCAGATGTTAATCTAGAACCTCCTTTAGTTGTTACATCAGCTGCTAAACCTGTGACATGATTGCCAGTTCCACCATGAGGCTCCTGGAGGGACGTGTCCCTGCTCCACCCTTCGAAGAACAGGGACTTGTCTAAAACCTGCAGGATCAGTGTCCCTCCAGGGCTAGGTTTGAACCCCAGAGTCTAACTGTGCTGTTGTCCTGGAAACTCGACAGACTGGAGTCAGTAGTTCTGAAGGTTAGATGGATAGCATATCAGTGAATTTGTGTGTAAATAAACGTGTGTGTTTCTGCAGCTCACAGCAGGGCGTGTCCGACTCCGCCCCCCTACAGGACGACTGCAGGACGTTGCAGGACGTGGTGGACAAGATGGTGAGAGTTGATCAAAAACATGAACAAACAGATCAAAGTAAAAAAGTACATGTTTTTATTTACACTTCCCGTTTATGTCAGGTTACCATAGTAACAAAGATGGAGCGTCTGACGGCGTCGCAGAGCGGAGTTCGAGCTTTGGACGACTTTAGAACCCAAGGAGAAGGACATTTGTTTCACGGCTGGAGCTGCAAAGATCTGGGTGGGTTGTCGTGGCAACGCAACATCCAGCATTACTGTAGTAACCATTACTAAGGCCTCACGCTGTACGTTTCAGAGGTCGCCACCGCCACGCTATTGGTTGATTTCCGTCAGGAGCTGAGGCTGAAGCAGACAATCCTACAGGAAGTGGCGCACACGGTGACCTCTGACCTCGGCCTAGTGCTGCTCTCTGGTTGGCTGCACCAGCCGTTCATCACCGATAGGACAAGACTGACTGTGGAGGCCCTGCTGATGGAGACGGGGCTCCGTCCACTGTGATCTAACAACATTTTATAAAAGTAATAAAATAATTCACTTCCTTAAACTTTGTCCTTTATCTACATATGAACAGGTCACATGACCCATTGAACCTGGTCATGTGACCAACACGCTCAGTCACTGAGGAGCTTTGGCTCCGTCCGACACCTCGTTGTCGAGCAGGGTCTGGACCGCCTCCAGGGGAACCTCCTCTGGGTTCTGGATGTGCGTGGTGGTCCCATCGGGTCCGTTAACAACAAGGATCCCCTCTGAGCTCGGCTGGATCAGCATCTCCTCTACAGGTTTGTCCACACATGGGGCCGCGTCCTGGACCGCGTCCTGAACAGGGTCCTGGACCACATCCTGGACCGGGTTAGACTCCGCTTTATCAGAACCTGAGCTCTGATCTGAGGGGTCAGCAGCAGACCTAAAAGGCCAGAGACAAATTGAGACAACGTAGTACCAGAGCAGGACCAATAAGAAGACCAATCTTAAACATGTAAGAATAACCTTAATTAAACAACACTGAGTCCTCTGATTGAACGACACATTCCTTAAGTGCTACACACAGTGTCACTCCTCTGTTCAGATGTTCTAATAACTGTGGAATTGTTTGTGTTGCCATGGCAGCAGCCTCGTCTCCTAGTTGTGTACCTATTTGCGTGGGCGGAGCCAAATAAATGATTAAATAAACAAAACAATAATCTCTGTTAACTAATAAAATGTGTTGGTGTGATAAACCCTTCTCTGTGATGTTGAGCATTGATCCACAACATGTTATTGATCTTTTCTACTGAGACGATCGCAACATTCATCTCTGATCACAAAATGAAGACATCAATATATGATCACTACATCAATAAGATGACTCACCTCCCCACACAGTGAGCACTGACATCGCCGTCACTGGTTAAACTAGGTTCAAAACCATTAGTGTTGTGGACGTAAAGGTAATATTGAACAGCCTGAGGTCAGAGTCATTCACCACTGAACATGGGATTAGAACCCAGAACTAATCTGTGATCTCACTCTAAGGGTCTATGTAAAACACCCTATAAATTATTTACAGGAACACTGACCTCTCAGCCGTGAGTTTGTCCAAACTCTCTGGAGGAGAAACAGACGTAGAGGTCACAGGAGTGGTAGGGGTCAGGGGGTCAACAAGGGTTGTAGAGGTCGCAGCTAGAGAAGAAAAAGAGGAAAAAATATATAAATATAATTGAACAAAGAGCTGCTCCAGTAGAAGAAACATGGAGATGTGATGGTTTCTATGGTAACGGTATTACACTAACATAGAGGAAGCTTTGATCCATCACTCATGCATGGGTGAGCAGCCACAGTGTAACGCCAGGGGAGCAGTTAGGGTTAAGGGACTTGCTCAACATCCCACAGTGATGGCCCAGGTGAGATTCGAACCAGTGACCCTACGATTACAAGCCCGCTTCCTTAACTACTAGGCCACCAGTGCTAAGAAATGTCTGGGTCTCCTCTTCTGTCCACACATATCGCGCCATGTTTTCTCACAGAGAAGTGGTCATGTGACCAGGTACGTCACGTTAGGGTCTCCATAGAGCTTTTGCGACATGTCAATCTCAAAACGTCTGAAAAACCACCTCATGAAGGCATAAAAACTTTTTAGCAATATTTGAGTGTTTTACGTTTGCTCTGACACATTAGCTTGCTCACAGTGGCACAGGCTACCTGTAGGCGTCTGGTGTCCGTTGTGTTGCGCTGGGACGCTGTTCTCCATCTTGAAGCGTTTGGACGGCGGTAACATCTTGGAGTTCTGAGCACAGACACAAGTCAGACTGGAGCTTGTTTCTGGTCCTAGTTCTGGTCCATCTGACCTACCTCTAAGTATCGACTGTTCTTGTTGGTCAGGCTTGACGGCGTCCCAGGAACCACCTTCATCTTGTTCACCTCATCCAGGATCCCCAGAGAGCGAGCCACCTGAGAGCGGGTCACATGACACAGGTCACATGGCTCAGTGACATGACTCCTGGAGCTCAGACACTCACCTCAATGTTCCTGACTTCCAGAGGATAGGCTCCGGCCCCCGGGCTGCTGATGTAGTCCTGAGCTGCTCTTCTGACATCCGCCTGCAGTGCCTCAAACTCTCTGTACACGTCAGGGAACCTGGACCGTCCCGAACCGCCAGAACCCACCTGTGGAGAACAGATCAGCTTTCTGAGAGGTTCTCTGAGGTAGAGGCTCCCTCTGCAGGAGGAGCGGTTACTGTACCGTACCTTTGCTGAGAGGAGGTCCCACAGGCTGACGTTGCTAAAGTGAGGAAGGACGACCTCCATCAGGTCCTCAGACTCGCACTGATCCAGCAGCTGACAAAGAAAACACAAACGATGAGAACCTGCAACATCCCCTCCCAGACAATCAGGCTGTGATAACAAACCTCCTGCAGCCGCTCCCTCCTTCGCTGGGTGGTTACCATGGCAACACTAAGCTTTGGTGGTCTCCCCCGACGACCGCGTCTGCTCACCAGCCCCACAGTCACCTGACAGGCCCGACCAATCAGAGTCAGTGTTTGTTAAAGTCTTTAAGTCGTTCTACGTCAGAACGTGTGATTGTTGTGATTGTTTCCAGTGTTTCATGTCAGTGATGTGTAGTGAGGTCTGTGTGTATTTACAAACATTAATACATGTTAGCTGAATCCATAAACTCTTATGATTTAGTTCAGACTAAATGTGAAAAATATTCAAACTCAATGTAGCTTAAACACTAAAGTCTTCTGTGATTGGTCCAAGCTTCTCAGTGACACAGTCTGATAATAATAATATTAAATACATTTCCTTTTTTCCAAATATTGCATCACACACACACACACACACACACACACACACACACACACACACACACACACACACACACACACACACACACACACACACACACACACACCTCTTTACCTTAGGGGGTGGTCCCAATGGTCGGCCCCTTCCCCGGCCTCTCCCTCTACCACGCCCTCGCCCCGGGGGTCGTCCTGGTCCTCGGTGGTGATTGGCTCTAAGTCCTGCTGCTGAGGCCGGCCCCCCCTCTACCTGCAGAGAGAGAAACTAGTTACAAGTTACTAGTTACTAACCAGAGGGTCACTGGTTTATGTTTTCTAGGGTCAGCAACATTCAACCTATAACTGTGTGGAAGTAGCTGGACGTTAGCATAGGCAGCACCGCACAGCAAGCTAACGTTAGCATAGGCAGCATGGCACAGCAAGCTAACGTTAGCATAGGCAGCGCAGGACAGCAAGCTAAAGTTAGACAGAACCACACAACAAGCTAATGTTAGCATAGGCAGCACCACACAACAAGCTAATGCTAGCATAGGCAGCACCACACAACAAGCTAATGTTAGCATATGCATCGCATCAATTTAATGTTAGCATTTGCAGTGCATCAAGCTAATATTAGCATATGCATCGCATCAATTTAATGTTAGCATTTCCAGTGCATCAAGCGAACGTTAGCATTTCCAGTGCATCAAGCTAACGTTAGCATAGGCTATGCAGCAAGCTAATGTTAACATAGACTATGCAGCAAGCTAATGTTAACATAGGCTATGCAGCAAGCTAATGTTAACATAGGCTATGCAGCAAGCAAATCTCGGCATAGGCAGACACGCACAGCAAGCTAACGTTAGCATATGCAACGCATCAAGTAAACATTAGCATATGCAACGCATCAAGTAAACATTAGCATAAGCAGCGCATCAAGTTAACGATAGCATACGCAGCTCATCAAGCAAACGTTAGCATAGGCAGTGCAGCAAACTAACAAACTAAACTGATCAATAGCTGTAGTGAGAGCTGCTGTGATGGGGGAGGAGCCTCTGTAACCACTCACTCTGTTGGTTGCCATGGCAGCAGGTCTGTCCTCCTCCTTGACTGGAGCAGCCGTCTCCATTGATTGGCTGTTGTCTGGCAGGGGGAGGGGCTCTCCGTGGGTGGGGTTGAGCCTGTAATGGCGGTTGAGCCCCCCCAGCCCGATGTAGGCCTTCTCACAGCGGGGGCAGCGATGGGGCCGTGCCCGGTGGCTGAAGCTGAAGGGCGCTCCGGGGTCAGAGGTCATCCTGCGCTCCTCGTCCTCCTCGCTGATGTCAGAGTAGTCGTCTGAGTCGGACACGTGGCCGTCGGCGAGGTCTTCAGTCTTTATGAATTTATAATCCTTCACTTTGTGCTTCGGTGGGCGGGAAACACGCCCAGAACGAGTCTGGACCTTCGCCACACGCTTCTCCCTCTTCTTCTTCTCCTTATTGAGACGAGCTGATGGGGGCGGGGCCGACGGGGCCGGAGCTGATGGTGCCGGAGCCGACGGGGGCGGAGCTGCTATGACAACATTCTGGGGCTCAGAGGGGGGTGAGGCCTTTACTGAGGGAGGAGGAGCCTTTACAGGGGGAGAAGGAGCCTTTACAGGGGGAGGAGGAGCTTTTATGGAGGGAGGCAGAGCCTTTATAGAGGGAGGCAGAACTTTTACAGTGGGAGGAGGGGCCTTTATGGAGGGAGGCGGAGCTTTTACGGAGGGAGGAGGAGCCTTTGTAGACGTAGGCGAAGACTCTGGCAGCTTATGGACCAATGGTAGAAGAGATGCAGCCCCGGGGGTGGGGCTCTGCAGCAGAACCTGGATCTGATTATCAACTGGACTCTGCAGCAGGAAGTGACCCTGCTGACCAATCACAGGCTGCAGGTGGATGATCTGAGCACTGCCATTGGTCGACAGCTTCACCTGCGGGTGATTGACGGCTACTACCCTCTGTTTGGGGGCGGGGCCTGGCTTCACTTCCTGTTTGGTAGGAACCTGAATCTGAATCCTGACAGGATCAGACTGAAACACAAAATCATCATCATCCATGTCACTGTGTGAGTATCAGTATGTGTGTGAATGTATCAATGTGTGTGTGTCTGTCCTACCTTCTTGGTGCTGCTGCCTGGGTTCTGTAGGTTCTGTAACGCTACATGTTGAACAGTCTTCAGCTGTTGGGAGGCTTTATTCTGTGAAACCTGATCCAGGCCCACCTGTACCTGTACCTTCTGGGCGGGAGGGGGAACCTGGACCTTCTGGGCGGGAGGGGGGACCTGGACCTGCACCTTCTGGGCAGGTGGGGGAACCTGGAGCTGGACTTGGACCTTCTGGGCGGGAGGGGGAACATGGAGCTGGACCTGGACCTTCTGGGCGGGAGGGGGAACCTGGACCTGCTGGGTGTGTTGGACCTGGACCTGTTGGGCCTTGGTGACCTGGTCTATGACCTGCTGCAGGTGGTTGGGGTCCAGACCCGGGCCGTGCAAGGGTCTAAGGGGGCTGGTCTGCAGTAGCTGGACGGCCTCGGTGTCGGAGACCTGGACGATGTTGTGCTGGTGGAGCTGCTCCAGCAGCAGCTGCTCCTCCGGGCCCGAGGCCTCCAGGAGGCTTCCGTCCGGCTGCAGGAACAGGATGGTGGTGGAGGTCGGCAGGTCCAGCAACGGCCCGGCCGCGACCTCGGCCTGGTCCGCGGACCCTGCAGGAGGCTCTGCTGTTATTGTTCTGCTGTCCTCCTCGCTGTCCGCCATTTTGGCTGTCGATTAGCGGGAAGCGCGGCCCGGCAGAACTGGGCTCGGTTCGGTCCGCTGACGGGCCGGGACGGAACCGGGACCACCGATAAAGGACGGGCCGGGACAAACGGACGCTTGGACGGAGACTCACCGAGAAATTACCGAAAAGCCGCGAAGACCAGGCCGTTAGAAGCACGAGCTGAGAGCGGAGAGGTAGCACACAAGCTCCGGACTGGATCACACAAACCAGGACTGGATCAGCACGGGATCCGGAGCAGACGACTGTAGAGCCCTGTTTGTCCAGCAGGAGGCGCTTTGTTTACAGTCAGTGACGGGGCGATGTTCGATGTTTGATGTTAGGGTTACGCATTAACAGCTGCTTAGCACCTGCACACAGCTGTTGCACATCTGGATCAACACCTGCTCCAACATCTGGATCAAGGTCCGTGTTTCTACTTCCACCATCCTTCATACTGGACCGGACCGATGGTTCTGCTAACACAGTTAGCACATGCTAAGCTAACAGCTACAGGACAGGGAGGATGCTCTGTGTGTGTGTGTGTGTGTGTGTGTGTGTGTGTGTGTGTGTGTGTGTGTGTGTGTGTGTGTGTGTGTGTGTGTGTGTGTGTGTGTGTGTGTGTGTGTGTGTGTGTGTGTGTGTGTTATTCATCTTTCTGATCAATCAGTCAATCACTTTGATCCTTGTTTAACCCTGGGTTTTGTCTGACAGGTTGTGTCTGTGGTTCTGATCATCATGGACCCTCAGCCTGTGTCTGTGCTCAGGGAATTCTGTCCCCTCCACTACCTGACCAGCAGCATCCCAGCTAAGGTGTGTCTGTAATAATGTGTCTGTTGTGTGTTTGTTGTGTATCTGTTGTGTCTCTGTAATAATGTGTCTGTTGTGTATCTGTAATAATGTGTCTGTAATAATGTGTCTGTTGTGTGTTTGTTGTGTATCTGTAATAATGTGTCTGTTGTGTATCTGTAATAATGTGTCTGTTGTGCATCTGTAATAATGTCTGTTGTGTGTTTGTTGTGCATCTGTAATAATGTCTGTTGTGTGTCTGTTGTGCATATGTAATAATGTGTCTGTTGTGTGTCTGTTGTGCATCTGTAATAATGTGTCTGTTGTGTGTCTGTTGTGCATATGTAATAATGTGTCTGTTGTGCATCTGTAATAATGTGTCTGTTGTGCATCTGTAATAATGTGTCTGTTGTGCATCTGTAATAATGTGTCTGTTGTGTGTCTGTAATAATGTGTCTGTTGTGTGTCTGTAATAATGTGTCAGTTGTGTATCTGTAATTGTGTGTCTGTAGGTGCAGAGGGGCTTCAAGTCAGTGCTGGTGTATCTCACAGCGTTGGACTGCAGTACTGACTTCTTGGCACTAGGGAGCAGCACTGGGATGATTTACCTCTACTGTAGACACCTGGCTCAGCTCAACAAGTACAGCCTGGAGGTCAGAGGTCACTCTGTGTGTGTGTGTGTGTGCGTGTGTGTGTGTGTGTGTGTGTGTGTGTGTGTGTGTGTGTGTGTGAGTGATGCAATATTTGGAAAAGAGGAAATATTTTATATTGTTAATTTATTATTGTTATTAAAATATATCAGACTGAGGTCTGTCAGAGATTTTCAAGTTTTCAACTGAACATGAAAAGTAGAATAAACAATAAAAAGACACACACCTGTCACCTGTCAGTATTCAGCTCCCTAAATGTTGTACTGGGGTCTATACACAGCACCCACACACACACACACATTTGTAGTAAACAGTGTGTTACCATTAGAGACACTCAGAGCTTGGACAGGCTCCACCCCCTCCCTGTTCAGGGTAAACGGATACAAAAGATCAGATCAGACGAGACACATGGTTTATAAATAAATACATAATCGTCACATATGACAAACACAATGACCTGAAATGTAGATGTATCGTACAGTGTGTACATATTGTGTCAATTATTGTGTAACAGGGAAAGTGTGGTCCAGTGTCAGCTGTGAAGCTGCTGAGTTGTTTTGATGATCTGGTTGCCGTGGGAACAGCCTCAGGCCAGGTGACCATCTTCCAGCTGGTGTCGCCACTTCCTGGTCGTAACAAACAGGTGAGAAAAAAAAAACGTAATAGCAACAGTGATAAACTAGTTTGTAATCTGTCAGAACCAACACACACACACACACACACATGGATCGCACATTCCAGAGGATGACTGGACTGGAAAAATGATGACAATACAATGACAGTAGCAAAAGCGAGTCCACACATCAGATATAGCTTAAAAAACAGGTTTAATGAAAAGTGTAAATATCTGGTGTGCGGAATCCCTTTTGCTACTTTTATCTAATTAATGACTCATTATTACTTTCACTGTTTGGTAACACCATCCTGCAGCTGCGACGCTTCGATGTGACTGGCTTACACAGAGGCTCTGTGACCTCATTGGCCTGGAGCACCAATGGGATGAAGCTGTTCTCTGGAGACGATCGAGGACGAGTCGTGTTCTCTGCTCTGGACCTGGACCAGGTAAGACCATGTCAACAACAAGGGAACAGCACGCTAATTGGCACTGGCAGACCCCCGCGACCCTGATACACGGGAATTAGCGGGTTTGAAGATCGATGGATGGATGGAACAGCACACTATCAACATGCTAACATAAGACTAACACATGTTAGCAACAAGCTAACGTACAACACATGTGTAACCCTCAAATACCAGTAGTCTGAGTTTTAGCTGAGTGTGGTGAATTAGCTCTTTTTTTGTTTACTTTATAAACCAGGCACCAGACAGAATTTGAAATTAAAACACAAACATTTATTTTCCCTCTGGGAATAGCTTAAAGCAACCTTTTTGCAAGGCAGCAATATCATTCAGCTTTTCCCAAATTGTTCAGACAGTCAATAAATCATGCTGCACTTCGGTATATTTCTGGCTCCCCGTATATTCACCTATGGGACAGCATGAACAGTGTGTGTGTGTGTGTGTGTGTGTGTGTGTGTGTGTGTGTGTGTGTGTGTGTGTGTGTGTGTGTGTGTGTGTGTGTGTGTGTGTGTGTGTGTGTGTGTGTGTGTGTGTGTGTGTGTGTGTGTGTGTGTGTGTGTGTGTGTGTGTGTGTGTCCGCATGCATGCGTGCGTGTTTCAGGGTGTGTGTAACTGTGTGTGTGCGTGTGTGTGTTTCAGGGTGTGTGTAAGCCCCAGCTGCTGATGGAGGAATCCTCTGCTGTTGTGCAGCTGGAATACAAACATCAGGTGTTACTGGTTTCCACTCAGCACAAGAAGTTACTCTACTGCACTCAGACACAGGAAGTCTTACAGCTGGGGGACCAATCACAGCACAGGTAGGACACACACACACACACAGGTGATGTACTCTGGGCCATCATACCTGACAGCAGTGGCTCCTCCCCCTCTGATGTCACTGACCTGTGGACACTTCTCCTCCTGGGTGTGGTCAGAGTTAGAGAGGGGGTCATGCCTCCTCCTGGGTGTGGTCTTAGAGAGGGGGCCACGCCTCCTCCTGGGTGTGGTCTTAGAGAGGAACCCATGCCTCCTCCTGGGCATGGTCAGGGTTAGGGAGGAGGCCACGCCTCCTCCTGCGTGTGGTCAGGTTTAAGGAGGGGGGCACACCTGAGCCAGTCAGGAGGACACGCCCCATCCCCCATGTTACGATCGTTTCATCCAATCACTGCAACATTTCCTCTCCTCTGATGAAGTAAAGAGTATGACAACAGGAACTAGGATTCTAGGACAGGTGTTGGGACAAATTCTGTGACCCAACAAAATGGTGGTCCCAGTTGATCCAGTGGCACAACGCTTTGTGTTAGCTACAATCAGCTAACATCAGCTATGATCACCATTTAGCTTTGATCACCATTTAGTCTGGTTACAGATTGAACACATCTTAGGAACAGAATGTTTGCCTTTAAGAACCAGATACACCTCTACTGGTGTCTGTGTCTGTGTCTGTGCCTGTGTCTGTGGTGTGTGTGTGTGTGTTCCAGCAGTGGGAGGTTCGGGGCCTGCTTCCTTCCTGCTCTTTGTAAACAAAGTGACGTTGAGGTGTTTGCAGCCGGTCCTGATCTGAAGCTGTGGAGGGCGGACGTTAGAGGACGAGTGAAGGTCACTCAGCAGCTCAGAGCGCTGTTCCACCCACAGGTGACCTCACACACATACTGGTTACACTGGTGTCTGCTGGTTTAACATGACTGTGTGTGTGTGTGAACAGGTCCCTCAGATCGAGCTGTTTCCGCGTCCAGGGTCAGTGGGAGGGTTCCGTCCCTCTGAGCCTCAGCTGGGTCTGATCAGCTGTTTCCTCTCAGATGCTTTGATCCTCAGCTGGAACGAGTACAGTCTGTATGTGGTGGACTGTGTCAGACAGGTATGAGTGTGCACCAACCACTGACTTTAAAACTAAAGAAGGTCAAAGCACTGCTCTGATGATTGAATGAAAGCTTGTGAGATGTCCTGTTTTAAACCCTTACAGGATGATCAGATCAGGATCATCTCTGTCTAACAGGTGTTAGAGTATTTCCCTATCTATTGGACTATTTAAGATGACAAAATTGGTTCTACCTTCCTATCGTCACAGCACATCCCCCTCCAATAACTCCAGATATTCCAACCTCAGGACGATAGCCTTGGTCCTGGTCACATGTTCTGGTCTTAACCAGAGGCCTTCCTCCAGATCTTGGTACTTGTTTCTCGCCGGGTCATTTTTAGAGGCGTGTAAAACTGACTGGTCTCTAACTAACTCACTTTAAGCTTGGTTAGTTTCCATTCACAGAGTTGAATTAGTCCATGGAGGCCCATGTTGTGATGAACACAGCTGATCTGTACCTGCTGCTGTGTCCTTGATGTCACACACCTCAGGGTGCAGAGCCAGCAGCACAGCTGGTTGGAGCTCCATGACATTATCGCTCAGGCCTCCCATTTTGGGATAATTTCTTCATCAGGACCTCAAATATGGGAAAAAATATTGGAAAAGATAAAATGTTCATTCTCAGAAGCAAGGTGGATGTCCCATCCTTTCCTTGTCCTGTAATGTCCTGTCCTGGTCACATTAACTCTTAAACCTGTTCCAGGAGGTAGTCGGAGCCCTGGAGAGCAGTGGGGACATCGTCTCTGTTTCCTGCTGCAACAATGAGATCTTTGTCCTTAAAGGAGACAGAGACGTCATCCGCCTGTCAGACAGTCCTGAGGGAATAACGCATACCTGTGAGCACTCACTGTAAACATCTGTAAACATCTGTAAACATGTTGTAATGTTTTTTTGCTTTTAAACATCAGCATTGAAGCTCTCCATTGGCCAGCTCTCCCCACTGACTCCGCCTTCTGTTGACCAACCAATGGGATCAGTGGAAATGGCCCAGCCAATCAGAACAGTTCCCATTGAGGTAGAAGGCCAATCAAAGAAGGAGGAGGCAGGCCTTAGTGATGACGAACAGGAGGAGGCGGAGCAGGTAACCATTGGCTGTGGTTTGTGACATCATCAGACCCGTAACCAGGTCATGTGACATTATGACGGGAAAGATTCTGTGAATACTAAGGCTGTTTTTTATTTAACAGTAATCATTGAACAAACATAAAAAATAATTTATTCACATTTGAAAGGTTTTCAGTTCAGAGAATATGAAAGTGTAGAAAGTTCTGGGATTGCATTAATAATTGTGATCACATGATAAATCTGTTGTTTACACATTCCAGTACAGTAGGTGGCGATATGCACCTGTTCTACTGGGTTGTAACACGCCATTAACCAAGAAAGAAAGAAAGAGAATCTGTGGAGTGTGTGTCCTAATCCCAATGTGTGTGTGTGTGTACATGAGTGTGTGTACAGGAGTGTGTGTCTCAACACCAGTGTTCACTCACACATTCATTGACTTTGAGGCTCCACTAAGTCCTTAGGGCTCAGGGCTGTCCCATTAGACAATCAGGAAGTGTGTGAGGGAGGGTGGTGGCCTAGTGGTTTAGGAAGCGGGCATGCAATCAGAGGGTCACCGGTTCTAATCTCACCTGGTCCATCTCTGTGGGAAGTTGATCAGTCCCTTAGATTAACCCTAATTGCTCCAATGTGGCAGCCCATTGCTAAAATGGCTTAAATCCAGAGAAAGAATTTCACTACGGTTACACTACGGTGATTAATAAAGGGTCCATTCTTATTATTATTATTATTTAAAAGCGACGTGAAATGAGCAAATTAGTAACAAAAGCACTGTAACATAGTGATAGTTGTTAATAAATACCATAAACACAAAAGCAAATGGCAAAAAGAAAAAAATCCATGTGTTGTTGCACGTTGCAGGTGAGGTTGCATCACTCCTACGTGATACAAAGATTATATTAACAGTTTATGTAAAGACATGTCTCAGTATTTAGTGTTTTAAAAGAAATCAAGAAAAATCTGTAGATGTGTGTATATAGTATATGCATAAATCAGTGTAATTGTAGATATTAGGGATGTAACGATTAATCGTAAGGCAGTTAAAAATTGATTCATAGGTATCACGATTCACATCGATACTGTGAAAATTGAATCGCAGTACTTTTTTTATCCAGAAGTGCTGGCGGCGGGCGGAATCTGCTAATACTTTCTTGCTGGCCGCCTTCTACTTTTAAACATGTTCATAAATGATTCCTTACCCCTTTAGCACCAAAAAATATCTGTAATATTGCGTGAATATCTGTAAAAGTCACATTTTTCTATTAGCTCTGTCTGCTAGCATAGCATCTCTTCTTCACTGCAAGAATATCTGCATGCCAACCGACCACTGGGTTACCAGTGCCCTCTGCTGGTTGAAACAAATATCTGACCTAAATACATTAAAGTTACTGTTTTTTTTTTTTTTTTTAAAGTCCAATTGTTAAGGCACAAAATACATTTTCAGTTGAACTTTTAAAAAGAAAAAGAACTATTATGCAGTTTTGCATTGTTTACTATAGAACCAAAATTTAAATTAATAGGCTTCTTCTTCATTTGTATTATTCCTTTATTTATTTCATTCAAGATTTATTTTTAGTTAAATTGCATTGTTTTGAATAGTTTTTCAAGGGATTCTTTTGACAATGAAAAATAAAAGGAAAACAGTATAGTTTTTTTTATAGTTTTTCCCCCCAAAAAATAAAGGAATATTTTTCAGTCATCATTTTTCTACAGTCCCATTTTGTAAAATAAATCGTGAGAGAATCGTATCGTGAATTGAATCGTATCGGGAGTTGAGTGAATCGTTACATCCCTAGTAGATATGCAATTATATATAGATTTTGTATAGTCTAAGTTGTTGTATTAGCCTTACCTGCTAATGTGATGAGTGAATGGCCTTTGTTTTGTAGTTTGTATTTGTATTTATTTTCATTTATTTTTCCTTTTATATTTATATATATATATATATATATATATATATAGATAATTTATTTATTTTTATAGCTGATAACAAAACATGAAAATCTATTTACTGACACAGAAATAACTAACAGATGGGATCTTCATGTGCTTTTTTCTGCTGTTTGTTGTGCAGGTGGGCGACTCATTCACTTCCAGCTGCAGCGCCCCCCAGTGGTCAGAGCAACCACCACAGGAGCTGGAGCTGGTGGTTAAAGCTGTTAGACTGAAGAAGAAGAGGAGGAGACGGACGGGTGAGGATATGACAACTACAGACATGACAACTACAGACAGGAAAACTATGGTAAATGGTAAATAGACTTGATTTATATAGCGCTTTAATCCCATCACTGAAGTAGTCTCAAAGCACTTTATGTATCAGCTCATTCACCCATTCACACACTAATGGGACTGAGCTGCCATGCAAGGCGCTGGTCAACCACTGGAGCAACTTAGGGTTCAGTGTCTTGCCCAAGGACACTTCGACACATAGACAGGTATTGACTGGGATACAGACATGACAACTATAGACAGGACAACTATAGACAGATTATTATAAATAATGTGTGGTATTAATTACTGACTCTCTGTGCTCTACAGACAGTGGACCCCCCCCCTCTGAGAGCAGTGATGCAGGCAGTGATCATGTCTCCCTAGGGGGTTCGGAGAACCATCAGGACCCTGTGGAGACCCTGACTGAGGTCCAGTCCAGGTCAGACTCTGAGACAATGACCTGTAGACGTGTGTCTTATCCATCGCTGATCCCCCACCCCTCGTTTGTTCCAGCACCTCCCTCCTCCTCCTGGACCCACTCACTGACCCAGTCCTGGACTCTGTTCCTGACCCAGAGGTGAAAGCTGGGGCTCTGACCCCTGACGTGGACCTGCTGCTGAGCTGCAGCTTCTCCTACATGAAGAACTGTAACGAGGAGCATCAGCCAATGGATGAGCAGGATCCAACATCCAGCCCTCTGATAGGCCCAAAGGAGAGTGAGCAGGTGTGACCTTTGACCTTGACCCTCAACAAAGATGAAGATGATGATGACCCACAGACCAAAGAAGTGTGCGTGTGTGTGCGTGTGAACCAGGAAACGTTGCCCTCTGCTGGTCACATGGACCAATCCAGTGACGAGGAAAGAGACATCTACAGCCATCGTCCAATCAGCACCACAGAGGGAGGACACACCCACACCTCTCCATCCAATCAGTGTGTGGGAACCACAGAGAGACCCACAGACCTGGTGAGTCAGGAGCCAATCAGCTTCAGGAACCACACACAGCTCAGCAGGAGAGCCAATCAGCTGCTGAGTTTTCCTTTCAGGTTTCAGAGAGCTGGAGCAGGTTCACAGGACCAGGATGTGGGATCCTCAGTCTGCAGGCAACTGACAGGTCAGTTTGTACCTACTGCAGAGCATTAACATGATTGTTCCCCACATGCTAACCCTTAGCTACTGTTGAACAGTATGATCCCAAACATTATTTATGAAACCTTTAATTTCCTCATGTTTTACACTAAACCGCCTCACAGCATGTGATTGGATGCTTCTCTTGTGACGTGTCACCAGGTAAACTGATCACCAGTTCAGCCAATACACCATCAGTTAAACCTGTCTTTGTACCAGAGGCTTTTCACGTTTCAATGCAGTCAGAATAATGTGAACACTTCATTTATTTACAGTCACAGGATAACATGATCACTAGATGAACCGTAACACGTAGCAGAAGATTTTAAACAAGATTTAGACACATTGGTCTGTTTGTTACCTTTTTTAAAAGCTGGGGTGTGTGTAGCTACTGACGGTTTGTGGTTGTAAAGCTGAGGTATGTGTAGCTACTGACGGTCTGTGGTTGTAAAGCGGAGGTGTGTGTAGCTACTGATGTTCTGTGGTTGTAAAGCTGAGGTATGTGTAGCTACTGACGGTCTGTGGTTGTAAAGCTGAGGTATGTGTAGCTACTGACGGTCTGTGGTTGTAAAGCTGAGGTGTGTGTAGCTACTGACGGTCTGTGGTTGTAAAGCTGAGGTATGTGTAGCTACTGACGGTCTGTGGTTGTAAAGCTGAGGTATGTGTAGCTTCTGACGGTCTGTGGTTGTAAAGCTGAGGTATGTGTAGCTACTGACGGTCTGTGGTTGTAAAGCTGAGGTATGTGTAGCTACTGACGGTCTGTGGTTGTAAAGCTGAGGTATGTGTAGCTACTGACGGTCTGTGGTTGTAAAGCTGAGGTATGTGTAGCTACTGACGGTCTGTGGTTGTAAAGCTGAGGTATGTGTAGCTACTGACGGTCTGTGGTTGTAAAGCTGAGGTATGTGTAGCTTCTGACGGTCTGTGGTTGTAAAGCTGAGGTATGTGTAGCTACTGACGGTCTGTGGTTGTAAAGCTGAGGTATGTGTAGCTACTGACGGTCTGTGGTTGTAAAGCTGAGGTATGTGTTGCTACTGACGGTCTGTGGTTGTAAAGCTGAGGTGTGTTTAGCTACTGACGGTCTGTGGTTGTAAAGCTGAGGTGTGTGTTGTGGTTGCAGGTACGTGTGGTGTCTGGACTTTAAAGGAGGGCTGTTCTTCAGTGTTCTACCTCAGGGGAACCCACTGCTGTGGCAGCGCTTTGAGGAGAACGTCCAGCAGGTGGCAGTGTCGCCCTCAGGTGAGTCAGACACGAAGTGGCTCTGAATGAACTGGAAGTGACCCTGTGATTGACAGGTGAGCTGCTGTGGAAGGTGGAGCAGCGCGTGGCATCAGCGTGTGCTAAAGTTTGTGTGAGAGGAAAACGTCACTGGTACAAAGCTCAGGATCAAACAAACTTTGTGGCTCTGAGCGACGACTCAGCGTGGATCATACGCACCAACGGAGACCTCTACCTGCAGACAGGTACAGCACCGACCAATCACAGCAGGGCAGGGAGTGTGTGTGCATGAGACCTGCAGGGGGCGCACTGAGCTTTACAATAGTTGCATACAGTATCTGCATAATAATGTATACTAATAATGAATAAATAATATAGTAATATATTCAAGTAAACATTAGTCTAAACTTTGACAATAAAACTAAAGCTGTCTTTATCTCTCTCTCCCTGTCAGGCCTGAGTGTGGAGCGTCCATGTTCTCTCTCAGTGAAGCTGGAGTGTCCATGTCTGTTCACTCAGGTGTGTGTGAGGTCAGGTGTGGTTTGGGCTCTGAGTGAACACAGAACTTTGTTTTACCGGGAGGGTCTGAGCACCTTCTGCAGTGAGGGGGACGGCTGGAGGAGCGACACGGTCAGGTAAACATCGTGCGTGCGTGCTTGCGTTTGCGTGTGGTGTGCGTGCGTGTGAGCTTTGCTAGTATGTCAGTGTGAGCGCGGCAACGCAGACGGCCCTCCCCCTCTCCAGCCTAACCCGCAGTGATTTCAAAATAAAATGAAAATAAATCTTTTGTAACCTTAAGTAAAACACATTTTTATGATTATAGAATCGTTACAGTAACTCGATAGTTACATGTTTTAAAAGACAAAGTCATGACAATTACCTGTACTGATTAAGTTAAAAGTTACATTGATCAAAAGATTAATCCTTCATATTTTCTTAAAAACAAAGGATAAAACATAAACTGAACATCTGAATAGTGCTTTTCTGCCTGACGGTCAAATACTGCCTGACAGTTGTTCATACAGTGGAAAAATTCAGCTACAAGCAAAAGTGTTGAAATCCATCTACCACCAACTCTTCATCATTTCTCATCATCCTTCTCTCTCTAAGTTACATCGATCTAATCAAATGATTTCTACTAGCATAATCACAAAAGGAGCACTGATTTTCTTCAAGTGTGTGTGCGTGTGTGTGTGTAGTGAAGCTCAGGGTCTGGACTTGATGTGTGTGGCGCTGGCAGAAGGTGGCGTGGCCTGGGCTCTGGACTCTGGCGGAAGTCTGTGGTTCCGAACCGGTGTGAGTGCGTCCAGGCCTCAGGGAGAGGACGACCACTGGTGGCAGGTATACACAATGGTGATGATGATGGTGGTGATGGTGATGATGGTGATGATGATGTGACTCTTGGTCTATGTGATCCTTAGATCAGTATCTCAGACTACGTGGTGTTTGATCAGGGCAGCCTATTCCAGACGCTGCTTCAGGCCACGCAGAGCGTTGCCTCGGTAACCAAAGCTCCCGTGGAGCGTGTGGTGGCCTTCCTGTCCCAGTACTCCCAGTGTCAGCCTAGTCTGGTCAGCGCCAATAGCAGCGGTGTTTGGGTCGCATCAGGAAGGAACCAACTCCACCTGGCCAGGGGAAGTCTGGTTGGTGAGTAACAATTGGTCCACTTCAGGTTTATGTAACATTTAGGACCACAGGGGCTCTGAACCCATGAGGTTACTGGTTCTGATCCTAGAAATGCTTTCTCTGACTAACCTGGTTAAAAATTGTTAACTAAAGCAGTTATTTACACATTTACAAATGTTTACACACATTCACACATGCATACATCTGTTTACAGACATTTAAAAATGTTTACACACTTTTACATTTGTGTACATATGTTTACACATAGGGATGTAACGATTAATCATAAGGCAGTTAAAAATCGATTCATTGGTATCACGATTGAGATTGATTTTCTGAAAATTGAATCGCAGTACTTTTTTTAAACAGCAGAGGACACTATGTATACATCCTTCTCTTGTCCAAATGCTGAGGCTGCGGGCGGAATCTGCTACTACTTTCTTTCTGGCCGCCTTCTACTCTTAAATATGTTAATAAATGATTCATTACCCCTTTAGCACCGAAAGAATATCTGTAATATTACCTTAATATCTGTAAAAGTCACATTTTTCTATTAGCTCTGTCTGCTAGCATAGCATCTTTTCTTCTCTGAACAGAATATCTGCATGGCAACCGACCACTGGGTTACCAGCGCCCTCTGCTGGTCCAAACAAATATCTGATGTAAATACAGGGCAATGTATGGGTTTTTTTTTGGTTTTTTTAAAGTCTAATTGTTAAGGCACAAAATACAATTTCAGTTGCACTTTTAAAAAGAAAAAGAACTATTATGCAGTTTTGCATTGTTTACTATAGAACCAGAATTTAAATTAATAGGCTTCATTTGTATTATTCCTTTATTTATTTAATTCAAGATTTATTTTTAGTTAAATTGCATTGTTTTGAATAGTTTATCAAGGGATTCTTTTGACAATGAAAAATAAAAGGAAAATAATACAGTATTTTCTAGTCTTTTTCCCAAAAAAAATAAAGGAATATTTTTCAATCATCATTTGTCTACAATGCCATTTTGTAAAATACATCGTGAGAGAATCGTATCATGAACCCAGTATCGTGAATCGAATCGTATCAGGAGTTGAGTGAATCGTTACATCCCTATACATGTTTACAGACATTCAGACATGTTTACAAACATTTAAAAACATTTACAAATGTTTTAAAAATGTTACACAAGTTGAAATAATGTTTACAGACATTTACATATGCATACATCAGTTTACAGACATTTACAAATGTTTACACATGTTAAAAAATGTTTATATATATATTGACATATGCATACATATGTTTACACACATTTACAAACATTCAGACATGTTTACAAACATTCAAACCCGTTTACATACGCATACATATGTTTACACACATTTATAAGTATTTACACAAGTTCAAAAACTTTACAAATATTTACATATGCACACATACTGTAAGTTTACACACATTTACTTAATACACATTCACATATTGGTCTGTAAAGGTCCAGCCTTCCTAAACCTGTTAGTGAGTCAGTGCAGCTCCACAGTCGTCTGGAGCTCGTCTGTAGCTCATTGACACTCTGTGGTCTTTCAGGAACATTCTGGCAGAACGTGGTTCCTCGAGGAACGGTGTCGGCAACACGGTGGACGTTCATCACATCGTCTGCAGTTCCTCACAGAGAAGGTGATGTGGTGCAGATGATCTTTCTGACCTCTAATCCCTGACCCTTGACCTCTGACCTGTAACAGGTGCGTTCCTGTGGTTGGCTCAGAGCAGGAAGGATCTGTTCTGTGTTTGGGACCAGGATGGAGAACTGAGACCCTCCTCCATTGCCCTGCCCCCTCAGGTACACACACATACACAAAAACACTAACACACACTGTAAAGGCCGTGTGTGTATCTGTGGGTGTGTGTGTGTATCTGTGGGTGCGTGTATTTCCGTGTGTGATTGTGTGTATCTGTGTGTGTATTTCTCAGGTGGAGCTGCTACACCTGTCGTCCTGTCCTGATGCTCTGTGGGGATTGGACGCCCAGGGTCAGGTGTTTATTCGACCTCTGACCCCGTCCTGTCCCACTGGGCTGGACTGGACCCAACTGGACCTGAGCCAGCTCGGTAGGGGAAGGGGCTTATCCATTATTCCATTATCCATGGAATTATTTACATTTTTATGAACAACAATATAACAAAACAATACATATATATACACACACACACACACACCACGCACACACACACAGTAACACATAAACACACTCAGGTCGTCTGATTGGGTAATTTCAGCTCTATACAGAATCATCATGTGATGTGAGACACAGAGAAGGGCAGCTAAAAACAGACACACACACACACACACACTGACCTGTACATGTAACACTTGTTATGTAACAGTGTTTATTAGCACATCACAGTTTGTATTTCACAGTTCATCAGATATAGTGTGTGTGTCATCTAGTAACACACACATAGACACACACACATGTAGACACATACACACATAGACATACTGTACACACACAGACACACACAAACACACATAGACATATTGTACACACACAGACACATATACACACAGTCATACACACGTAGACATACTGTGTACACACAGACACACACACATATATACACACACAGACATACTGTACACACACACAGCCATACACACACACATAGACATACTGTACACACACACACACACACACAGCCATACACACACACATATACACACAGACATACACACACCAGTGGGACAGGACTGCCATGCAAGGCGCTAGTCGACCACTGGGAGCAACTTAGGGTTCAGTGTCTTGCCCAAGGACACTTCGACACATAGTCAGGTACTGGGATCGAACCCCCAACCTCTCGATCAGAAGACGACCCACTACCACCTGAGCCACGGTTGCCCACACATAGACGTAATGTACACACACATGCAGTATAAACACACACACAATAATGTACAGTCAGTCAGAGCGTGTGTGTGCGCGTGTACCTAATCTCTATGCTGGTTCTTCCAGGTTCTGTGCGTCTCCAGAACATCAGCTGTGGTTCTCAGAATGTTTGGGCCGTGGATTCAAAAGGACTCGTTTATTTTAGAGTTGGAACGCAGCCTCTGAACAGTAGCATGATGCTACCAGCCTGGATCCTCATAGACCCCCCCCCACAGGTAGGACACCCCTCCTACACATGTAGTAACCCCCCCCCCCACACACACACACACACACACACAGGTGATAGACCCCTCCCCTTTGACCCCGCCCCCACAGGAGAAACATCTAATGCTGTGTGTGTCCTCAGCCAATAGGAGTGCAGCTGGTGTCCATCCAGACTAGTCCTAACGATGGGCGGCTCTGGGCCCTGGACAACAGGGGGGGGGTGTACGTCAGGAACGGGCTGAGTCATCAGATGCCTGTGGGGACGGACTGGGAGTGTGTACCAGGTACAGTACACACTTGTTTCTACAGGTGTGTGTGTGTGTATTTCTACAGGTGTGTATTTCTACAGGTGTGTGTGTGTCTCCAGGTGTGTGTGTCCACCAGATGGTTCTCAGTTCTCAGACGGTCTGGGCTCGTTGTTCTAACGGTGAAATGTGTCGACGTTACGGCGTCTCTGAGAAAAATCCTGGAGGAGATTACTGGAAGAAGATCCCTGGGACGGCCGCCTGGTTCACTGGTTAGACTGGTTTACTATTACTGGTTAGACTGGTTTACTATTACTGGTTAGACTGGTTTAATATTACTGGTTAGGATGGTTTACTATTACTGGTTAGACTGGTTTACTATTACTGGTTTAATATTACTGGTTAGGATGGTTTACTATTACTGGTTAGACTGGTTTAATATTACTGGTTAGACTGGTTTCCTATCAGGATACTGATGACTCAGTGACTTTTTGTATTCCAGTGACTACTGATGAAGATCTGTGGGCAGTGACTCTGACTGGTGGATTGTCCCGTCGGCTTACCAAGCTCCTCCTACAGACTGGAGTTAGCCCCACCCATGCAGGTCCCACCCTTGGTGACCCAGAAGAGGAATGGGAGGTCATTTAATGTGACACTGTCACTGAGAGGGCAGTGACATCACTTCCTGTCTAGAAACTCCTCTGAAAGGGAATACGATGCACTTTATTTTAAAAAAGATGAAGGAACCCTAACACTAGAACTGGTAGGACGCACTTGTTTCTATTGTTACCATGGCAACAGATGCTGAAGAAGTGACTGATGGATATTAATGTACTGACAGTTTATTTCTGTGTAACATACATACACACACACACGCGCGTGTGTGTATGTGTAGCTGTGAATAATATCTGATTAATTTAAAGAGAAAAGCTGCTGGTCTGTAACCGTCGGTGATAAATGAATAAATTCTAAGTCTTCTGACACAAAAATTTAGCTTCCTTTACTGCATATTTGATAGTGAAAGGGTTTAAAATAGTGACACACACGCACACACACAGTGTCCCTGTAACGTCTGTTTAATGCAGTGGTTCCAAACCTCTTTTGGATTGTGACCCCATATTGAGAATCACAATCTTCTGGTGACCCAAAAGAAGATTTAGTTTTTGATCATGTTTGTTAAACTGTTACAAATAGAGACAACGTTTTTATACTGCATTTTATTTTAATTAGACTTAGAATACAGTTGTAATTTGAAAATAATGATTTAATTAATTACTAGACATTTCACCTCACCCCACATGGGGTCACGACCCCAAGGTTGAAAAACCTTAATGGAACACAAAAAACAAGAAGTATTATAACAAACTCTGATCAACGATTCAAGACTTAGAGCCGCAGCAGCTTTAATGTTTACACACGTGTGTGTGTGTGCGTGTGTCATTAGTTCGTGAGGTTAATGATGAAGCTAAAACATCTGCAGACACTTTGATTTCTCTCCTCCTTTCTTTGTTTGTTTATTGTTTGTTTGTTTATTGTTTGTTTGTTTATTGTTTGTGGTGTTGGCCTCACACACTCTGCTGTGTTCTGTAACGTGTTTTAATATAAATAACTTTATTCACACTGAGGTAGATCAGTCACTATTTACACAAACGTCCGATGGCGTCTCACGGCTGCAGGAAGTGCGGTAGCGCGCTAATCCGATCCGGTCCAATTCGAACCAGGCACCTGAGTGCCTGGTGGAGGAGGGGGGGCGGGGCGTGGCCACTCAGCCATGTAAACACCTGTTGTCCCAGCAGGAGGCGCAGGCGTGCCGGCTGTTCGGTGACGGCGTGCGGCGGCGCCGTGGGTTCCTTGAGGAACAGCAGCAAAGTGTCCACGCAGCGCTGAGCCAGACGCCGTTCTGACGGAGTACAGGAGAGCAGCCTCTGCAGCGCCCCCTCCAGGCCTTGGGGGCGGGCGCCATGCAGCAGCAGCAGCAGCAGACAGTCGGGCCGCAGCAGCTCCGCCGCCAGCTGCACCGCTGTCTTTCCCGCGTCGGCCACGTGCGAACAGCCGCCGCAGCCGTCCAGGTACTCGCTACGTCCTCCGCCGGCCTTCAGCGTCCTCACCATCATCCCTAGAATCTCCAGACGGTCGTAACGCACCGCCACGCTGAGGTGAGGAGTGCCGGCGCAGCAGCAGAAGGAGCAGCGCGGTGCTTTGAGTGCGTCTAACGCGAAACGGTCCAATAGGAACACGGCGTAGTCCTGATGGTCGTGGACCAGAGCGTACAGCAGAGCCTCAGAGGGCAGGAACGCTCGAGGAACGCCGTCATCCCAGCTGAACACCTCCAACCTTCTGGTCTCCTCCAGCAGCCACGGCGGCAGCTTCTCCCTCACGGCGCAGTAGAAGGAAAACGCTGTGCGTTCGCACTCACGCTGACACGGAGCGCACGATGCTCGCTCCAACTGAGACGACAGACGCCACGGCATTGCCAGAACACCAACAACTGTGGAGAACTATGGCCTAACTAGAAATAATATAACTAAGTACTAACTAGTATAACCTGGGAGGATCGTTGCTATCACAAACGTCTGAAGCAGAACTTTGTTGTGATGGTCAAACCTCCGACTACTGACACCGTGAACATTTATAGCAGCTCAGAGCCCCACCCCCTCTGTGTGTGTGTGTGTGTGTGTGTGTGTGTCATGTGTCTCACATAGTGAACATTGTGTCCTATTTCAGATGAGGACAGTAAACATCAGGGTGTGTAATATTCATATTTATTATGTAAACGTGGTGAGAGCCAATCAGATCATTTTGTTTAAGAAGAACAAAGTCATTAGTGGATCAAAGTGTTTACAAACAACTCTTTAATAATAAAGGAAACACCTGAGAGCAGATTAGAGGGAGGGGGAAGTCACAGACACACACTGGACAAAGTGAACACAACAGAAAAATGAAGAAACTTCCTCAAAGCAACAAACATTGTTAAAGGAAACTGAGAAGGATTTGAACTCACAACCTCCTTTTAACATAAAACTGAACCACTGATCAATCAGAACCTGGAGAGATGTGCACGACACTTTCCACATGTGAGATGGTGAATTAATTCATCCATTTAATGCTCACATCACAGTTATTGATCTATTATAGATGTAGTTATAGAACTTTTATAGATGTAGTTATTGATCTATTATAGATTATGGATGTAGTTATAGATCTATTATAGATGTACTTATTTATATATATTATAGGTGTAGTTATAGCTCTATTGTAAATTATAGATGTGTTCCTTTAGTTAGCCGTTAGCTCCACAGATGCTAATGTGTTCATATTAAAGTGAGACTGAAATGGAAAAAAACTAAGTTTTATTTCAGCTCCTGGTGAAACAGAGAAGGAGGGACTTGGAGATGATCTATGATAGAACCACATGGTGAGAACCCTAAAGGACTACAGAGAAGAGCAAAGGATTGTGGGAAACGTATGATTTTACTGAGTGTTAGAGTGACTTGGTTTATTACAGCACAAGGTGTTAAAAGGGGAGGGGCATACTGCAGTCAGTAACAATCTGATTGGTCAGGAGGCGGGGCTTTATTACTCACTGATTTGTTCTCCAGAACTGACCCTGCTGTGGAGCTGGTTTCAGTTACTATGGTGATTTAACCAGTGTTAATCAGTATCAGTTACCATGGTGATTTAACTAGTGTTAATCAGTATCAGTTACCATGGTGATTTAACCAGTGTTATTCAGTATCAGTTACCATGGTGATTTAACCAGTGTTATTCAGTATCAGTTACCACGGTGATTTAACTAGTGTTAATCAGTATCAGTTACCATGGTGATTTAACCAGTGTTATTCAGTATCAGTTACCATGGTGATTTAACCAGTGTTATTCAGTATCAGTTACCATGGTGACCCACTCTGAGGTTCTCAGAATGTTTCACTCAGTGCTGCAGGTTCTTCTTTCACTGCTGAAATCTATCTGTTGCTATTCCTGCTCTGCAGCCTCTGCTCTGTAAACACATGAAGGTTCCTCTCAAGCTACACACTATTTTATGGTTTATGAGATTACAATTGCAATTAAAGCGAAGGATCCGAAGATGTGGCCAGGGTCGGTAACTCAAGGTCGCGTATCCCAATGTTGGTGATCGAGGTTCGGTCTGATCGGATTTGGTATAAATTGGTGGAAAAACAGCTGAGATATTGCATTTAACATGTTTTAGCATTAGTCTGACATTAGCATTAGCTAGCAATATCTTAGCATTTGCATAAACCTAGCTTTAACATTTATGTAGCATTAGCATTAACCTAAAGTTAACATTAACCTAGCATTAACATTGAGCTAACATTAGCATTAACCTAAAGTTAACATTAACCTAGCATTAACATTGAGCTAACATTAGCATTACCCTAGCATTAGCAATGATCTGGCATTAGCATCAGCCTAGCAATGGCATTAGCCTAGCAATAGCATTAGCTAGCAATATATTAGCATTAGCATAAACCTTGGAGGGACCAGAGCCGTTTAAAGAGAGAGTTGCGACAACGGAAGTTCAAAATGCTTGACCGTCACGTGATTCATGTAGACGAATTTGTTCCCGAAAGTTATTGGTGGGCAATTCAAATCCATTGATTCCTAGTGACATAACTGGGATTTTTGGTAATTTGTCATCAATAACTGCATTGATTTATACAGTACACCCTCATTTGTATGTGTATATACAATATGTTTATGTACTTTAATACTTTTTTTCTAACATAAATTTGTTTTAAAGATTAGCGTAAACAGCTACATTGCCTGCTTTTTTGACGTAGTTAAGGACAACATTAATTTGGTTAAAAACCGTGTTGACATGTATTGTATACAGGATGTATTGCTTTGAATTTTCTTTAATGTTCTCAAACGTATATGGTATTAAGAACAATCACATCCCAATGTATATTAACATACTGATAGCCATGCGACTTTTATGCAGACAACCAACTTATATTTAAAAGGCGGGGTTTAAAAATTCATACTAGTAATCTTAATTATTTAATGTAATTTTTGACTTTCAGATATCTATATATTTCATATACTTATATATATATATATATATAACACTATATACACATGAATACATAACATTTAGAAATTCAGAATAACTTCACTGTGTACTTTTTGTTTTGCAAAAGGCATAAATATATCTTTAGCTTTCATGTGCAGAAATCTGTAAAAAGTGCTCATTAAAAAACAGACCACATCTAAGGACACATTGAAAACATATTTATTATATTCATACATATATGAAAATAGAAATGGGATTTTTACTATGCACATATGTACCAAGATGAATTCCTTAAATAAATGTTCAATCTCCAATCGCTCCGAAAAAGGAGGGAAAATGTATGGCTTCTCCACCGAACCAGAAAGGAGAAAGAAATGGGTAGCCAAAGTCAGCAGGAGCAATCTAAAATTAAAAAAAAATCAGGATTATAACAATAAATAATCTGTGAGGTAATCATATTCAAACACTTAATTTGGACTTTTTCCACAAATGACACAATTGAAAAGCTAACTGTTTGATTAAAAAAAAAAAAAAATGAAAATATGTAACCAATGTGGGTAGATAAAACTGATATTCTGCAGGCAATTAATTAATTAATTTAATTTACTACAGCAAAATAAATGACGTTTTAAGTATTTTCTCTAATTCCACATTTCATTAATAAAATTGAACCTTGTGGTTAACGCTGTGTGTTGCTAACTTTATCCAGTAATGCTAACATATCCTCATCAGTTATCTGCTAATGATCTCTTAATCTAAAATATATTGGGATAATCAACTAACATGCTTTAATGCACACGTTTGGGTTCAGATACGCTGATCATAATAATAATAATAATAATTATGATGATGATGATAATAATAATATGGAAGCCCGTTTCCGCCACTAAAAAAAAAAAAAAAATCACCAAGGAAAGTCATAATTATGAGTTAGAAAGTCATAATTATGAGAAACAAAGTCATAATTATGAGAAAGAAAGTCATAATTATGAGTTAGTGAAGTCATAATTATGAGAGAAAATATTTTTGGTACATCCACCTGTACCCATGGCACTGACCAGAAGTCTCCATGTGTTGTTCAATAAATCCTACTACTTCAGCCACATCAGTTTTATCCTTTGACGCCAGAGCCTGTTTTCAAGGTTGCGTTTACTCAGCATATTTCTATGTGAATTTGCAAGCAAACAAAGTATTTCATCATTTGTAAAGCCCGTCTAAAGTAGTCTTTGATAGTCTTATCAGCATCTCTCAGTGTCAGCTCACCACATGCTGTAAATGTGTTTAAGTATCTCATAATTATGACTTTCTATCTCATAATTATGACTTTCTATCTCATAATTATGACTTTCTATCTCATAATTATGACTTTCTATCGCATGATTATGACTTTGTTTCCCATAATTATGACTTTCCTTGGTGATTTTTTTTTTAGTGGCGGAAACGGGCTTTCATATAATAATAATAATAATAATAATAATAATGATAATAATAATAATATCCAAAATGATTATTTAAAACTCTTACCGTTCAAAAGTGCATCACAAACTGTTTACTCCGCTCCAGCTTCATTGGCTGCAAGTCAACTGCTCACTTCCGGGGAACTATTGTAGGCTCCATGAGCCGCCATTGCTGTAAACGAACCATTGGAGTGAACGGAGTTGTCGCTACTCTCTCTCTACACGGCTCTGGTTTGTATATGTGTCTACAGCGCCCTCTGGTGGCTCATGTCTGATTGGAGGGGATTTCCTGGGCGGAAGCAGCGGAGGGGGTTTCCAATGTTTGTGGGTCTGAACCGGACCGACACACACACACGCACACACACACACACACACTGCAACACAATAACACACACCCGAGCAGGATCATGGAGAGTGTGACGAGGTTCCGAGGCAGCGAAAGGTTGAAGGTTTGAATCCCGACGAAGGAGCGATTCATGTGAGTACAACGTGTGTGTGTGTGTGTGTGTGTGTGTGTGTGTGTGTGTGTGTGTGTGTGTGTGTGTGTGTGTGTGTGTGTGTGTGTGTGTGTGTGTATTTTTATGCGTGTGTGTGTGTGTATTTTTATATATATGTGTGTGTGTGTGTGTGTGTGTGTGTTTTTGTGTGTGTGTGTGTGTATGTATGTATTTTTATGTGTGTATGTGTGTGTGTGTATTTTTATATGTGTGTGTGTGTGTCAAGCCGTTTTAACATTTAATAAGAAGCTTGTAATTGTAGAAATCTGTAATTCAATTTTGACATGTTGTAATTTGAAGTCCACATAACCATCATGTAATTTCTGACTAGTTGCAGTTCTAATTATTGATATCTACACTTCTATTCTCACTAGTTACACTATTAATTGTTGATATTAACAAATAAAAATCTGAAGCTTCATTACAATCAGTCCAAATGTCACACTGACTTCCATTCAAAATTAATTTCAGATATCTACAAATCAGTTTCGACAGGTTACATATAAATAATATAATTTTGACTAGTTGCAATTGTAATTGTTGATATGTAGAATTCAATTCCCACTAGTAACAATGGTGACCTCTGGTTACCTCACAATACGTGATACAAAGTTCACAATATGATGATACTGCGATTATCGATATATTGGTCAGAAATTAATCTACGATAATCTATGACATAACAAGAAAAAAAAAAGATTAAGTGAAAAAATACAATTTTTATTTTATATCTTTGAAAGACAATAAATATAAAAAGTGTCCTATGAACAGTGACACTATTTTAGTGCAACATTTCTGTAAATAAGTGTCAACATATCAATGTAAACAAATAAATATCTGTAATAGTGCTTTGTGTAAACAACAAATAGGGTCTTTCTTACCAGTGACATTATTATAGTGTAATATTACAGTAAACAATATATTGGTTCCTTCAACAAACAGTGACAACATTTCTGTGGACGTACCTGCACATTTTAGTGAAAAAGCAGAAAAGGTTTAAAAAAATATTTTTTTGATATGCGCGAGCATATAGATAATCGATCGTGCAAAAAAATATTGTGATATATCGGTGTATTGAGATATCGTCACACTCATACTAGTTAAAGTAATATCTGATTAAATGTTAAAACGTCTTGTCAGGTACAATATGAGATGATGATGAAGACGTATCGTCAGAGGAACACGTCACGTGATCAATGTTGTCTTATTCTGAAGTCCCTCTGTGTGACTTCCTGTCCTCAGGCGTGCGCCCTCATGTCGACAGGAAGTGGCGCTGATGGGAGGGAGGTGCAGCTTCCCCTCTCTGCCGCCCCGCCCTCCCAGCGCTCCGCCAACCACTGGCCTCCAGGTGAGTCCTTCAGGTCACATGACCTGTGATTAGCCACGCCCCCTCTCCCACCACGCTGGCTTTGTCACTTTGTTCAAACTCAGATCAGACTGAAGAGCCAATCAGGTGTCAGTATTCACAGAGAGGTGAGGATCAATAGAAACAGAGCTGAGAGCAACAGGATGTGACATCATCAGTCACTGAGCAGAGACAAAATAATGAGGTCAAACATTTGAAAGTAAAGCTTAAAGTTGGTCTGATCACTTATTGATTGCGTCTACACTCAATAATGCCATTGATTAGAGCTGTTTAATGAAACTCATGTGACCATCATGTGTCTGTTGTTGCTCCTCAGGCTTCCTGCCCGTCCTGGGAGGCTTTAAGGAGCGTTTTGTGGAGAAACCAGAGAAGAAGTACTGCTGTGAGGCCTGTATGAACGTCCTCTGTCAGCCTCAGCAGACGGAGTGCGGACATCGCTTCTGTCTGAGCTGCATCAGCAACATCCTCAGGTGGGACGGACACACACACGCTGAGACACACATACACTGAGACACACACAGATCGTCACTAACTGTCTTTGTGTCTGTCCTTCAGTCAGCAGAGTCCAGTTTGTCCAGCTGACATGGAGCCACTGTTTAAAGACAAGGTGATTGTTACACATGGTTATTATACACACTGTTGTTACACGTGGTTATTATACACACTGTTGTTACACGTGGTTATTATACACACTGTTGTTACACGTGGTTATTATACACACTGTTGTTACACGTGGTTATTATACACACTGTTGTTACACGTGGTTGTTACACATGGTTATTATACACGCTGTTGTTACACGTGGTTATTATACACACTGTTGTTACACATGGTTATTATACACACTGTTGTTACACATGGTTATTATACACACTGTTGTTACACATGGTTATTATACACGCTGTTGTTACACATGGTTATTATACACACTGTTGTTACACATGGTTATTATACACACTGTTGTTACACATGGTTATTATACACACTGTTGTTACACATGGTTATTATACACACTGTTGTTACACGTGGTTATTATACACACTGTTGTTACACATGGTTATTATACACACTGTTGTTACACGTGGTTGTTACACATGGTTATTATACACGCTGTTGTTACACGTGGTTATTATACACACTGTTGTTACACGTGGTTATTATACACACTGTTGTTACACGTGGTTATTATACACACTGTTGTTACACATGGTTATTATACACACTGTTGTTACACGTGGTTGTTACACATGGTTATTATACACGCTGTTGTTACACGTGGTTATTATACACACTGTTGTTACACATGGTTATTATACACACTGTTGTTACACATACACATACAAAATTAATATTACTATCACTATTATTACTACACATGATTATTGCTGTTGTTTATTAAATATCATAACATGTTTTGACTTTTATTACAGGCTTTTGTTACTGTTATTACTGTCAATGATCAATAATCAAAGTGATTCTGGTTAGTTGCTGATTATTGCAGGTCAGTGAATATTTAAAGACTGGTTTGTGACTAGTTCATGATTAGTTAGTGACGAGTTAAGCATTAGTTACTGACAGGTTAGTACTGGTTAAAGGAGCATAGGGCAGGATGTATAAATCAGACTCCATAGTGACATCACGGTGGTTAGTGTAACTGCAGTCATCAGCCACGCTGCCACGGAGGCGTCAACTGTTTTGATGCCCCTCCCAGTGGAGGGAGGATGGATCAGATGAGGACACTTATCAAGGAATACACCATTGAAACAATAACCTGAGTTATCTTTATCTTTGATACATGGATTATATACTGTAAATAGATCTGATGGGTCTGTTGCGTGCACTGTGCCACTGTTTGTTTCACTTTCACTTGTTACCCATGGACTGATCTGATGTTGACATTAACAGTGGTTTGTGAATAAAATCGGTGCTTATCACTAAAACAAACCTAAATGCTGTATGTCATTTTGTTAAGGAAAAAATGAGGTTTTCACTGAGAAAATGCGGCCCGATCCGCACTCCAACTGTGACACGGTTATTTATTTACTCGCCGTTCATATGACTGCTTACTGCAAGACCTGTGCACATGCCTCTGCATACATCTGTGGAAGCAAACAGTAGTTTAGTCCACTGTGCTTGTCTTCTTTCAGTCTCCAAGCCGTCTTCTTCTTCTTATTATTTTTTTCCGGGGTATTGGGACGCCTTTCCATGCCGTCGAGAATGCGCACAAGCGTCATTTGTATTAACGTCTACAGAACTGTGCAGGAAATTTGTGCCCAGCAAAGCAGAACAAAATGTATGACACAACCTGTTCAAAGCATTAGGGAGAAATGTGTGTGGGCTCTTCTCTTTGGTTTACAGCGCTTCATCACCCGTTAGCATTTAAAGACTTAAAATGAATGTTTATATTTTCACAAATCCTGCTCTTTGCTCCTTTATGTACTAATTAGTCACTGGTTGGTGTGTCTCAGGTCTTCAGAGATGTTTGCTGTCACCGGGAAATCATGGCTTTGAAGGTTTTGTGTCGCAGTGAATCAAATGGATGTAAAGAGACAATGAGCCTCCAACAGATTCCTGTAAGTCCCTGTTACCATGGAAACACTGGCTGTCCTCACATGGCTGTGTCTGATCTGTCTGCCTCTCACCTGTCTGTCTCAGGAGCACCTGAACGTGTGTCCTTTCTTCGAGGTTCCCTGTCCTCTGATGAAATGTAAAGAACGAATGATGAGGAAAGAAATTCCTGAACATTTGAACTGGAAGTGTAAACATAGAGAGAGCAGCTGTGAGTTCTGCTGCAGCAAGATGGCCCTGATCGACCTGCAGGTGTGTGTGTGTGTGTGTGTGTGTGTGTGTGTGTGTGTGTGTGTGTGTGTGTGTGTGTGTGTGTGTGTGTGTGTGTGTGTGTGTGTGTGTGTGTGTGTGTGTGTGTGTGTGTGTGTGTGTGTGTGTGTGTGTGTGTGTGTGTGTGTGCTAACGTCGTGTTTGCGTGTGCTAATGTTGTGTGTGCGTGTGCCAAGGTCGTGTGTGCGCGTGCTAACCTGTTTGCGTATGTTAGCGTTGTATGTGCATGTGCTAACGTTGTGTGTGCGTGTGCTAATGTTGTGTGTTAATGTCGTGTGCTAACGTTGTGTGTGCTAATGTGTGTGTTCTTTCAGAAACACAAAGACACAGTGTGTCCAGCATTCCCAGTGTCGTGTCCAAACCACTGCTCGTCCTCATCCCGTCCACGTAGTGAGGTACCAACATAGATCATCTTCTGTACACACACACACACACACACACACACACACACTCTGACGTTGTGCTGTGCTGTGTTCCAGATGACACTCCATCAGCAGGAGTGTCCTAAAGCTGTGGTCACGTGTCCCTTCCATCGGTACGGCTGTAGCTTTAAGGTGAGACACTGGGAATGTTTGAGCGCAGCCATTGGTGGATCTTTAGCCCCTCCCCTGTGGCTCAGTGACCAATCAGCTGCTGAGTTTTTACTCTGATCATCACACATGGGACACTGGGTGTGTTTTTGATCAGTGATTATTGATTAGTGATTATTGATCAGTTATAGATACTGTAGGTGATGTCATTCATTATGGCTCAGAGCATTGTGTGATGATGATGATGATGATGATGATGATGATGATGGGCATGATCCGTCTCTTTCAGTATATGTTTGTGCTCTGAAAAGAAACAGAAAAGTAAGAGTAATAATCCAAATGTAATATCAGATGGAGTTACCGTTGTAAAATATTTAGTGCATTTTTACATTTAGGTGCCCTTTAAACACGGTGGAGTTGTGGTTAGTACATCGTCCTCAGCGAGAAGGTCATGGGTTCAAGCCCTGGGATCCTTTCTGCATGGTTTGTAAAATAATGTATGTGTTTTTTCAGGGTCTGAATCAGGATGTGAAGCAGCATGAGTTGACCTTTGCCCCTGATCACCTGAGGATGCTGGCCAATAGGAACGTGTCATTGGAGAACAAGGTAACCCTGAAGGTGAGTGTGCTGATGTGCTGGATGCTGATTGGCTCCTGTGGCCAGGTGGAGGAGGTGAAGGTGGAGCTGGTGGAGCGGTGCTCTGGGCTGGTGTCTCTGAATAGCCGTCTGACGGAGCTCCACAGCAGCCTGGACGAGCTGAAGGAGAAGCAGAGACAGGTGGAGGTGAAGGTGTCGGCCATCACCAAACTGATGAGTTCTCACTCTGAGAAGCTCCTGGATGTAGAACTAGAGCTGAGAACCCTGAGACAGCTCAGAGAGGACACAGAGAACCTCAGAGGAACCCTGGACAACCTCAGATTACGACTCAGTGCTGTGGAACAGCAGGGGGGGCGGAGCAACACTACACACACTGTAGGTAAGGACACACACACACTGTATGAGGTTATGAAGGTTGTGCTGTTCCAACATCTCCTGTAGGTGTAGAGAGGTGTTCCCTCAGTGGGGGTCACAGGCTGGACCTGGAGCTGCTCCAGGTTCCAGGTGGACTCTGGGCTCAGACCTTCATCCAGCTCTAGCTCCAGGTCCAGGTGTTCTGAACACCTGAAGGATGATGGTACATTTGAAGAATGCTAGTTTGGTCCAGGTTCCTGTCATGGAGCCCAGCCAGGCTCTGCTCCTAACCAGCAAGACACCTCCACCACGGTGTAGCTTCAATAGCTTCTATAGCTTCATGCTAACACTTCATGTTCTGATGTTAAAGAGAGTCCACCATTATGGTGTCAGGAGTCTGGTTCTGGTGTGGTGTGTTGCCATGGTAATGAGCAGTTTCCTCTCAGTGAGGGTCGAGTCTACATCTTGTGGGCAGAGCCTGGTACCAGACCTGTAGAACTGTGATGGTCTGTAGAACAGCTGTGATTGGTTACTTCATTCCTTTCTGCAGCCTCACTGGAAACGCAGATGAATCGCCATGACGAAATGCTCAGCGTCCACGAGATCCGATTGGCCGACATGGACCTGCGTTTCCAGGTCCTGGAGACGGCGAGCTACAACGGGACGTTGATCTGGAAGATCCGTGAATACAAGAGGAGGAAACAAGACGCCGTATCGGCCAAGACGCTGTCGCTGTATTCACAGCCATTTTACACCGGATACTTTGGTTATAAGATGTGTGCTCGAGTCTATCTGAACGGAGACGGAATGGGAAAAGGAACACACCTATCCCTGTTCTTTGTAGTGATGAGGGGCGAGTACGACGCCCTGCTGCCCTGGCCCTTCAAACAGAAGGTAGGTTAAGGTTAGGGTTAGTTAACTCGTTAGAGCGGTTGGTTACCTGGTTATCTGTGTGTGTCAGGTGACCCTTATGCTAATGGACCAGAGTCCGTCCAGGAAACATTTGGGCGACGCCTTCAAACCCGACCCAAACAGCAGTAGTTTCCGACGTCCTGGGGCAGAGATGAACATCGCGTCGGGATGTCCGCTCTTCGTCTCTCAGAGTGTTTTGGAGACAGGAAGTTACATCAAAGACGACACCATCTTCATCAAGGTACACATCATATGACTAGTGCTAAAACTCACTGAAACAATCACAAGGCCATCGATCAGGGGAGGGGCCTGATCATAAACGGCTTTACAGGATGATGGCCTGTTTGTTGGCTTGTTGTTGTTGTTGTTGTTGTTGTTGTCTCAGACACAGTTACAGATCCTGTCTGTATTAAATGCTAAGAAAAGTAAGGGCTGACTTTCCTTTTTGACACGTTGATAAAGTAACTGAATGAGTAACACTGAAGGTAAATAAGTAATAAAATAAACAAGAAACTAAATGTGTAAGTGTAACTAAATCAGTAGGTAAGTTAAAGATGTGTCTCACTTTTCATTCAAACATTTGGTAACATTGTTCTAATGGTTCACTGAGAAATACTGCCCCAGAACTAATTCGTGACTGTTTTTTCATTGATAATAATAATCGTTGGTCGGTCGTTGGCAGGTTACCGTGGATACGTCGGACCTCCCTGATCCCTGATCCTGACCTCCGACTTTTGACCTGGTCAAATCAGCGCTGAGGCCGACGCCCACAGCAGCAAAGCATGATGGGAAGGCTCGCCCGGCTCGGTGCAGCCAATCAGGGCAGCTCTGGTTAGCGTGGAGGAAAACCGCTTCTTCTGATTGGCTCTGTGAGGATGGATGTTTGTTGCCATGACAACACCGTGTCACATTTAGAGAGGCATGCTGGGAAGTCCAACACATCCATGGGTAGTTATATGACTAACCAGGACTGATGAGGACTAACTAGTCTGATGAGGCATCAGTAAGTCCAGATGTTGACAAAGTGTAATAAACATGAACAAACTGTGGCTTGCCTCTCTTTACGCTCAGGAAACATTAGCTCCTCCCATTAAAACACCTGGAAACATGAAGAGTTCCTCACTACAAACAGTTTTATAAAGAGCTGAAGTTTAATCCTCACCTACATACACTTCCTGTCACTTATTTATTATATCCCGTCATTTTAATACTGATGTCTAATGTTTGTCCTCATGGTTTTACATGTCAGCAGATATCTGACACCCTGCTTTATATGTCCATCAATCTATTTAATATTTATATTTTATTTCTAATTTATATTTACTAGAATTAACATTACAACTCTGTGCTCTTCAATCTCCCCTCAACTTAAATAAAGTGATTTAGAATTAAATTGTGTTTGAATTCAATTAAATGTGTCTGTGTGTTTATGTGCAGTAGCGTTAGTTGTCCATTAGGGGTGATCGTTAAAAGTAGATTCATATATCCTGGATATCTCTATTAAGCTTCACCTCATCAAACAGATCAGGAATGAAGTATTTTATAAAATTTATTTCAGAGCTCCTCCACATTGAGAAGAGCCAGATGAGGTGGCTCGGGCACCTAATTCGGATGCCCCCTGAACACCTCCTTAGTGAAGTGTTCAGGGCACGTCCCTGAAGGAGACCCCGAGGAAGACCCAGGACACGCTGGAGTGACTGTTTGCATGTTCTCCCTATGCTTGAGAGGGCATTCTCTGGTACCCCAGCTTCCTCCCACATACATACATAAATACATATCAAATAGAAATGAATTCAAACTGAAAAAAATAAAAATAATTCTGAGTCACAAATAGAACCAAACATACACGAAATATTTTCATTTTAAAGTCAGATGAGGTGTAGGTCCCTCTAGTCACCAATAGGTGGCGGAAATGCTCCATTTGTTTGTTTACTAAACCTCTAATTAAACCAAAGAAGAAGAAGACGGAAGCAGTGGTTCTAAAATGATGACGTCGGTTTCCGGTATATAATATCTTTGGTGTTTGTATCACATTATCCGGTTATTGGTAGATTACATTCCCGGAGCTTATTGTTTATTGTTTTGAACTTCTTAGCTCAGCGAGCTAAAGGCTAATCCTCCTTTCCGAGCTAACGGCGTTGCTAGCGGCTAAAGGCTAGCCTGTAAACAGCGGCATCGTCAGGTGAGCTTAAACCTTTAAAGGAAGTAGAACATTTTGAAATGGAAATTTTGAGCATTTTGGACTGTTGTACATGAGATTCTACGTCTTTAACGAGTTTTGGAGACGCAGCCGTAAACACGTTGATTAGAATGCAGTGACGTTTTTCCACCAGCAGAGGGAGTTTATTTACAGCTGGAATGAATACATATTTAACAAGCTTTTTCACACTATCATTAAGAAGCGTTGGATTGTTCACTCCTTAATAGGGTACGTGAGCTGGGTTTAGACCGCAGTGAGACAGGTTGGTTTTTATCTTTTATCTTACTGGTGATGTGTTGTTGCAATAGTAATTCTGCTCCAGAGATCTTTAGTGTTTTAATTGTGTTATTCATAATATTATTCATATTACACATATTTGGACTCAAGAGGACAAGGGTTTTCCACTGATGCCACTTTGGGCCGATCTGAGCCTTTTAAAAATTAATGGGAGCAGCTCAGCAGTAGTGTGGAAGCAAGGGCAGTCCTCTCGCTTCCACACAGGTGACCCCTCGTGGACGGAAACACAGATAACCCTAATGCTGCTTTCACACTGAATGCGTCTTCTGCGGCACCGGACGCGTTTGCCCCACGAAATGTTCGACACTTTTGCGCATCTGGTGTGAACGCAGCATTAGTCTCCAGAGGGCAGAATTCAGACTACCGGGAATGATGGTCATATCTGAGCACTTTTAATAACCGATGTTAGAAGCAATATCAAAGCAACATTCCTTCTCCCAAGCTTTTAACTTATGATTGTTATGTATTTTCTGTATTTACCTTAATAATAATAATAATAATAAATCGTATTTGTAGCGCACTTTACATTTGATGCCAAACCTCAAAGTGCAACAGGATTAAAACAATACAACACAACATATATTAAAAGACAGGACTAAAAAGAGGCATTAACTGTTAAACTGTTATCTGTAAAAAGGTGTTATTTAAATTTTTTCTTAAAAGTGTCCACCGTGTGCGGTGCACTGAGGTGGTCTGGGAGGGCGTTGAACAGGCGGGGAGCAGCGGCTTCGAAGGCCCTGTCGCACATTGTTTTGAGCCGTGTCCTGTGCATGACCAGACGGTGCTGTTGGTCTGACCGGGTCCTGGTTGAGGTGTGTGGTGTGAGCAGTTCAGTGAGGTAAGTGGTCACCACCACTTACCTCACTGAGTGTGCAGGATGATCTTATATTCTATGAGGGACTGAATGGGGAGTCAGTGCAGTGTACAGCGCTTATAAATAAAATGTATTACTATCAGATTATACCATAAATTGTGATGTATTTATTCTGTCTTTTCTTTGTAGTTTTTTTTTTTAAAAGGCTTGAATTGTTGTGGTTTTGGATTGTTGTACAACAAACGTGACATCTCCATGGTAACAGAATGATTGTTTTCAATCACCGTCTGTTGATGCTGATTGGTTGTCATGTTTATGATGATGTTAATGATGTATTTACCTGAGGTTTCTGATTGGCTGTCTCTCCTCGTTACAGGATCAGCTGCCTGACACTGAGCGTGCTCGGTGAAGTGTTTCTGTGCTCGGATTCACACGGTGAGTTCATCACACGCACACCTGGTGACACTGATCACGTGACAGGCTCAGCTTTGATTAGGTCATAAATGTTAATAATCAATGTATTTGATTGATGGGGTGATTAGAGTGAGAACAGGTGGTTCCAAGTCAAAGGTCAGAGGTCACAGTAACAGTGTTGTGGGTTTGCAGGTTCTCCATCATGGTGCTGGCAGACTTAGGCAGGAAGATCACCTCAGCTCTGAGGTCTCTGAGCAATGCCACCATCATCAATGAGGAGGTCAGTGTGTGTAATATCTAAATATAAGCTCCGCCCACATGGTCCCTTCTGATTGGTTGACTGTGTTGCGGTTCCAGGTGCTGAATGCCATGCTAAAGGAAGTGTGTGCAGCTCTGCTGGAAGCAGACGTTAACATCAAACTGGTGAAGCAGCTCAGAGAGAACGTCAAGTAGGTCCTGGTTCTGGTCCTAATTCTGGTCCTAATTCTGGTCCTAATTCTGGTCCTAATTCTGGTCCTAATTCTGGTCCTGGTTCTGGTCGTGTAGGTAACCGTGTGTGTGTGTGTGTGTGTGTGTGTGTGTGTGTGTGTGTGTGTGTGTGTGTGTGTGTGTGTGTGTGTGTGTGTGTGTGTGTGTGTGTGTGTGTGTGTGTGTGTGTGTGTGTGTGTGTGTGTGTGTGTGTGTGTGTGTGGTCCCTCAGGTCTGCTATAGACTTAGAGGAAATGGCCTCAGGTCTGAACAAGAGGAGGATGATCCAACACGCTGTGTTTAAGGAGCTGGTCAAGGTAAGACACACTAGCACACATGCACGCGCACACACACACACACACACTCACCCCCTAAAGCAGTGTTTGTCAGACTCTCATACACAATAGCCTGTTATATATTATCTATCTATAAAGCAGCAAAGGCTGTTGCCCCCTCCTGCATGTTCACAAACATGCACTTGCACACCTGTTCGAAACAGAGTGATGTGTTCATCACAGTGGCGCATCATGTGAAAGCAATGTTTGCCAGTATAAGCAGACTGATGACAGGTCCCGTTATTCTCACTAACAGGGAGGTTTCGGCCCCCTCCTGGTCAGGAATAGCGGTTTCCCTGTCATCACCCTGTCCCACTGGCAGGCGGTTCCTCCGCTGTGCGGGAGATCCCTCTGTTGTTGTTGTTTGGGCGGCCATTGGCAGAAGGCTCCACTGCGCTGCGGACGGGCCCTCTGGTGATGTACAGCCCGCTGCCGCGAGGGGGCTCCACTGTTGTACAGCTGGGCCACCTCAGGCTGCGTGTGCGGCCTCCGAAAGGGGGTGCCATCGCTCCGTGTATGGCTCCTCTTTCAGTGGGTACACCAGAGCGCTTGACCTCTTTCTCCCTGAGGATAGAGAGCGCTTGCGGCTCTGCCTTGGGTGTTACGGGTGATATCGAAGTGTTGCAGGCTGCAGTTTGCATCTGTTCCTCCCCGTTTTGCCAGCATTAATCACTTTCTGGCCCACGGAGAGTCGGCCCATGTGTTACAGGAAGAGATCATGTCCTTTCTGCACAGGAGAGATCTCAGTGGTTCCTCCCGCTCAGTCTCATGAGGGGTTCTACTCCAGGTACTTTCTGGTCCCCAAACGACAGGGGTTCGGGATCCGTCCCATCCTGGATTTACAGGCCCTGAACAAGTATCTCAGGAAATGCACCTTCAGGATGCTCACGCATTCCTCCCTACTGTGTCTGGTGCGACAGGGCGATTGGTTCACATCTGTCAACCTCAAAGACGTTCAAATTGTTTTGAACGGGCAAATCTGTTCAGTTCAGATTTTGCCTTCGTTTACTCAGGTTGGCCATCCTCGTGATCCACCTCGGTCGCCTTCACATGAGGAGTTTTCAACTGTGGTTGGCCTCACATGGGCTTGATCCTGTGCGTCATGGAGCACGGTGGGTCTTGGTTACGCCAGAGTGATCTGATCTGCCGGTTTATGAAGGGAGCACGTAGGCTCCTCCCCGTGTCCAGAACACTGGTACCACCGTGGGATCTGGCGGTGGGACTTAAACTTCCTCCTTTCGAACCACTGGAGCAGGGGGGCCTGAAGTTTGCCTCTCTTAAGGCTATCTTGTTACTGGCTCTGGCTTTGGCCAAAAGGGTCAGTGGCATCCATGCGCTCTCGGTTATTTCGTCATACGTTCAGCTTTTCCCAGGTGAAGCGAGGATCATCCTGAGACCCAACCCAGCCTTTGTGCCAAAGGTTGTGGGCTTGTGTTCTCCCATTGACCTTTTGGCCTTTTCTGCCTCACAGGGTGAGCAGCAGCCGAATGTGTTCTGTCTAGATTGTGCGATTCGGACTTATATTAGTATGATGAGGAGCCTTGGGAGGAGCGATCAGCTGTTTGTCTCCTGGGTCAATCCCCGCAAGGGGAAGTCTGTTGCTAAGCAACATCTGTCACACTGGGTGATGGAGGCTGTTGCTTTGGCTTACTCGTGTCAGGGTCTGCAGCCTCCTATGGGTCTGCTTGCTCACTTGGCTCTGGGTCTTGCCACATCCTGGACATTGTTCAGGGAGTTGGACCTCGCCCCTCACGTTTGTCCGCACATGCTGGATGTTTCCGCCCTGTGCACATGCATATACATGAAGGCCCAAAACAGCCTGTTGGTAGAAGCATCATTAAAGTGACTTTTCAGAGGCAAAAACTCTGGAAAACAAGCAAATTTGGGAAAATAAACCTCAAATACTATAACTAATACTATAACCTCAAATCCTTTTATACAATATACAAATCCTTTTATACAACACTGGACATTTAATACAATGTAATATTGTAATTGTAATATTGTATATATATATAAATAATGTAATGATATGTAGATATAATAATATATAATATTGTGTGTGTGTGTGTGTAGTTGGTCGACCCTGGTGTGAAAGCTTGGACTCCGACCAAAGGAAAGAACAACGTCATCATGTTTGTGGGTCTTCAGGGCAGTGGGAAAACCACCACCTGCTCCAAGGTGAGACATAGCCTTGCCCTCAGCTGCACAGCCCCACCCACTAACTAGGCCCCACCCCTCAGCATGTGTTCTGTGTTTGTGTAGTTGGCGTATTACTACCAGAGGAAAGGCTGGAAGACGTGTTTGATTTGTGCAGACACCTTCAGAGCAGGTGAGACCATGTGACCAATAGTGCAGGTGAGACCATGTGACTATGTGTCACCTTGATATAACCCCCCCCCCCCCCCCAGGTGCCTTTGATCAACTCAAACAGAATGCCACCAAGGCCAGGATCCCCTTCTATGGCAGGTAGGTGTGGCAGTCGAGCACCGCCTCTTGCTGGTGGGCGGAGCTCTGACTGCTGCTCTGATTCAGTTACACAGAGGTGGACCCAGTGGCGATCGCCGCTGAGGGTGTGGACAAGTTCAAGACGGAGAACTTTGAGATCATCATTGTGGACACCAGTGGACGCCACAAGCAGGAGGACTCTCTGTTTGAGGAGATGCTGCAGGTTTCCAACGCTGTGGTGAGTCCCTGAATTTAGCGCACCTCTAAATAGATACAGGATGGTCAGCATGTTGTGTCTCTGTAACCACAGCAACCAGACAACATCGTGTACGTGATGGATGCGTCCATCGGTCAGGCCTGTGAGTCCCAGGCTAAAGCCTTCAAAGACAAGGTGGACGTGGCCTCAGTCATCGTCACCAAGCTGGATGGACACGCCAAAGGGGGCGGAGCTCTGAGCGCGTAAGTACCCCCCTCCTAAACATATTGGCCTGTCACAGCACTCTGTGATGACATCACTTCCTGCTGCTTTTCAGGGTGGCGGCAACAAAGAGTCCAATCATCTTCATCGGGACGGGAGAGCACATCGATGACTTTGAACCTTTCAAGACACAGCCTTTCATCAGCAAACTGCTGGGTACACAACAACACACAATAATACACACTATAACACACACACACATAGCCTTTCATCAGCAAACTGCTGGGTACACAATAATACACACTATAACACACAGATTCTCTCACACTGGGTGTTGGTTGTCCGTAATAACCATGGTAACGGTGTGTAACGCGTTGTCTGTAGTAACCATGGTAACGGTGTGTAACGGGTTGTCTGTAGTAACCAGGGTAACGGTGTGTAACGAGTTGTCTGTAGTAACCATGGTAACGGAGTGTAACGGGTTGTCTGTAGTAACCATGGTAATGGGTTGTCCGTAGTAACTATGGTAACGGTGTGTAACGGGTTGTCCGTAGTAACCATGGTAACGTGTAACGGGTTGTCTGTAGTAACCATGGTAACAGTGTGTTAATTGTAGTCTGTAGTAACCGGGTTAAGGGTTGTCCATAGTAACCATGGTAATGGTGTGTAACAGGAATGGGAGACATTGAAGGATTGATCGATCGAGTGAACGAATTAAAGCTGGACGACAACGAAGAGCTGATCGACAAACTGAAACATGGTAACACACAGTAACACATGCACATGCACACACACACATACACACACTGACCTCTGACCTCTGACCTTCAGGCCAGTTCACCCTCAGAGACATGTACGAACAGTTTCAGAACATCATGAAGATGGGACCCTTCGGACAGATCATGGTAACATACAATAACACACACACACACAGTAACAAACACACACTGTGATGTACCTTTCAGAACACATACTGTGTCTGTGTGTGTAGGGAATGATTCCAGGCTTTGGAACAGATTTTATGAGTAAAGGAAATGAACAGGAATCGATGGCAAGACTCAAGAAACTGATGACGATCATGGACAGCATGAACGACCAGGGTAACACACACACACACACAACAGTAATCACTACTGTTACCATGGTAACTAATTGACTGACAGCTTTGATGATCCAGTCCACCTTTCTGAGGAGTTTGCATGCTCTCCCTCTAACATGTTCAGCTCTGTTCACTGTCAACCTTTATTTACATAGTTTCAGGTCCTCCCATTTCAACAATTTTCATCATATCTTCTGAATTATTTTATAGATGGTTCATCGGCTAGGCCAGTGGTTCTCAAACTTTAGATCAACTATAAATCATAATGATGGAATGAACTAGGGATTACACATATTTTAAATAATTTCATTTTGTAAAAAAAGTGAAATAAACAGTATTTAATGCAGCAGTTCACAACCTTTTTGGGTCATGACCCCACTTTGATATCAAGACCTCAAAGACATTTCTTTTCGAATTAGTTTTTGATCATGTTTGTGCTCATACTTATATATATATATAGTATATATATTTATTTTTTTTACTGCATTTTAGTTGAGCTAGCTTTATATCTTGCAAAGTGAAAATATAGAAATACAGTTGTGTGTGTATTGTAAGTTTACAAAAAGAATATGTTTTAAAAATTTTGAAATTTTTCCAGAAGTTTCAGGTGACCCCACATGGGGTCCTGACCATGAGGTTGAAAAACACTGATTTAGTTGCTTCTGAATAGATTCATTTTTATAGTTTTTATCTTTTCCGGTCATCTCACACCTGGAAAGGGACCAACACTGACACTTTATTTGTTCATTTTCCACTTTCTCTCTTTTTCTGTATTGTCATTGCGTACCCCTAGGGGGAAATGTTTTGGGGACCGCTCATTAGGTGCACCGCTCTCTATCCTCCTGTTTTGGTTGCATTAAACACTGCCTAAAACTGTGCAAATCATCACTGACTCCTAAATACAGAGCCACCAGTGCCTGTTTAACTTTGCTGTGCCTGTAAAACTCCATCCGTTTCTCATGTAGCGCAGCGGCGCTCCGTGAAAACATCGTCAATCTTAATTAATCAGCTTCACCTGCTCAGAGCGTTTGAACAACATCTCATCAGAGCTATAGAAGATCTGTGGATAAAGTTGTTCTGTTGTTGTGGACGAAACCATCGATGCCAGGGATTGTAGAGTCTGAAACATCGTAGATTATTGATCACTTCTGATACTGTCAAATATTCTGACCCCTAGTGGTGAAATAACTGATGCATCCTTGTGTCCATTTATTTTTGTATAATCATTATGGTCTGGAATGATGTCACCGAGATCATTTAAATTAGCTTAATTTAAATTAAGTTGATCAAAACTTAATCAATAAACGTGATCAGATTACGTAAATCATCGATCCCTGAGGGGAAATTGGGTGACTGACTATAACGCTGTTTTCATACATTTTTATATTAGATAAATAATTAAAAAGGAGCAGTCAGAATAATCCATGTCACTACAACTTAAATCTACCATTTAATTGTATTTTACTATATTTTTACATACATTTGTTTAATTATGTTTTTTTAGTTATTAGTATTTATTTTGTTTCCTCAGGAGTTAAACTAATATTTTCTGAAAAAAACGATATTTCTAAAAAAAAAAAAAAAAACATTACATTACCTCATCATAACACTGAGTTAGCTGATGTCGGCATGGTTGCAGTTTGGCTAGTGCTGCTGCTGGGGGGCCTTAGTCAAAAATGAGAAGGAAAAATTTGCTAAATTTTGTTATTTTTTCTCAAAAAGTGTAATAGTTTTTGTTGTTAACAAGTGTTGTTAAATGTTGCACAACATTTGACTTAATTTAAAAATACTTTGTATACGGTTCATAGTTTGTATTCTCAATTGTATTAAAGGAAATTATGCTTCTAAATTTTTGTCTGTATTTAGTCCCACGGTCTGGAAAATGGTATCGAGTTTAAAATTCTAGTATCGTGACGACCCTAGTGTCCGATTGTGTTTGTGTTTCTCTCTCTGTGTCCGATTGTGTTTGTGTTTCTCTCTCTGTGTCCAATTGTGTTTTTGTGTGTGTTGTGTGTGTTTCTCTCTGTGTGTCTGATAGTGTTAATGTGAGTGTGTTTCTTTCTGTGTGTCTTTCTCTCTGTGTGTCTGATTGTGTTAATGTGAGTGTGTGTCTTTCTCTCTGTGTGTCTGATTGTGTTATTGTGTGTGTAGAGCTCGACAGTAAGGACGGGGCTAAATTGTTCAGTAAACAAGCGTCTAGGATCCAGAGAGTTTCCAGAGGTTCAGGTGTTTCTACCAGAGACGTCCAGGAGCTGCTCACACAGTACACCAAGTTTGCGCAGATGGTCAAAAAGATGGGAGGGATCAAAGGACTCTTCAAAGGTCAGTGTGTGTTTCCGATTGTGTTACCGAGTGTGTTGTTGTTGTTGTTAACCTGTGATGTTCCTCAGGTGGAGACATGTCCAAGAATGTGAATCCCTCTCAGATGGCAAAACTCAACCAACAGATGGCAAAGATGATGGATCCTAGAGTCCTGCACCATATGGGTACACACACACACACACTCTCTGAGCAGATACAGACGTGTGTTGTTTATTTGGTGTAAATGGTATCTCACATGTACTATATTAGACTCCTCCTCCAAGTAATGCAATGGTTTAAGTCATACTTGGAGGAGTGAAGTTATTTTGTAAGCATTGTAAACTTTGAATCTGACAGATTACCAATGTCCTGTGGGGTTCCTCAGGGCTCTGTTCTTGGACCCCTTCTGTTTAGCCTTTATATGCTTCCTTTAGGTCAAATTTTACAGAACTGTAAGGTTGATTATCAGAGCTACGCAGATGACACACAACTATATCTATCACTGAACCCAGATGACTATGGTCCCATTGAGGTGTTGTGTGATTTCTTAGAAAAAGTAAACTGCTGGATGAGTGAAAACTTCCTTCAACTAAACCATGACAATGGAGGTGATTGTCTTTGGTAACAAGGAAAAGAGGACTGCTATCAGCAAGTATCTGAGTCTCGATCTTTAAAAGCTAAAGACCAGGTCAAAAACCTTGGTGTTGTGATTGACTCAGATCTTCCATTCAGCATCAGATCAAATCTATCACAGGAGAAACTGGTCCATGCTTTTATCTCCAGCAGACTGGACTATTGTAATGGTCTTCATCAAAAATCTACAGCTGGTTCAGAACGCTGCAGCTCAGGTCTGAACCAGAACAAGTCAGTCAGCCTCTGAATAGACTTTAAAGTTCTGCTGCTGGTGTATAAATCTGTGAATGGGTTTGGCCCAGAATACATCAGTGAGATGTTAGTCAGGTATGAACCCAGCAGGTCTCTCAGATCTATGGACACAGGTCAGATAGTGGAGCCCAGAGCTCACAGTAAACATGGTGATGCTGCTTTTAGTTGTTATGCTGCAAAGAAGTGGAACAAACTGCCAGCAGAGCTGAAGTCAGCATCACATGTGAACATTTTTAAATCAAAGTTTAAAGGAACCTTTTTCTCTACTGCATATGATTGAGAGAGATTTTTGGTCATGTTGTTGATGTAATGTGTTTGTTGATGATTTTAAATGTTCTTATTGATTTTAAGCTGTTGAATGTTTTATCATGTAAGCACATTGAGTTACCTTGTGTATGAAATGTGCTATACAAATAATTTTGCCTTACCTTACTGTACGTGTATTTAATGTGTGTGTAGGAGGGATGGCCGGGCTCCAGTCCATGATGCGTCAGTTCCAACAAGGTGCTGCAGGGAACATGAAAGGAATGATGGGATTCAACAACATGTGATCCTCCACCAATCAGCTGCCTCTATCACACTGGGAGCTCCGCCCTGTCACAGGCTGCACCTTCCTGATTGGACAGGAAACGTTTTTCAGATGGAGCTTGTTGTTGTTTTTCTTCTTCTGTTGATTTTTTAATGTGCCGTTGATCAGTGGATCAATAAAAGCTGATCAGAGATCAATTTCTGTGATGTCACGAGTCGCTCTGTTTTCTCCATCACAACAAAGCAAGTTAAAAAGTTACTTTTTTTTGGAATCAAAGATTGTTTCAAACCTTCAAAATAAAATGGAATAACAAAGTGATTGGTTTTTTAACAAAGTTTGTCAAACACGTCTGCGTTAGAGGAACCACTGGTTCTCCTTCGTCTCTATGGAAACATCATCATCAAACAACAAAGTTTAATCAGGACTGACCAGAGATAGACTCAGTTACATTTTTAATTACAATAACATCTTCAATTATCCATGTTCAATTATGATTACAGTGATGTGCATTTCTCCTTTTACAATTATTTTTTTTCCTGAAAGTCAATTACGATTGCGTTTACAATAACAAAAATTCAATTCAACTTTATTTGCATAGTGGAAATTACAACAAAGTCATCTCAGTGCGCTTAACAAAATATAAAGTCCATAGTAGAAAGAAAGAACCCAACAAGATCCAGATGAACAAGCATTTAGCGACAGTGGGAAGAAAAAACTTTTTTTTCTTTTTATCTTTTATAGGAAGAAATCTCCAGCAAAACCAGGTTCAAAGGTGGCAGCCATCCGCTTTGACTGGTTGGGGTTAGTGGACAGAAGGGCGAACAGAATAGGGTAGAGAGAGAGCGTCAGAGTGGCCCAGACAAGTTGAGCTGTGAACCACTGATCAGGAACTGTCAGCTCCAGCATCAAGACACCTGAAACAGAAAAGAGAGAAGGGCGAGGAGAAGGCACAGACTGCAGAAAAACATGATGCACTATTAGCAGGTCTTCTTGCATGGTATTGGGCTTCATTTTTAGTGGTTAGGTCAACGTCGAATGTCTTGCAGCATCTGCCATGGTTTGAAATGCCACTACAGACAAGATTTTGTCTTGTACTTGGCGCGTGTATCGATCTAAGGCAGCGATCACTACAGCCAAGACCCTGTACGCTTTGGGAATTATACGGTATATGCTTTAGTAAATAAGTAGGTTTTGAGTTTAACGGTTGCACGTAATGATCTGAGGTGTTGACCATTACGTGTAATGATCAGTGACTGTGACTATTACAAACGCGACTATGTCACTTTCAGGTTTTTGCTATTATAAAATATATGCTTTAGCAAAAAAGTAGGTTTTTAGTTGATTTTTGAAGGTGGAGAGAGTAGCAGCAACTTCCAAAAGACCAGCAAACTGAGAGCGGCATGTTCTGCCTGAACGATAGGGCATTAACGGGTTTTTAAGATACGCAGGAGCTTGATCATGTAGAGCTTTTGTGTTTGGCTAGCAAGAGGATTTTGTTTGTCCTGCACAATGTTCTCCATATTTGATGATTGTCCCTCACCTTCATACCACAGATGATGAAGTCCTCTCTTTGTGGAGACCCACCAATGACCATGACGTACTGATGAAAACAAACCTCAGCTGACCAAACATCTTAGTGTTTGGAGTGACAATGAATATGCTCCTAATCTACGTATTCATGGAGAGTTGTGAAGGAAAAAATATCTCTTCTCTTATCAGAAGATGATAGGACGATATCAAAGTGGAAGTTTCTTGCTCAGATCATCTCAACAAGGATCTTACATCATCTCACAGGATGATCCTTGCATCATCCGGGAAAAGCTGAGCACGCAACAGATGAACGGAGAGCGCATTGATGTCACTGACCCTCTTGGCCAGAGCCAGTAACAAGACAGCCTTAAGAGAGGCGTACTTTAGGCCTGCCTCCTCTAGTGGTTCGAAAGGAGGACATTTAAGTCCCTCCAAAACCACCGCCAGATCCCACCTTGGTACCAGTGGTCTGGACACGGGGAGGAGCCTACATGCCCCCCTCATAAACCAGCAGATCAGCTGGTGCTGACTTTCAGACTTATCCCTAAAGTCATCGTGACAGCCGGCAATCGCTGCCAAATACACTTTTGTCAGTCATCTCCTGCAGAAATGACAAAATCACTCCCACCGGGCACTAAAAAGGGATGTGGTTCCTCTGGAGGCACCATCCCTCAAACAGCCTCCACCTAAAATTATAGAGAGACCTAGTGGATGGGGCTCGAGCACTCTGTATGGTAAAAATCACAATCAATCAATCAATCAATCAATCAATCAATCTTTTATTTGTATAGCGCCAAATCATAACCAATGGTATCTCAAGACACTTTACAGTAGAGCAGTCTTAAGGACGGACATTTTATGGATACACACATATGCATATATACGTATATACACATACATATGTATCCCACACCCAACATGAATTCATCATGGCAGCAAGGAAAACCTTCTGTTAAGCAGCAGAAACCTTGTGTGGATCCCATTCCTATGATGAACAGCCATCCACGTTATGCTGTGTTGGGTGTGTGCAGAGGAAAGGGTGGAGACAGAGTTGTTGAGACTCTGTAACTCCACACTGAGGATCCCACGGACCTGCAAGACAAAAGCCAGAAGGAGTACAGGAGCAAACACACAAGGGAAGAAGCAGACATAGAGGGAGTGTTCGAGAGAGGAATGGGACCCTCTCCGGTCCCTCTCTAACCTAAATGACCTCTCTCTTAACGCCCTCTCCAACCTCTCTCCAGACCCCCCCGGCAGTCTATGCCTATTGCATCTTAACTATGAGCTATGAGCTGGTTCCTAACTAAAAGCTTTACCAAAGAGGAATGTTTTGAGCCTAACCTCAAAGGTAGAGAGGGTGTCTGCCCCCCGAACCGTGGTTGGTAGATGGTTCCAGAGAAGTGGGGCCTGAAAACTGAAAGCTCTTCCTCCTATACTACTTTTAGAGACAAATGGAACAACGAGTAGGCCAGCATTTTGAGAGCGTAGTGTTCTGGGGGGATTGTATGGCACTACAAGCTCCTTGAGATAGACTGGTGCCTGTCCATTTAGGGTTTTATAAGTGAGAAGAAGAATCTTGAATTCTATTCTATATTTTATGGGAAGCCAATGCAGAGAGGCTAATACAGGAGTAACGTGATCTCTTCTCCTAGTTTTAGTCAGTACACGTGCTGCAGCATTTTGAACCAACTGAAGTGTCTTAAGCGACTTGCTTGGGCAGCCTGCTAAAAGAGAATTACAATAATACAGTCGAGAGGTAACAAAAGCATGGACTAGCTTTTCGGCGTCGCTCTGAGACAGGATAGATCTGATTTTAGCAATGTTACGGAGATGAAAGAAGGCAGTTCTTGAAGTTTCACTCTGTGATAATCCCATGGCTGACAGATTGAGCCACTCAGGGGCCAAGCCCACAGTGCCAGACGGTCTGGACACGGGTGGATCCTGCTCCAGCCTGTCTGGCTGGCGTCCGTGGAGACCACCTTCCTGGACGTAACGATGCCCATAGGCACACCGTTTGTCAGTAGCGCAGAGCCGCACCACACTGGCGTAACCAAGATCCTCCGTGCGCCATGATACACAGGATCAAGCCCATGTGAGGCCACCCACAGTTGGAAAATGTGAAGGCGACCAAGGCAGATCACGAAGATGGTCGAAGCCATCAACCCGAGTAAACGAAGACACAATCTGAACTGAACAGATTTGCCTGTCAACAATTTGAGACACGCCCCGAATGTCTTCACCCGCTCCGGTGAAAGACGTGCCGTGAACGGCATCGAGCACAGGGACAGACCAATGAAATTTATCTCCTGTGTAGGGTACAACACGCCTCTTTTCCGCATCCACCACAATTCCCAGATTTGACAGGTGATCCAGCAAAATGCGCGTGTACGCCCTGGCCCCCGCCTCTGATTGTGACAAAAGCAGCCAATCTTCCAGGTACGTAGCCAGGTGAATGCCCTGATTCCTCAGTGGAGCCATCACAGCATCCGTGCAGTGCACAAACACCCTCAAGCTCAGAAAGAGGCCAAACGGGAGAACGCGGTAATCGTAACACACCACCTGGAAAGCAAACGATAGGTAATTTCTGTAAGGGGGATATACATGGGAATACTCATCCTTGAGGTCGACAGACGTGAACCAATCGCCCTTTCGCACCAGAGGAATGCGTGAGTATCCTGAAAGTGTATTTCCTGCGGTACTTGTTCCAGTCGGTGGAACAGGACAAGACCCCCTGTGGTGAGCACACACTGCTCAGTTTTGTCATCAGAGGAGAAGAAAGCTGTCAGGCAGTCTTTTTCTTCCTCCTCATCTGCATGCGCTGAGCAGGCTGTTCTAGAGGTACTTGTTCCAGCCGCTGGAGCTGCAGGAATATCGGGCCAGGTAGGCGGGCCTCATCGAGGCTGTGGCGGCTGAAGCCCGCCCCGAGCTGGGGTGATGAAAGGTCTGTCCTCCTTGTCCACACCCGAGCCAAGAGGGTCAGAGGAGTCTTAATCAAACTCTCTACAGTGAATCACGAGGACATCCTCAGCCATACCAGCCTGTCATTGCCCGATCCCGTTAGATCTTGGAAGCTAAGCAGGTCTGGGCCTGGTTAGTAGTTGGATGGGAGGACCACTGAGAATTCCAGATGCCACAGTGGGGTGGCAGTCATTCCAGTGGTATCTGTCATTGTGTTCTTGGGCAAGGCACTTCACCCACATTGCCTAGTATGAATGTAGTGTGAGTGGTGGTCGGAGGGGCCGATGGCGCACTATGGTAGCCTCGCTTTCGTCAGTCTGCCCCAGGGCAGCTGTGGCTACAATCGTAGTATACCACCACTAAGTGTGGAGTGAAAGAATAATCCCTTAATTCTGTAAAGCAACTTTTAGTGTCTATGAGAAAGTGCTATATAAAATTGATGCATTATTATTATTATTATTATTAAGCAGGGAGGGAGATGCCAGGTCGAGCTGGGAACCCCAGCTGGAACCCTGAGCAGCTGCAGTCTCCATCAGCGGAGTCTCTCCCTCCACAGGGACACCGTGAGGGGGTAAGGAGTCCTGCTCAGTAAGGCGTGCCAGTCTCCTGTGGAGGCTCCATGCGTCAAACACGGCGCAGTGCTTATACAAGCCCGGAGTTTCAACCACCATGCGGGCATGTTCCAGACCCAGGCAGTTGGGGCAGACTTTGTGCCTGTCCTTAGTGGAGATTTTACCCCCACGTGGACAGAGGTGAGCCCCAGAGCATCCCGCTTTCCCTTTGAGAGAGGCCTTAGCTTCCATCACCGCGTGACGCAGTTAGGAGAGCAGGTGGCTGGCTTGCGCTACACGAGGCATCTACCACAAGTGCTAACAGGGATGCAGGCCAACATGTGCTGGACCGTCTGAGACGTCGAGGGGACCAATGTGTGCCGGAGCAACAGCGTTGGAAGGAGCCGTCAGCCGGAGATGAGGCTCGGAGGTTCACTACTTTTCGGCAGTGAAGGACAACACCTACCAAGCAAAGCAAGGTAGGAGTTGTTATATTTACCTTCTTGACCTGTTGTGGTCTATAGCAGGCGCTAGTTCTGCCAGCATCTGTCGACTGGATTAAAGACAATCCACCTGTGGACAGTTAAGCTGGCAAAAAAAGCAAGATAGCTGAGAGAAGGGGTGTTTGAATGGTGCATGTCTGTCTGTGTCCTCCTTCTATAGGAGGTGGGTGACTCCTTAGTGGATGAACGTGCTTCACCGGCCAATCAGGATTGTCAGATTGAAAGAAATGCTTCTGAGAAATGCAGACAGAGGTTCAATCTTATAGTGAGACATCTCATGAAATATTATGAAATAGAACCCACATTAGAGGAGTTAATCATAAAAATCTAATCAAAATTAAAACTACAAACAACACAAAACAATGAAAAAACTATTAAATGTAGACTATTAAATATCACATCACTTTCATCTAAATCTCTCTTAGTGAATGATCTTGTAACTGACCATCAATTAGGTTTATTATGCCTCACGGAGACCTGGCTCAAAAAAATCTGGTGCTGAGCACTGATAAAGCTATCGTAGTGGGTGACTTTAACATTCATGTTGATGATGAAAACAACAGCCTAAATAAATAAGTTACCTCACTATTAGATTCAATTGGCTTTACACAAAATGTAAACAAACAACGCATTATCTTAATAATGCCCTGGACCTTGTTCTAACATATGGATTAGATATTGATCACTTGACAATATATTCTCAAAATTTTATTCTTTCAGATAATTTTTTGTTATCCTTTGAATTCAGAATATCAGTTTGCTTAATTCTGAGAGAAGAGTACACTATAGTAGATCACTGTCTGAAAAAGCTGTAAGTAAATTTAAAGATTCAGTTCCATCACTGCTTACTTCGGATCCATATGATACCTCAACAGAGAATAGCTATCAACGTCTTACGACAGAGAAAATAGATGATCTTGTCAACAATGTTGTCACTGTACACAGCTCTAGATGCTGTTGCTCTGCCTAAAAAGAAGACGATATGTCATAAAAAGGTTTTTTTTTACAAAGTTTCACTCCAATTGGTCTGTCTGAACTGACCTAAATAGTCATTGCTTCTAAACCAACAACCTGTTTTTGGATTCAATCCCAACTCCACTATTTAAAGACGTTTTTCCACTAATTAGCACCAGTGTTGGGAACTTGATCGAAAAAGTAACTGAGTTAGTAAGTGAATTACTCTATAATAAAAGTAACTCATTACCAAGGAAAGTAGCTATTTGCGTTACTGTTAAAAAAAAAAAAAAAAAGTTGCTATATGTTAAAGAATTAAGATTTTTTAGATGCGTGTGTCGTGAGGCGCTCCATTAATTTCGAGTTGCTTACAACAGATGTCGACAAAGTCTTTGCTCCTGTATATAATCTAAACTTCACATACACGTTCTTGCCTTTGACCACAATTAATTTAAAGTAGTGTTTGTATCGCCACCTTAAAAATGCCAACTTTTCATCTGACTGCTCAACATCTCTGCTGCTTCATCATATCTGTAGTGGTTGTGTGTGTGGTACGTGTGCTTGCACATGTGTAAAAACACTGGCTCTGATTGGCTACGCCGCCTTAGCCACTCATAATTGCTCACCGTTTTTAACCCTCCTCCTCACTACAGCTGCGTGTGAAGCCAGGGGAGTTTTCGGATAACAGTTTATTCAATCACTGCATGTAACGCATGCAAGAAACAGCGCTGGGTTGGTTTGAATCCTACCTATCAGACAGAACCCACTTTGTTCATGGTAATAATCTCTCCTCAGCGCACGCCAGAGTTAATCATGGAGTTCCACAAGGTTCAGTTTTAGGACCAATACACTTTACATTAAACAGTATATGCTTCCACTAGGTAACATTATCAGAGAACATAATATAAATTTCCATCGCTATGCAGATGATACACAGCTCTATTTGTCAATGAAATCAGATGAAACTCATCAGTTATTAAAACTCCAGGCTTGTCTTAAAGACATCACATCCTGGATGAGCTGTAACTTTCTCCTTCTTAACAAGGATAAAACCAAAGTGATTTTATTTGGTCCAAAACACCTTAGAGATAAATTATCAGAGCAAATAGTGACTCTGGATGATATTACTCTGTCACCCAGCACCACAGTAAAAAATGTAGGCGTTATCTTTGATACTGATTTATCCTTTAATTCTCATATTAAGCAAATCTCAAGGACAGCTTTCTTCCACCTCCGTAATATCTCTAAAATCAGGAATGTCTTGGCTCTGAGTGATGCTGAAAAACTAATCCATGCATGTGTTACATCTTGACTAGATTATTCTAACTCTTTACTGTCAGGATGTTCCAGTAACTCACTAAAAAGTCTCCAGTTAATTCAGAATACTGCAGCCAGAATACTAACAGGTACTAACAGGAGAGAGCATGTTTTTCCGGTATTGGCTTCCTTTCATTGGCTTCCTGTAAAATCTAGAATAGCATACAAAGCTCTACATGATGAAGCTCCTGTATGTCTTAAAGACCTGTTAGTGCCCTATCGTCCAGGCAGAACACTCTGCTCTCAGTTTGCTGGTGTACTGGAAGTTTCTAAAGTGTCGAGAAGTAGAACAGGAGGCAGAATGTTCAGCTACCAGGCCCCTCACCTTTGGAACCAGCTCCCAGTCTTAGTACGGGAGGCTGCTACTCTCTCCACCTTCAAGGCTAAACTCAAAATCTACTTATTTGCTAAAGCATATAACATATAATAGCGCTAACCTAACCACTGGGAACAAAGCCCTAAACTTAAAAATAGGAACAAAAAAGTAAGATTATATAGTAGAACACTAACACTACATTCAATCGCAATCCACCATCTACACACAGGGTTGCAATGGGTGAAGTCCATTCAGACAAAGTTGTGCCGGGTTGCAGCCAACCCCCACTTCTGAACCTTGTTGTATACCCATCACATTGCTCACACTGCTTACACACCATTTACACTGATGTCCACCCCATTGTCATTCTCATTCCACTGTATTACTGTGTCATGTTTTTCTGCAGTCTGTGTCTTCTCCTCGCCCTTCATTCTCTTTTCTGTTTCAGGTGTCTTGAAGCTGGAGTTGGCAGTTCTTGATCTGTGGTTCATGGGACACTCTGATGTTCTATTTCTCTATCCTGTTCTGTTCTTCCTTGTTCATGTGGATCTTGTTGTGTTTTCTCCTTATTATGAATTTTGTATTTTGATAGCATTTTGAGATTACTGTAATGTGTGCTATATAAATGAAGTTGAATTGAATACTGTAACTGTGTTGTGTTGTGATGTGGATTCATTTTGATATCAGTCAAAGTTTGTGGCAAACATTTAAAACCGGCACGTTTTTGAGGTAATAGGCTTTCATTTGATATATAACAATCAGGGTTTGCATATTTTCTGGATACAGAAGTAGAAAATCTGTTTTGTCTGAAATGATCACAATAGCAATAAACAGCGTTTTTAGGGTCATGTTAGAAACATCATACAAACACCTGGGATTTAGTTTTTATTGAGTTACCACTCAATAAAGTGATCAGGACATCCCAAGGGTTGAAAAAATCAAGTGGCAAATTGTTGGGGGGGGTGCATGGTAGGCTGTCTGGGCTGGCGGCCTATATCATAAAACGCTAAAAACTAGTTAAAATATGTGGAACAAACTTAAATTGAGATAAAAATGTAGTAAGGCATGAAAAATTATTTTTTTTAAAAATGACAAACACCCAAAATCAGAGGTAAGGATATATTAAGGCATAAAAATTGATGAGAAAAAATCAAAAAATGTATGCCTTACTATGGCTTTATCTTAGAAAAAAGTGTGTGTGTTCCTGAAGGGCTGATGTTCTGTCACTTCCTCACTGGTTACAATGAGAGGCTGAACAGGAAATAGCTGCTGTATCAGGATGTGGATCACTTCCTGTGTGGAGCAGTCACAGTGGGAGCAGCAGGAGAACAAGAAGCAGGAGGTGAGCACGGATTTAATATTATGTTAATTTAGGATTAATTTACTATACACGTTCATTTTCAGTTTAAACTTTGATGATAAATCAGAGATGTGTGCTTTTATTTTGAAGCTACAGAGGAAGCTTCTCAGCTTTTCTTCTCTGGATTAATGAAGCTTTGATCAAATGTTTCGGATCAAATTAACTAATCCGTCTGTGTGCAGTGACATCATCATCTGAGGGGCGGAGCCATGGAAGCGTCTCTATGGTTCCTGGGTTTCTCATTGGCTGTCGTGTCTTCGTCTCCTCGCTACGTGCTTCATTTAATCCCTTCCTCCTTTGACGAGGCCAACAAGAAGTGCCTCCCAGGCACGCTGACCTCGCTGTGGTCCAGAGAAGAAGTTGGCGCGGTTCTGGCATTGCTGTCGGACTCTGAGAACCAGCATACATTGTGGGTAGGTCTGAGGAAGGACCGGACCGCCTGTGTGGACCCCGCCCTGCCGCTGAGAGGCTTCAGATGGACGGCAGGGGGCGGCCCCCAGTCCATGGTCAGCCGCTGGGGGGTGGAGCCTAAGCCCACCTGCACCGCCGTGCGCTGTGCGGCCCTCAGCGTTCACAGAACCAGTCCAGAACCGGATTGGAGTCTGAACCCCATCAGCTGCAGACACGCCTACCCCTTCATCTGTAAGATACCAGCAGAGAATGGAACCAGCACCAGCACCACTCCAGAACCAGAACCAGGACCAGGACCTTCAACACCAGCTGCTGAACCCACATCCTTTGGGCCATCAGTGTCTGAACCTCTAGCAGAATTTTCAACAGCAAAACCAGAACCAGAACCTTCCAAACAAGCTGCTGAACCCAAACCATCAGAACCAAACCCTCCTGAACTTCCGGGTGGACCCACTCCTCCTCCTGACCCGTGTGGTCGGCCCGTGGTGCCGGGTTCCCGCTCTCTGAGCCTGGATCCGGAAGACCCTGGTCGGATTCTGGTGGAGTGCTGGTCGTCCGTGAGGGTGGACCTGTTTTGCGGAGGTCAGCCCATGACATGGCGGCTCCAGAACCGGTCGAAGGCCGAACTGAGCACCGTGTGTTCCGGATGTTTTCCCGGTTTCCAACAGGCAGCGTCGGGTCAGTGTGAGGACGTTGACGAGTGCGTCAGCGGCCCCTGTGAAAATAGAACCTGCCTCAACACACACGGAACCTTCCGCTGTGTCTGTGACGGTCGCCATGACGACGGGTCCTGTGACCCCACAGAGACCCAGGACCAGCAGACCAGCTCCACCGTCCTGGTCCCGGTTCTAGTTGCCATTGCAGCGCTGGTGGTGCTGGTGACGGTTGTCGTGGTAATGGTGATTTGTTGCTGCAGGAGGAGGAGGAGCTTAAATAAAAGAGCCAATGAGGAGTGAGAGGTGCGGGACTCCTTCAGAAACTAGCTGATGACATACACACACACACAAACACCAGTCAGTGCAACACACACACACCAGTCAGTGCAACACACAGGCTATCTTTGGATCAGTTTAAGTCCTTACAATGAGCAGCCCAGTTTGAAACATAAGCACGTTTATAAAGTTAATGAAGTTAATGTTAATCAATTGTCCACAGACTCTTCTCTGTAGGAACAATAATCAATGTCCTGTTTTTACTTTACTGTTGATTGTTTACTTTAAAACTATTTTTTCTCTATCACAACTTTTAGGTCATCATTAGATTTTAGAACAACATGAACTTTATTCATTGTTTATTTCTAACCATGTTATTGATTTATTTAATTCTTTCCATCAGCTGATAGAGTTTGTACTGATGATAGCTGTGTTGTTTTTCTGACTTTACATTTGAAGAAAAAACAATAAAAGTCATTTATGGAAAAAGAAAGAGCTGAGTTTGTAAAATCTTTGGTAAAATATTGATACCTGGTGGTAGAACAGGTTATAGCATCATTTACACAAATAAAATAACTAATCATGTTTCTAACATGTTCATTAAGTTTAATAAGTCCAATAAGTTAAATAAGTCAGATATGTCCAATAAGTTCAATGAGTCCAATAAGTTCACCTGAGGTGAATTTTAGTCTGTTTCTACAGCGACACCTGCTGGTCACTGTTTATAGTCTGCATCATACTGTGTTAACTCAGAGGGGGCAGAGCTTCTCTAATAATAAAAGGGTGACCCTGAGCCTAAAGCCCTGAGTTCAGTATGAACTCAAGTACGAATTCAAGCATGAACTCAAGTATGAATTTAAGTACGAACTCAAGTACGAACTCAAGCGCGAACTCATTGTTATTGTTATAATAATAATTATTATTATTGTTGTTACTGTTATTGTTCATGTTATTGTTCAATCAATCAATCAATCAATCTTTATTTGTATAGCGCCAAATCATAACCAATGGTATCTCAAGGCACTTTACAGTAGAGCAGTCTTAAGGACGGACTCTTCATTTTATGGATACACACATATGCATATATACGTATATACACATACATATGTATCCCACACCCAACATGAATTCATCATGGCGGCAAGGAAAACCTTCTGTTAAGCAGCAGGAACCTTGTGTGGATCCCATTCCTATGATGAACAGCCATCCACGTTATGCTGTGTTGGGTGTGTGCAGAGGAAAGGGTGGAGACAGAGTTGTTGAGACTCTGTAACTCCACACTGAGGATCCCACGGACCTGCAAGACAAAAGCCAGAAGGAGTACAGGAGCAAACACACAAGGGAGTAAGCAGACATAGAGGGAGTGTTTGAAAGAGGAATGGGACCCTCTCCGGTCTCTCTCTAACCTAAATGACCTCTCTCCTAACGCCCTCTCCAACCTCTCTCCAACCGAGCATGCCAGACCCCCCCCCCCCCGGCAGTCTATGCCTATTGCATCTTAATTATGAGCTATGAGCTGGTTCCTAACTAAAAGCTTTACCAAAGAGGAATGTTTTGAGCCTAACCTTAAAGGTAGAGAGGGTGTCTGCCCCCCGAACCGTGGTTGGTAGATGGTTCCAGAGAAGTGGGGCCTGATAACTGAAAGCTCTTCCTCCTATACTACTTTTAGAGATGAATGGAACAACGAGTAGTCCAGCATTTTGAGAGCGTAGTGTTCTGGGGGGATTGTATGGCACTACAAGCTCCTTGAGATAGACTGGTGCCTGTCCATTTAGGGCTTTATAAGTGAGAAGAAGAATCTTGAATTCTATTCTATATTTTATGGGAAGCCAATGCAGAGAGGCTAATACAGGAGTAACGTGATCTCTTCTCCTAGTTTTAGTCAGTACACGTGCTGCAGCATTTTGAACCAGCTGAAGTGTCTTAAGCGACTTGCTCGGGCAGCCTGCTAAAAGAGAATTACAATAATCCAGTCTAGAGGTAACAAAAGCATGGACTAGTTTTTCGGCGTCGCCCTGAGACAGGATAGATCTGATTTTAGCAATGTTACGGAGATGAAAGAAGGCAGTTCTTGAAGTTTGTTTTATGTGAGAGTTGAAGGATAAGTCCTGATCAAATAGAACCCCAAGGTTTCTAACAGTTGTGCTTTGTGCCAGAGTAATGCCATCTAGGGCAGTTAGGCTAGCATAGGTTTCTCTCAGGGTCGTGGGCCCAGTACAATGACCTCAGTCTTGTCTGAGTTGAGAAGAAGAAAATTTTGGTCCATCCAGGCCCTAATGTCCTTTAGACAGGCCTCAAGTTTAGATAGCTGATTTGTCTCACCTGGCTTCATTGATACATACAGTTGGGTATCATCAGCATAGCAGCATTGTTATGGTCATTATCATAATCTATATCATTACTATTATTATTATTATTATTATTATTGTTATTATTACTTTATTTAACTGATTGTATTCCATCCACTGAATGAAAAAGGTCACGTGGTTTCAGAAGTCTTCGGTCAGCTCAAAGCAGATGTTACACCTCTGTCCAGCAGGGGGCGGGGCGCATGCGCTCAGGAAGCATCACGAGAGTTTGATGGAGGAGTGAGATCATCAACTTCATTCATTCTCTCTCTCTCTCTCTCTCTGTGTGTGTGTGTGTGTGTGTGTGTGTGTGTGTGTGTGTGTGTGTGTGTGTGTGTGTGTGTGTGTGTGTGTGTGTGTGTGTGTGTGTGTGTGTGTGTGTGTGTGTGTGTGTCCTCTTCGGTGTGTGTGTGTGTGTTTCTCTCTCTGTTCTCAGTCATGTTGGGTTCCGTGAAGATGGAAGGTCACGAGGCTCCGGACTGGAGCGGTTACTACGGAGACGAGGTGAGACCGGAACCACCACCGGACTAATATAGATATTATACTATATATATATATGATATAATTTGTATAATATATGTGTTAGTATTTATATGTGTGTGTATGTGGAGAGAGAAACGCAGCGCGTGACAGAGGAAACCAAAGTCAGTCCGAACTAATCCCATAATGATAAAAAATCATAATAATAATAATAATAATAATAATTATTATTATTATTATTATTGTTATTATTACTGTTATTATTATTACTGTTATTACTGTTATTATTATTATACTGTGTCAAACTCCGATGGCTTTAATTAATTTTCGTTGTAAATATATTTTTTGAGTGAATAATGAATTATTGAGTAACTAATACGTTTATCATTCATATTAATATTATTAATCCATGAAAATATCATAGAACCCGTAATTTTAATTAAACATAACTGCCAGTTTGTTTGTTTTTTATCTAAAAGAATCATTCCTCTTTTATTTTGTTAATGTTTTATTTTCAACATTAAAACGTTGTAATGATTGATTTTAAGTAAACTCAGTTTTTAATAAATAAGTCCCTGTTAGTTTTATTAGTGAAGGTTTGGCTTGTTTTATTTTAAATTGCTTTTTGCTTTATTGAAAGTTCATGTTTTTATTTCTAATCATTCTGATGTACATTAAACATATTAAATATAATTAGTTTGTCACATAATGATTATTAATGAGATGAAACTGTGTCCGTCACAAACTCTTCATCAAAGCTTTTATTATAAAACGTTTAAATGTTCATCAGGGACAGAAGGTGTTAAATATTAAAAACAATCATCAGTGTTTGTTTGATCAGAAAAACATTTAATCAAACACTGGTTTTATGAAGCTTCAGAATAAGGAAAAAAAAAGCGTTAAAATGTCTTTATTAACATTTTTATCATCACGGAGTTAAAAGATAAACAGATTAACAATAGTTACTGTTTCTGATAAAGATCAGGTTTAATAATGAATAAGGTTTTATTATTATTATTATTATTATTATTATTAATAATAATAATAATAATAATCATTATAATATTGATCTCGTTATACATTATTCTAATGATTAATATTGATATGATTAGTGCTCCTGACCAGTTCCTCTGGTTCCTATGCTGGTGTCTCCAGGTCTACTCTTCGATGGCCGGTCCAGGGATGGGTTCTGGTCTTGGGATGGGTTCTGTGTCAGGGTACATGAGCAGTGGTTCCACGTCGGGTTCCTTCAACATGTCGTACGGTGGTGCCGGTCTGAGTCCTGGTCCGATGGCACCAATGGGCAGCTCGGCTCAAGCCGCCATGTCGGGCGTGGCCTCGGTGGGCGGGTCCTCGGTCGGGGGGGCTCTGAGCCCATCCATGGGTTCTGGGCCGCAGACGTCGATGGGCCTGAACCCATATGGAGGAATGAGTCCATCCGTGAGCTCGGGCGTGGTTTACGGCGGTTTGAACCGAGCGCGGGAGAACAAAGCTTTCAGACGGAGTTACCCTCACGCCAAGCCGCCCTACTCCTACATCTCCCTCATCACCATGGCGATACAGCAGGCACCCAGTAAGATGCTGACGCTGAGCGAGATCTACCAGTGGATCATGGACCTGTTCCCGTACTATCGACAGAACCAGCAGCGCTGGCAGAACTCCATCCGACACTCTCTGTCCTTCAACGACTGCTTTGTCAAAGTGTCACGTTCTCCGGACAAACCGGGCAAGGGTTCGTACTGGACCCTGCACCCGGACTCTGGGAACATGTTTGAGAACGGCTGCTACCTCCGGCGCCAGAAGAGGTTCAAGTGTGAGAAGAAGATGTCCACCAAGACGGACCGCAAGGACCTGAGCACCAGTGGGCCTTTGTCTCCCGAAGGAGACTCTCTCAAATCTCCAGGACTGTTGGAGGCATCCGTCAGCCACACGGGGTCACCGCCCGGACTGGACCTCATGACCCGCTCGGACCTGAGGAGCCTCGGGGAGCTGAAGGTGTCGTCGCTCCAGAGCGACCACTACGCCTTCAACCACCCGTTCTCCATCAACAACCTGATGTCGTCTGAGCAGCACAAACTGGACCTGAAGGCCTATGAACTGCAGTACTCGTACGGGCCGGGGGCCACACCCGTGGACAACTCCTACTACCAGAGCGTCTACCCCCGGACCCTTCTCAACACCTCCTAGTCCTCAACACTCTGCATGGAACCGTCTGGACTTCTCATGTTCTGAAGTCCTGCACTGTGAGCACCTGTAAACTCCTCAGACTGTCCTCATCACTGCATGTCTCTAAGGGGCCAACACAGCCCTGGACCTGTGTCACCTGGTCTTGGTCCTGGTTCTGTTGGAGCTTCAGTCTCTGATTGTAGACCAGTCTGGATCCTCTGGTACTGGTCAGGTTAACCAGGTTAACTAAGGATAACTAGTCTTCAGGTCAGTCACGCACCATGTTTGAAGTGGGAAGAGCCTGGTCTCTGATTGGTTAGTGTGTACATACCGACAGACACACAGGAGGTCAGTAGTTTTCTAACTGACGTCTGCTGATAAACGAGCGTTTGAAGCTCTGCCCCCTCTGACGAGCAGAACCTTCATGTCGTAGATGTTTGGACTCACAGGGAGGTGTTATGGATAATTCTGAGCTGTGGTTTATCTGGTGTCTCCGTCCGTCTGTCTCTGGTTCTTCTCTGTGTGCATGTGCAGCTCCTCTGTGATGTTTCTTCTCCTCGTGCATGTTTTAACTTATTGTCCTTTTTAAATAAAGATCAAACTGATGATGATGATGGAGTCTGTGTCTAAGTTCACCACACACACACACACACACACACGCACACACACTAAACCAATGTCCACATTATTATTTAACCTTGGCAGTATAAATACAACAATAATAATTACAATAATTTTAATTGAGATTTTCTAAACATAGTACTTTTTATATATACATGTGTATAAATACACACAAATTACAATAATATGCTTGAATATAATATATCACTGTTCATCTTATGCTGTCTTTATTTTATTCTATTAAACTGTGCCCTTGTGGGACTAATAAAGGTGATCTTATCTTATCTCACATTCCTGTGATTAAAATTTTATACTGAATAAAATAAATTTACGAACATTCTACAGCATTTAATTATTTTTACTAAATTATTAGCACTTAGAAGAATACATATTATAATATATTATAATAAAGGCCATTCATGGCTATAGAGTATATTAGAGTATGTGCTGTTACACACGCGCGCAATCACGCGCGTGTGCGCGCGCGGACGGACACATTTGACATTTAATTTTCTTCCTCATTTCAGTTTCTTGTGTTTAAAAGTTATATGCTGTTGATTCTATCCTAATTTCTTTAGATGTGTTTATTGTTTATTTATATTTAATTTATTGTTTATCTATTTAGTTTATTGTTTATCTATTTAGTTTATTGTTTATTTATATTTAAGTTATTGTTTATCTATATTTAGTTTATTGTTTATCAATATTTAATTTATTGTTTATCTATATTTTCTCATTTAATTTCCTCCGTGTGTGTTTGATCTTCTTGTTTTAAATCCATTGTTTGTTTGTTTGCTGACCCTGAACACATCACACAGACTCTCTTTGATCTCAGGCTTTTCCCGCGACTTAGAGCCGCCAAATCTATAATCACCCGCCAAATGTCTCCAATCACCCGCCAATAACGTGTGAATTATCCACGGAAACAAAAAGAAACCGTTTCATTCAGTCATAAAATCAAATAAAATCAATACATGGAGATTAATTTAATTATTGGGATTCAGAAGATCAACCACCAATAAATAAGCTGTTAAACATTATTATTATTATTATTATTATTATTATTATTATTATTATTATTATTATTAATAATAATACAAATAATAATAATAATAATAATAATGTAAATAATAATAATAATTATTATTATGTTATTACGTTAATATGATTCTAATATTAATACTAATAATATAAAGGCCTGCTTCCTTCCTCAGACGCAGTGATTGGTTCACAGTGACTGACCGTCTGTAGGAGCTCTGAGCTACAGACAGACCGACACATAGGTCCGTTTTATTAACGTTAAATTCATCTTAAAGCTCCGGAAAGTGTTGCGTGATATATATTTATTTATAACGTCATGTTCATAAAGTTATATCTAAATGAATATAACATTCGAACTTTAATGTTTTAAAGTGTGTAATAATCATAACTATAAAGTATTTCAATTGTTTACATTTTCAGTATTTATTTTAAGTTTGATTTAAAACCATCGGAAGAAAAAAGAGCAGAAATAAAGAGTCAGGTTCATAATCCGCTTTTATTATTATTATTATCATCAATATAATAATTATTATTATTATCATTATTTCTATTATCATTACGATTATTATTATCATTATAGAAAAATAATTCTGAATAAAACTGAATAAAACGAACAAACTTTAGATTTTACCTTAAAGTTTTGAATCTTTGAAAATCCCGAATATTTTTCATGAAATAAATTAAGGCCTTTGTAGCTCTGACGTCACAACAACCAGAGCCGCGTGACTAAACCAAAGCACAAATAAACAAACCGTGAGTTTTTTCACATCACACACATCGTTTTTCCGTTTCTAATCCGATCAATTAATTTAATTCAAATCAAACAAATCAAGCCCGCGCGGAACGGAGCGCGTCACACTCCGTGCGCGGTCCCGTGGCACGCGCCAACGAAATAAATAAATATATAAATAATCCATCCAATAAAATGCATTTTTCTTAAATCGTTGCTCCGTGAGTTCAACATGTGATCGATGATCGCGATCAGTGATTATTAACATGTTTAACAATCATTCAATTGTTATTTTAGGTTTGTCCTGTCCATTAATATAAATCACATAAACTAAATAATGTATTCTAATTTAATAAATATAAAAAGTGAATGATCAAATAAATAAAATAATAAAAACAAAAGAAGCATGAGGCCTTAGTTACATTTTAGTTGTGCATTTGTGTGTAGTGCGCGGCCCTGATGCGGCCCATATGTTCGCGCCCCGGGCCTTATGGAGCCAATGTTGGACACAAAGCCGGACCTGCTTAGTGTGTGTGTGTTAATGTGTGTGTGTGTGTGAGTGTGTGTGAAGTCTTTTGATGAAGAAGAATTAATTATGTTCAATGAGCTTCTCCAACCAAAAGAGCAAAGACACCACCGAGGAAGAACAAACGGGGGGTGGAGGTTATTATGGGCTGGATTGTGTTATTATGGGATGTGAGAGCAGCGGCTCTGAGGTGGTCTCTGAGACACACACACACACACACACACACACACACACACAAGTTTGACTTTGAACCTAAAGTTTGATCAAAGAAACAAAGAATAAGATGAAACTTCATTTTGAAAGACGTCACGTGACCGTGTGACGTTACAATCACTACATTTTAAAGTTTTATATCCAACAATGGATAAACACAGACACATGTTTAATATTATCTACAGACATACGTATAATAGATCTGTTCGTAAATACACAAACTATCACGTTTGACGGAAACATTTCAACTTCTCAGTTTTTATTTCTCTGTCAGTGTGTGAAGAGTTGTTTACTGTTCTAACACACACACACACACACACACACACACACACACACACACACACACACACACACACACACACACACACACACACACACACACACACACACACACACTCTGTGTGAGAGCTCCAACAAACGCCTCTTTTTATGACAGATTATGGGCTGCAGGATTAAACTCGAACACCCAAGTAGAGCCAGAGTGGTTTCCATGGTAACCCCCCCCCCCACATTTGATTTTAACCCCTTCATCATTTAAACCTGAAAATCTGCGTCTGAGTCCAAAGGAAACGTTGCTATCGCTTTTCCCACGACCCCCAGAGGGGTCGCGACCCTACACACAACACACACACACAGATTTACTTCATGTTCACCGAACTTTGTTCAGACGACACAAACAGTCTGTGCTCAAAGTTCAAGGTTTGAGTCTCTGTGCGTGTCAGTATGAGTATGAGTGTGTGAGTATGAGTGTGTGTGTCAGTGTATGAGTGTGTGTGTCAGTGTGAGTGTGTGTGTTAACGCATTGAGCTCAGACTGATCCTGTTTGAACAGTGTTAGTATGCAGAGAGGCTGCTCAACCACTCCACTGTGTGTGTGTGTGTGTGTGTGTGTGTGTGTGTGTTTTAAAGTCAGGAGTCGACCAAACTGATCTTTTGTTTCTTCAGTTGTTGGTGTTTTTTTCAGATTTTTAGAGAAAGTTCAAAGTCTGAAACTTTCAGTCAAAAAACAACTTCAAAGTTTTTCAAACAAACAAACAAATGATCAATGTGTGTGTGTGTGTGTGTGTGTGTGTAACTGACAAAGAGTTGTTTGTCCATTATTTTTATTTATTTATATATATATAAAAACAAACTAAAACGACGAGATAATTCGACCAATCAGAGGACAGGTCTCATAGCTCCGCCTCCAACCTTCTTCCTCAGAACCTCCACCAGACGCTCCAACCTGAGGACACACACACACAGGTTTTAGTGGTTAGTATTAGCTAGCATTAGCATAGAAGCTAAAAGCTATCCAGAGTGTCACTCCCACAGAGCACAGCTGTATGGGTCAACACCCTGACCATCACTGACCTCTACAGGAGTACTGAGGGCTTTTATTTTGAAATGCATTCTTGCCAATACTTTATTGTGTTTGATTTTGAAGGCCCACTCAGGTGCTGTTCATCCAATCTGTGGCTCTTAGCGAGATCAATCAATCAATCAATCAATCAATCTTTATTTGTATAGTGCCAAATCATAACCAATGGTATCTCAAGGCACTTTACAGTAGAGCAGTCTTAAGGACAGAGGACAGAGATCAAAGTGATCAATAACTGATTCTGTTCTCATTCTATTGATCTGAGAATCAAAAAGGTTTTATTTGTCAAGTACAGTTTAAAACAGCACAAGGAATTTGACTTGGTAGTTGGTGCAAAGAACATAAAAAACAAACCAGAAACACTAACAATGATAAATATCAAAGATAAGGGATAAATAAAGGGTATATATATATATATATATATATATAATCTCAGTGCTGTACTGACTATGTGAACCAGATCATTTTGTTGTACGTGTGTTGCACTAAATGTAAAGTACTCCAATGGTTTAAGTCCTATTTATTGAGGTTATTTATAGTTATTTTATAAACATTGTAAACTTTGAATGTGACAGATGATCAAAGTCCTGTGGGGTTCCTCAGGGCTCTGTTCTTGGACCCTTTCTGTTTAGCCTTTATATGCTATACAGGTCAGATAGTGGAGCCCAGAGTTCACACATCTATGGACACAGGTCAGATAGTGGAGCCCAGAGTTCACACATCTATGGACACAGGACAGATAGTGGAGCCCAGAGTTCACAGCAAACATTTTAGTTGTTATGCAGCAGCAGAGCTGAAGTCAATATCACAGTCTCTACTAACAATGACCAAAAAGAGATTTATCATCATTTTATTGTGGATTTAGTTTTTTATTTACTGTTGATTTGAATGTTCTTATTGATTTTAAACTGTTAAATGTTTTCTGTTGCACTTTTTATTCATTGAATTGCTTTGTGTATTAAATGTTCTATACAAATATTTTCCTCCTCCATAAAGTCGAACCAAGCAAATATTAATAATTAATATTCACCGATCCTGTTGTTAATACAGTAATGCTGGCTTTGTTTACATCATATCCTTTTGATTTGAAATGAGAGGTTTCCATGGTTTTTAAATGTATTGTATGTCCTGTATGGTAAATCTCTGTGAATGTTCTACATTATGTTGTGTTGCTCTTATGGCCCAATAGAAAAACCCTGTTATGATCATAGTGTTATGGTCTTTACTGTAAATACACCTTGAACGCATCGTCAGAATGTTCTGCTACAAATGAATTAAATTCAACTTTATTTGTATAGCGCAATTTACAACAAAGTCATCTCAATGCGCTTATCAAAATACAAAATTCATAATAAGAAAGGAAAAAATCAAAGAAGATCCACATGAACAAGCATTTAGTGACAGTGGGAAGAAACAACTCCCTTTTAACAGGAAGAAATCTCCGTTAGAACCAGGTTCAGAGGTGGCAGCCATCTGCGTCGACTGGTTGGTGTTAGTGGACAGAAGGACCAACAGAACAGGATAGAGAGATAGAACATCAGAGTGTCTCAGACGAGTTGAGTCATGAACCACAGATTAGGAACTGACATCATCAGCTTCACGACACCTGAAACAGAGCAGAGAGAGAAGGACGAGGAGAAGACACTGACTGCAGAAAAATATGATACAGTATTATTAAGTCAGTCTGTCTTGGGCCTCACTCCCAGTGGCCGAGTCACTTATTATAAAGGTGATCAATTTCTTTCTGTTTATTGGTAAACTAACAGCGACTTCAAAGTCTGTAAATGCGACCGGTCACAGACGAGTCCATGTCCGCTCTAGTGATTAAGTTACGTTATGATTCAGTCCTGTTTATGCAGACTGTAAATCATAACCAGCTACATCAGAATTTGAATCTCTTCCTGTTTATTGAACCAGTAAATTTGACCGTTTACAGATGAGCCCATGTCCGCTCTCGCAATCAGATTATGTTATGAAGTAGAACATATTTTAACTAAAGTCCTGCAGCTGTTACTGATGAATATTTACTTAGTTTGTTTAAAACATTTAAAAAGATCAAATAAATAAGTAATTAACAAAATGTTGGTTCAGAATCTACAGTAAGGATAGGTTCTACTGTTATATATGCTATAGATATCACACGCACACATACACACACACACACACACACACACACACACACACACTGACAGATAAATTAGTGTGAGCTCCTCTGTGAGCGACGTGAGAGCAGACGACGACTTAATCTGTTTTCATCACAGATCTCATCTTCATCCTCTATCTTTTCATCTCTTCATCTTCATCTTCATCTTCATCTGATGAAGGAGCGGCTCCACAAAGACACGTTTCAGCCCAAATCTGACAGATTAATTCCTCTGATGGACTCTCAGAGCAGCTCTGAATACCAATCATTAGAAATCCTACACGCTTAGAGGCCTGTGAACGCCTCACACAGCCTCAGTACTGACACAACTACTGACACTTACAGACACAACTACAGCCCCAGTACTGACACACTACTCACATACACTGACACTACTGACAATTACAGACACAACTATCACAACTACTGACAGACTACAGACAACTGCAGACACAACTACTGATACACTACTGACCTACAGACACAGACTACTGACACAATTACTAATAACTACTGACAACAACTGACACGCACTACTGACAAACACCACTGACACAATTACTGACACACCTACAGACAACTACTGACCTACAGACACACATACTGACAACTACTGATACACTTACAGACAACTACAGAGACAACAACAAACAACTACTGACAAATGACTGACACACCTACAGACACAACGACTGACAATTACAGACATAACTACTGCCCCAGTACTGACACAACTACTGAGACTTACTGACACAACTAGAGCCTCAATGCTCAAACACACTACTGACAACTACTCACAAAATACAATTACAGACACAACTACTGACACACACTACAGACACCTACTGACACAACTACAGACACAAGTACAGCCCCAGTACTGACACAACTACTGAGACCTACTGACACAACTAGAGCCTCAATACTGACACAACTACAGTACATACACAACAACAGCCCCAGTACTGACACAACTACGGACACCCTACTCAAACACAATACTGACACAACTACTCACAAAAATACAGACAATTACAGACACAACTACTGACACACTACAGACACAACTACAGACAACTACTGACACAAGTACAGCCCCAGTACTGACACAACTACTGAGACTTACTGACACAACTAGAGCCTCAATGCTCAAACACACTACTGACAACTACTCACAAAATACAATTACAGACACAACTACTGACACACACTACAGACACCTACTGACACAACTACAGACACAAGTACAGCCCCAGTACTGACACAACTACTGAGACCTACTGACACAACTAGAGCCTCAATACTGACACAACTACAGTACATACACAGCAACAGCCCCAGTACTGACACAACTACGGACACCCTACTCAAACACAATACTGACACAACTACTCACAAAAATACAGACAATTACAGACACAACTACTGACACACTACAGACACAACTACAGACAACTACTGACACAAGTACAGCCCCAGTACTGACACAACTACAGCCCCAGTACTGACACACTACTCACACACACTGACAACTACAGCGCCAGTACTGACACACTACTCACACACACTACTGACACAACTACAAAAAACGATAGACACAACTACAGCCCCACTACTGACACACACTACAGACAACTACTGTACTACAGACACACCTACTGACAAAACTACAGACAACTACTGACCTACAGACACACCTACTGACCACTACTGGCACAACTACAGTCAACAACAGACACACACTACTGACACACACACACACACTACTGACACAACTATAGACACATAGTACTGACACAACTACTGACAGCCTGACTAACTAGTACTGAACCAGTGTCTATGACCTCTGACCTTTGCACTCTCTCGTTGGCTTGTTGCTCCTCCTCTTGGCTGCGTCGAAGCTCCGCCTCCACTCTCTGCTTGTCCAATGAGAGCTGATTCAGCTGCAGTAGAAGGGCCGGGGCTTCATGCTGGTTGGGTGGAGTCTGAGAACTGGAGGGAAAACAAACAGCAACTCATCACTAGTTTAACCTTAACTAGTTTAACGTTTGACTAGTTTAACCTTTACTAGTTTAACGTTTGACTAGTTTAACCTTTACTAGTTTAACTCTTAACCAGATTAATAAGTTAACAGGTGAACTCAGCTGACATCTGATTGGTTTGCAGTGACTGAAGCTCCGCCTCCACCCGTCGCAGCTCGTCCGATGCGACGTCTCTCTCTCTCTGCAGAGCAAGGAGCTGCTCCTGATTGGACAAGGACAGTCACATGTTCACACCTTCATACAGAGTGCACAGTGTGAGTGTGTGTATGTACCTGTGTGTGTGAGTGTTACTGTGTGTGTACAGTATGTCTGTGTGTGTGTGTGTGTGTGTGTGTGTGTGTGTGTGTGTGTGTGTGTGTGTGTGTGTGTGTGACCTTCCAGGCTGAAGGTGTCTGGACTTCAAAGCTGAGTCAATATGTGTTTTCTCCAGGAGAGCTTGAGCTCCTAACGAGGTGTGACCTCATCGTCTCATTAACGACATCATTAGACTATTCAGATCAGGACCTGCTGACCTTTATTGACCTTTAATGACCCCGCTGTGTGTGTCACTGACCTCAGTCGGCCTCTGATCCACCTGCTGCAGGAGCTGCTGGTACTGACACACACACACACACACACACACACACACACACACACACACACACACACACACACACACACACACACACACACACACACACACACACACACACACACACACACACACACACACACACACACACACACACACACACACACACACACACACACACACACACACACAGAGAGAGAGAGAGCGAGAGAGAGGAGTATGAGAGCAGAGTGAGGAGCTGACAGTGTGTGTGGGTAGTGGTGAAGGTGGGATTCAAACCCTGAACCTCTCTGTGAGCGTGTGTGAGCTTTAATAAAGTGTAATATCCTGTAATTACCTGATATTAGCTCAGTGAGAAGCAGCTGCTGCTCTCACACTCTCATATTCCCCTCAGTAATCCCTCAGAGATGAGCCCACAGTATGTGTGTGTGAGTGTGTGTGTGTGTGTGTGTGTGGGTCCTCCAGTCTGAGAGCTCTTCTTCTTCTTCTCCTGCTGGATTACACGGTGTTTGAAACACATTCATGCAGCAGATTAAAGTGTTACACTGGAGGAGATCTGAGCTCTAGCATGGAGGGTAAAGGGTTAAAGCACCACTGATACGCCTGTTAGGAACACTGACACACACATACCTTACATCATATTATTATTATCAATAAAGGTAATAATAAAATTATTATGATGGTGTCCATCCCCTCAGACAGACAGACAGACTAATACAAACCAGCTGTTTGTATTGAAGGTGATCCGACCAATCACAGGCTGTCTAAGAGTCACATGCTCATCATGTGGAAACAGTGTAGTTTCAATGGTTCACTGAGAAATACTGCTCTAGGACTCATTAGTGATCATCATGTGATCTACTCATGTTCAGGTGAGCAGACAGCACAGGTGAATTCATCAATCCCTGCTCCCCTGACAACCGTTACCATAGTTACAGGCCATCTGAACTCCCGTCACCACGGCAACAGCCTCCTGTCCCTCACAGAAGGAGGCGGGGCCTGTGTTTTTCATTTGGTCCTCCCACAGAGAATGTGTGTGTGTGTGTGTGTGTGTGTGTGAGCGTTGATATGAATCATGGTGAGGTGTGGGTAATAAATCCTGGGCTCTGCAGGTTGGTAATAAACTTATAATCAAAGTGTGGGTACGCTCAGGGACTCTGAACAAAGTTTTAATCAGAAACACACGGAGAGGGACTGTGTGTGTGTGTGTGTGTGTGTGTGTGTGTGTGTGATTGTGTGTGTGTGAGTTACTGCTCAGCTCTTCCTTCCTGTACAGCTTCATGTCTCATTACTGCTTCATATCAGTCAATACAACGGTCACTGGGAGGCGGAGTCACTGGGAGGCAGAACATCAGGTGACCTCAGCCCTCTCTCCACCTCCTGGACCACCTTATGTCCCAGAACCTCAGGTGTGAGCCAACAGTCTTAGAGCCTGAAGCTGAACTCCTACAGGGTCCTCCCTCCATGGGTTTCCATGGTAATGCCTTATTATAACTTCCATCCCAAAACATTTTGCAAAACTCTGTTCTATATGTTCTAAACGTTCTTTATGTTCTATCCCACCCAGCTGCACAGAACTGGTCAACAAAACCAGCACCTCCACACACACACACACACACACACGCTGGCTCCGCCCCCAGCGGCTCTGGCTCCACCCTCAGCGGCTCTGGCTGAGCTGTAAATAACACTGGATAATTATTTCTAACAAATGCTCAAAGGAAGTGAGCAGCTTTTATCCAATCAGAGGCAGCGATCAGCTGACCACGGTCTAGCTCCACCCACACGCCTGATCACCTGAGATCAGTGGAACCTGCCTGATGACCAGGACCACTCATGTGGTCTCACTCACTCTAAACCAGAGGAAGACAACCCACCAATCACAGAGAGTGGGAGGAGCTGGTACTGGTCCCTGTGGACCAGAAACACTAGAAGCTCCTCCTGGCCTTCATGTTTGCTAGTAACCATGGCGACGCCAGACTCAGGACCAATGAAGGACCAGCATAGTTGCTATGGAAACACAGCACTGTTAAAGTGATGGTACTAGAAGAGGGGATAGTTACCGTGCCAACAGATTTGTCTCTCTCCTCCATGACGGCCTTCATCTCCTGAACGATGATGTCATCACGTCGTTGCCGTGCCGACCGCAAACATTGAAGGATGATTGATCCAACCTGATGGACCTCCACCGCAGACTCAGAGCTGCAAACTCTCTGGAGGAGCTGGTCCACGTCCTGGTCCTGGTCCACAGAGATCACACAGACCATCAGCTCCAAACATCACCTGAACAATGTGTCCTGCTGACTTACCTGATCAGGTGAGTCAGGGTGAACGCTCTCCATCCTGGAGACAAAAACACACACTGACACAAACCAAACGTAACGTGCCAACGTGCACAGGCACGTGCACTCTGAGACAACATTCATGTTTTAATGTGCTCACATCTCAGCATTACAGATATACACTGAAGAAAAAAATGAATGCAACATTTTTCATGAGCTGAACTCAAAGATCTAAAGCATTTTTCTATGTGCCACAATAAAAGGCCACCCTGAAATGTGCAGTTACTCAATGGGTGACATGTCCGGTGAGTGTGCTGGCCATTCAACAACTGGGATGTTTTCAGCTTCCAGGAATTGTGTTTCAATCCTTGCAACATGGGGCCATGCATTATCATGCTGCAACATGTGATGGTGACGATCGCTGATGAATGGCACAACAATGGGCCTCAGGATCTCGTCACGGTATCTCTGTGCATTCAAAATGCCATCAATAAAAAGCACCTGTGTTCATTGTCCATTGTCCATACGCCTGCCCATACCATAACCCCACCGCCACCATGGGCCACTCCATCCACAACGTTGACATCAGCAAACCGCTCACCCACACAACGCCACACATGCTGTCTGCCATCTGCCCTGAACAGTGAAAACCAGGATTCATCCATTAAGGGAACACCCCTCCAACGTGTCAGACGCCATCGAATGTGAGCATTTGCCCACTCGGCTACGACGACGAACTGCAGTCAGATGGAGACCCCGATGAGAACGATGAGCATGCAGATGAGCTTCCCTGAGACAGTTTCTGACAGTTTGTGCATAAATTCTTTGGTTATGCAAAGTGATTATTGCAGCAGCTGTCCGGACGGCTGGTCTCAGACCATCATGGAGGTGAACATGCTGGATGTGGAGGTCCTGGGCTGGTGAGGTTGTGAGGCCGGTTGGATGTACTGCTAAATTCTCTGAAACGCCTTTGGAGACGGTTTATGGTAGAGAGATGAACATTCAATTCACAGGCAACAGCTGTGGTGGACATTCCTGCAGTCAGCATGCTAATTACACGTTCCCTCAGAACAAATGACACATAAGGCATTGTGCTGTGTGATTAAAACTGAACATTTTTAGAGTGGCCTTTTATTGTGGCCACCCTGAGGCACACCTGTGCAATAATCATGCTGTCTAATCAGCATCTTGATATGCCACACCTGTGAGGTGAGATGGATTATCTCTGCAAAAGAGAAATGCTCACTAACACATTTAGACACATTTGTGAACAATACTTGAGAGAAATAGGTCTTTTTAGTTTATATAGAAAATGTTTTAGATCTTTGACTTCAGCTCATGAAAAATGGGACTAACCCTAACCTTAAGACCAGAGCAAAGGAAAGTTCATTTCCTGATGTTAGCAGCCGTTTCTGACATGTTCCACTGGGATGGAGCAGCTTCAATAACTGTAATAAGACAGGCCATGTGTGTATGTGTGTGTGTGGTTTCCATGGTAACCGCTGATGATGATACTCTGATCTTAAAGCAACCTTAGTTCCCTCTCTCACACACACACACGTACTGGACCAATCGCTGCAGTTGATCCACACGCAGCAGAGCCTCATCTCTCTCCTCATTGGCTAACAGCAGCCGTGACATCATAGCCTGGTCTCTGCTCTTCTGATTGGACATGAGTTCCATCATCAGAGCTGAGGACCAATCACAGAGAGAGTTTATCAATTAGATAGTAGATGATGAAGGTGATGATGATGAAGATATACCTGTTGGCTCCTCCCAATTCTTCTTCTTCTTCTGTTCTTCCTGTAGAACTTCATCCTCCTCCATCCTCAGGATCTGATGATGAAGCTGAAACATATACAGTATGTATAGATATATATATATATATATAGATCACATTTACACACTGCATGTGTGTGTGTACCTTGTTGTTGGTGTGTCTTAGAACATCAAGCTCCTTCAGGAGAAACGAGATGTTTTTGTGTCGATCCAAAGTGGGAAAATGTTTCAGAACCTTTGGACTGAACAACAACACAATCAGACTACTAGAGTGTGTGTGTGTGTGTGTGTGTGTGTGCACTCTAACCCCCTCAGTAAAGGTCAGGCTCTGCTCCGTCTAATAAAGAGAGTAAATATGTGGGCGGAGACACTTTCAGTTCTAATTGACTGTTTCTAATCCTCTATTTCTGTCCCTCTGTCATCCAATCAGTTGCCAGCGCTGACTGTCATCCAATCCGCTGCCAGCGCTGACTTATGAGAAACAGCAGTGAGACGTGTTTAATGAGAAGTAATAAGACTTTAATAATAACAATAATCTGATGTGACAGGGAGCATCTGGCCCAGCAGGGGGCCACCTCACCTGGCCTCAGAGTCCACGTGTCCCACAGCCTGGCTCTCCTTCAGCTCCTTGTTCTCCTTCATGTCCTCAAACAGAACAGACGGACTGTCTTCTGGGGACACAGGGGCTGACAGGACCACACGAGTGTGTGTGTGAGAGGTTACACGTGTGTGTGTGTGTGTGTGTGTGTGTTAAGTGTACCTTGAGGCCAGTCACTGATGTCTGATCTGTAAAATTAATAATAATTAATGATGGTCAGTTATTGGCACTCCCCCCCGCACGCACGCACGCACGCACGCACGCACGCACGCACGCACGCACGCACGCACGCACGCACGCACGCACGCACGCACGCACGCACACACACACACACACACACACACACACACACACACACACACACACACACACACACACACACACACACACACACACACACACACACACACACACACACACACACACACACACACACACACACACACCTGTCTGGGCTGAGCTGCTCTCTGATTGGTGGAGGCAGACGTAGTCGTAGCTCCTCATTCACTCCAGGATTATCTGAATCACACAACAGTTGATGAAAGTGTATCTGTGTGTGTGTGTAGCTCCTCCATAAGCAGGACAAACATCTCTTTAAAGGTAATTAATAACTCACCTTAATTAATCCACCACTTAGATCATACAGCATTCATTAACATGTTGTTAGACACTAATTAATATAACACACACACACACACACACACACACACGCTGCATTTCAACCTCTACCAGCTTCTACAGATTTACTTACTCATCATCATCAGAGGTTAGGGGATTGTGTGTGTGTGTGTGTGTGTGTGTGTGTGTGTGTGTGTGTTGTGGAAAAATGTGGAAAAGTCGAACCCTGTGAAACACTATTTCCTACATGTTGTGAAGTAAAGCTAAAGTTTAATTAATTATCTATATTTTAATTGAGTTGATGGTGTTTACATTGAACAGTGGTGAATAGTTAAATCCAGAGGTGACAAGTAATGAAGTACAAATACTTTGTTACTGTACTTAAGTAGTATTTTCTGGTATCTGTATTTCACTTGAATTTTTAATTTATTTTTTGGTGACGTTTCACTTTTACTCCTTACTGTTTCAAACAAATATCTGTACTTTCTTCTTCTTACATTTTAAAAATGGGCTCATTACTTTTAAGACCTTAGAAGATGACGTAAAAAAGATTCAAACCAACAACAGCTGGAGGACGAGCTTGAAACATTTTGTGTACTGATTTATAATCTATAATAATTGATACATTTTTCAGATGTTTAAAGGTAACATATTTAACTTGTTTCCACGAACCAGTTTCTACAAGTTAAAAAAAAAAAAAAAAAAAGATGGAATTAGCTGATTTTTTTTTGGTTCATGTACCTTTTTTACTTTTACTTAAATAAGACAACCACTTCACTACTTTTACAAGAGTATTTTTTATTCAAGTATCTATACTTTTACTTGATTACTCAAGACTAGTACTTTGGCTACCTCTGGTTACTGTTCCACTCCTACGGCTGCTACTCGTAGTTTACATTAAAATTCTACGTTACTGCGTAGTGTGAGTAGTGTGTGTGTGTGTACTTTGATCAGAAACAGTGTTTCCTACTTTAAATCCTCTCTCTGTGTGTATGTGTGTGTTTTACTGTCCGTGTGGACTCAGTGTCTAATTATCTGGCTCTATTTCAGATGTGCTGATGTGACTAAATCCTTCTAAATGTCCGTTCATGTTCTGCTCTCTCTTTGAAGTCATCTCTGAGGTTCTAGAAGGGGGGGGGGTGTAATATCATTAATGTTTTAAGCTGTGTTTAATACAGTCCAGCTGACTACATGAATATTAATGACAGTAACTGTGATTAAAGAGGCTTCAGCTCAAAGCCTCACAATCCACCTCACACACACACAGCAGCACATGAATATAGATACGCACATTACTGACACACACACACGCACATGCACACACAGACATAGCGTACATGATGGTGTTAGTGAGATCAATAACTGATCAGATAATTAATGTTAATCTGTCAGTTCATCACTAAACAAACAGCTCCACCTGCTGGACAGAGCTCAGCATTACATTACTACAGCTTTATATTATTACATCAAAGGGGACATATCATGCTAAATCCATTTTTTTAGCCCTTAAATGCATTTTGTTGTATATTTATAGTGCTTAGAAGTACAGAAAAAATCAAATTAGTCTCTTCAGGTGCTCCGTAGATATCTTTATATTCTGTTTTGCTCATATTTTTCAATCTGTTTCGATTTTTCTATTCTCTATTACGTTTTTTGAACAATAACGTCACAGTATTTGCAGCTGAACTGCCAAATTAGTTCATCAACTCCAGGTCCAACACTTCGAGCAATCCGCCATTTTTATTTCTCGCTTTTATTTTGTAGTCCAAGCTCAAGGATGCAGAAGTTAGGAGAGGATAAGTCAAAATGTTGGGTTGTTGGATGTAGTAACCCACACGCTTCATTACAACGTCTCCCAGCATCAGAACCTTTTCAAAGTGTCTGGTTGAGTTTTATTTTTTATAGAAATGTACCACATCTGTGGGTAAGGTCATTTTTGTGTGCGCGAAGCACTTCAAGGATGACTTTGGTTAGTTTATCAGTTTGTTAGCGTGGTAGTTACTTTGACTTGTGGTTTAACTGAACTCGACTAGTTACAGCAGTGAGTGATTAGTGAGTTAGTTAGTTAGTGATATAAAATGGTAGTTAAAGTAGTGATGATAGTTAGTCTAGTATTGGTATTAGTTACAGTGTTAGTTAGTGTAGTATTGTTATTAGTTACAGTGGTAGTTAGTGTAGTAATTGTATTAGTTACAGTTGTAGTTAGTATAGTATCAGTATTAGTTACAGTGGTAAGTTAGTGTAGTATTTGTATTAGCTACAGTTGTAGTTCGTATAGTACCAGTATTAGTTACAGTTGTAGTTAGTATAGTATCAGTATTAGTTACAGTGGTAAGTGTAGTATTGGTATTAGTTACAGTGGTAGTTAGTGTAGTAATTGTATTAGTTACAGTTGTAGTTAGTATAGTATCAGTATTAGTTACAGTGTTAGTTAGTATAGTGTCAGTATTAGTTACAGTGGTAAGTAAGTGTAGTATTGGTATTAGTTACAGTGGTAGTTAGTGTAGTAATTGTATTAGTTACAGTTGTAGTTAGTATAGTATCAGTATTAGTTACAGTGTTAGTTAGTATAGTGTCAGTATTAGTTACAGTGGTAAGTAAGTGTAGTATTGGTATTAGTTACAGTGGTAGTTAGTGTAGTAATTGTGTTAGTTACAGTTGTAGTTAGTATAATATCAGTATTAGTTACAGTGTTAGTTAGTATACTATCAGTATTAGTTACAGTGGTAAGTTAGTGTAGTATTTGTTACAGTGGTAGTTAGTGTAGTATTGGTATTAGTTACAGTGTTAGTTAGTATAGTATCAGTATTAGTTACAGTGGTAAGTTAGTGTAGTATTTGTATTAGTTATAGTTGCAGTTAGTATAGTATCAGTATTAGTTACAGTGGTAAGTTAGTGTAGTATTTGTATTAGTTACAGTTGTAGTTAGTATAGTATCAGTATTAGTTACAGTGTTAGTTAGTGTATTATCAGTATTAGTTACAGTGGTAAGTTAGTGTAGTATTTGTATTAGTTACAGTTGTAGTTAGTGTAGTATTAGTTACAGTGGTAGTTAGAGTAGTATTGGTATTAGTTACAGTGTTAGTTAGTATAGTATCAGTATTAGTTACAGTGGTAAGTTAGTGTAGTATTTGTATTAGTTACAGTTGTAGTTAGTTTAGTATCAGTTTTAGTTACAGTGGTAAGTAAGTGTAGTATTTATATTAGTTACAGTGTTAGTTAGTGTAGTATTGGTATTAGTTATAGTGGTAGTTAGTGTAGTATTGGTATTGGTTACAGTAGTAGTTAGTGTGGTATTAGTTAATGTAGTACTGGTATTAGTTACAGTTGTAGTTAGTGTAGTATTAGTTACAGTGGTAGTTAGAGTAGTATTGGTATTAGTTACAGTGTTAGTGTAACTTTGGTATTAGTTACAGTGGTAGTTAGTCTAGTATTTGTATTAGTTACAGTGGTCGTTAATATAGTATCAGTATTAGTTACAGTGGTAGTTAGTATAGAATCAGTATTAGTTACAGTGGTAGTTAGTGTAGTATTGGTATTAGTTATAGTGGTAGTTAGTGTAGTATTGGTTACAGTAGTAGTTAGTGTGGTATTAGTTACAGTGTTAGTTAATGTAGTATTAGTTACAGTGGTAGTTAGCGTAGTATTGGTATTAGTTACAGTGTTAGTTAGTGTAACTTTGGTATTAGTTACAGTGGTAGTTAGTCTAGTATTTGTATTAGTTACAGTGGTAGTTAGTATAGTATCAGTATTAGTTACAGTGGTAGTTAGTCTAGTATTGGTATTAGTTACAGTGGTAGTTAGCGTAGTATTGGTATTAGTTACAGTGGTAGTTGGTATAATATCAGTATTAGTTACAGTGGTAGTTAGTGTAGTATTGGTATTAGTTACAGTAGTAGTTAGTGTGGTATTAGTTACAGTGTTAATGTAGTATTGGTATTAGTTACAGTTGTAGTTAGTGTAGTATTAGTTACAGTGGTAGTTAGCGTAGTATTGGTATTAGTTAGTGTAACTTTGGTATTAGTTACAGTGGTAGTTAGTCTAGTATTTGTATTAGTTACAGTGGTCGTTAATATAGTATCAGTATTAGTTACAGTGGTAGTTAGTATAGAATCAGTATTAGTTACAGTGGTAGTTAGTCTAGTATTGATATTAGTTACAGTGGTAGTTAGTCTAGTATTTGTATTAGTTACAGTGGTAGTTGGTATAGTATCAGTATTAGTTACAGTGGTAGTTAGTGTAGTATTGGTATTGGTTACAGTAGTAGTTAGTGTGGTATTAGTTACACTGTTAGTTACTGTAGTATTGGTATTGGTTACAGTTGTAGTTAGTGTAGTATTGGTTACAGTGGTAGCGTAGTATTGGTATTAGTTACAGTGTTAGTGTAACTTTGGTATTGGTTACAGTGGTAGTTAGTCTAGTATTGGTATTAGTTATAGTTGTAGTTTGTGTAACTTTGGTATTAGTTACAGTAGTTAGTCTAGTTTTGGTATTAGTTATAGTTTGTGTAACTTTGGTATTAGTTACAGTAGTTAGTCTAGTTTTGGTATTAGCTATTGTGGTAGTTAGTGTAGTTACTCACCACGGTACATGTTAACCAGAGAGTCTCGGAACTCTTTGTTGGGAGTGGGTGAACTTCTTTCACTGTGAACACACACACACACACACGTTAAGCAGTAGAACTAGTTACCTCTCACTACCCTCTAATCACATGACCACATGATTACATGCTGAGGTCACAAGCTGGCATTAATCACTGCTCAGCTGTAGTTATGAGTTAATGCTAGTAAACAACCAGTAAACAACAGTGCTTATGTAGCTTTAGACCACGCCCCTACAGGACAGACACTGAATAACTAAAGCATCAGATTACACCAGGTACAGGTTGCCATAACTAACCACAAACCAGAGAACACACCAGGTGACTCTAAGCAGTGCTCTATAACGAGGCTAGGCTAACCAGGTGAGGCTAACCAGGTGAGCGCTTCCTCCTGCTGCTCTCTGATGCGTCTCTTCAGTCTCTCCACAGTGATAAACATCTCTGTTGATCGGCTGCTGCTGGACGCCATGTCTACTCTCTCTAGTTACCATGACAACCCCCCAGCAGCACATGCTGTAACCTGATGTGTGATTGGCTCACAGCAGCAAGTTAAATATTAATAAGGTGAAAGAAGAGGCGGGACACATGAAGAGAGTCACATGGTTTAATGTTCAGGTGTCATGGCAACAGTTTGTCCAGCAGGGCGGAGTCAACGCGGTGTTTCATCACCACACGCTGTGTTCCACACCCGTCAACATGGAACACAGGGAGGTCCCAGCGGTACCGGTCAAACCAGCACCGGTTCTCAGGCAGCAGCACATCCACTGTCCGCAGCATGAACTGAAACAGAAGGGGGAGGCGTTAACATGGGAAGAGGGCGTGGCCACGGGACAGGAGATGTTACACAGGACAGGGTGCTTTAACATAGGCAGGGGGTGAGGCCACAAACAGGGGGTGTTAACATAGAACAGGGTGCATTAACATAAGACGGGGCATTCACACAGACAGGGGCGTTAACATAGGCAGAGGGCATTAACATAGACATGGGGTGAGGCCATGGACAGGGGCGTTAACATAGACAGCGGTGTTAACATAGGACAGGGGGTGTTAACATAGGACAGAGGGCGTTAATGCGGGACAGGGGGCGTGAGCACAGAGACGGTGGCGTGGCTACGGACAGGGGGCATTAACACGGAAAGGAGTGGGGCCCCAGCGTGAAGACAGAAACAGGGGGCGTGGCCACGGCGAAGTGGGACTCACTCTGTGTTTGAAAGGTTCTAGAGCTTCTTTGGCCTCATCACACAGAGGACAGGGATCCTATGGAGAGAAGAAATCTGATTACAGCTGACCAGCAGGCAGCGTGGTAATAGAGCAGGACACTAAGTGGGCGTGGCTAAGTGGTGAGGGAGTGGTTACCTTAGTGAACAGGGTGAGAGTTGGTAGAGCTCTGGAGGAGAACCGTCTGAACTGAGCTGAACGTAAACAAACAAACATCTTCACCTTTGACCTGAAACACACACACACACACAAAACCCATTGAGTAAATACTGTCTACTATATACTATAGTATGATTAGGATGGTGAGCGTTCCCACTGAAGTATACTTCCAAGTTTCCCAAGATGCATTTGGAACCTACAGCGTTAAAAACCTGAAGCACAATGTGGCTAAATATCTCTGTTGATTCTCTACCTTTACTTTGAAAGTTCTGAAAACATTTGAAATGAGAAAGTGACCAAGTAGAATATCAACATGTGCTCATTTGATCTATAAAACTCACGTAGACACATTCACACATTTCAAACATTTTCAGAGACAGTCCATTGTGCTACTGACTAAACTTCAAAATATGAGCCCTATTTACGAAAGAGTTAGATGCTTTTATCTTGAAAAGGGGACGTTTAATTTTTAGCTTGAAGCTGGTTCCAGGATCATTTTACATTCAGCTCCCAATGCATCATGGGACAGTTGAGTATGACTCGTGTGCCCACAGTTCATACTTAAAACATGTCCCCATATAGCATACACCCGGGTATTTCTCGCATACTCGGTTCATCAAATTTTTATCGCGATTACGACTTTGGCCTCCATGATTAAATGACCCTGATGGTTGGTAATTTTTACATTTAAAATGTGTGTCTGCTACAGATCTAATCACACACTTTCTTAATCTCAGTAGTCATCCAACCACCAGGGGGCGATCACATGCTGAAGGCTACATTCCACCATCTCAAAAAAAAGCGAGCGAGACTTCAGGTCACTCAGAATTGTGTGAGTTGCGTTGCTTGACGTTGCGTCATTTACATTGATATTTAATGTAATTAGTCGGAGTTAATTAAAAATACAGACATGATGATTAATTGTGATTAATAATCATGATTACAATACTAATCCAAATAATCGTAATTATCATTTTGGCCGTAGTCGTGCAGCCCTAAATCCTGGTATTTCTCACATACTCATTTAGACATCACACTTAGTGTGAGTAGTACGTTAGTATGACATCATCAACACGGACACAGTGTTTACCTTCAGAAAGAAGTCAAAGGTCAGATATATTTACCTGTTTATATGGAGATGCTCGTACTTCAGGGAGGAGTCAATACAGCAGCTTTGATGGACAGCCAATCAGAGACCAGAGATCAGACAACTGATCAACAATGACATCGTCAGCATTGATGACATCATCAGCATTGATGACATAATTTTCCAACTTAAACTGTAAATAAACTAGAGGTCAACCGATGTGGGATTTTCAAAGGCTGATGCCGACACCCTAAATTTCAGCCGATGGCCGATAGCTAAAGCCGATTTTGAGGCTGATATACTTTTTTTTAAAGCACATTGATAATGAAAGACAATTTAAACACTCATATGATATAAATGTATATATTAGAAATTAAATTAAATACACCAATAGAACTCTTAACATTTATTGAACTTTAAATATACCAGTACACAAACAAGTAAAACAAAAAGTACAGGACGGATAAGTAGCAGTAAAGCACAACAACATTATACAATGTGCAATTAGTCGGTTTAAACTAAATACCTGTTTTAGGTATAACCACTCCTGTAACTGTTCAGTCACAGCCACCACCATTATACCTACGCTTCACACTTCCATAACAGCACTATTTAATACATTTATATTTGGCAGAAAAAAAATGTTTAGGCTGTAGTTACTCTGTGTGTGTGTGTGTGTGTGTGTGTGTGTGTGTGTGTGTGTGTGTGTGTGTGTGTGTGTGTGTGTGTGCGTGTGTGTCATTGTGAACCAGTCCTAAACAGGAAGCATCTGATGTGTTGATAGATCTGTTTCTTTGTTAGATTCATGTTTGTCTCATTGTTTGATGTTACCTTGTGTTTTAGTGGCTCAAACTGCACTGTTACATGTTTTAAAGTCAAAGTCATCTTTAATATCAATTTTTCAACATGTGCTGGACATACAGAAAATTCAAAAAAACGTTTCTCTCTGAGCCACGGTGTAAACTAACAGTAGAGAGATTTTATTTTATATACAGAATATAAAGGGTAAAAATAAAAGGTGCAAATATTGTGCAAGATGTGCATTTAGAAAAAGCAACAACAAATGTGCATGGACTATTAACCGCAAGTAAATTAATATAAGGCACTAACTTAGCAAATGAATTAATAACTTTTTTGTGTTTTAATATATACAGAATAAAACTTGTTGTTGCATGTTTGTATGTTTTTATATGCTTTTATTTACTATTATGTGTTTTATTTGGATTTTATGTCCTTTATCCTCTCAAATCTTTGCACACGATAAAGGACAAATAAAGTTGATTGATTAACAGTGAGAACAACATTTATTTCTGTTATAGTGATAATAACCAACAGAATTGACTAGGGCTGCACAATATTGTGACTTAACAATTAACAATGTGATTTATATTATGATATAAAATAATGCAAGAATATGACTTCAAGTCATATTAATCTTTTACATTTATTTACATTATTATACTGTCTTTATTATACCATCCACCAACTCACATTCCTTGTATTGTTTTAAAACTTTTCTGGCAAAAAAACTTCAGATGTTGTGCTGCCATCTAGTGGAATGTGGGGAGACATTTTTTGTCAAAAATATTAATAATATCCACAATTTTCACATGTATTTTTGAGACTTTTTTTTTAGATCCACAATTTACACGTGTGTATTTATCATACATTTCACGTGTAAATATGCAATTGTGTTTGTGGATCGGCTGGCGTGTGAATGTATTACTGAAATAAACGTAACGCACAGATTCTCTCTCTCTCTCTCTCTCACACACACACACACACACACACACACACACACACACACACACACACACACACACACACACACACACACACACACACACACACACACACACACACAGAGAGAGAAAGAGAGATCCCTGCATCGTCCTGTTAGTTACACTAGTTAGTAACATTAATTACACTTTAACACTGACTTAGTTACACTGAGTGCATCACTCATACACACAACTCACACTTGTGTTCCCTGTGTATTTTTATATATATGTGTGTGTGTGTTTTATGTGTGTAAGTAAAATTTAAAGTAAAGAATAAACTAACCTCTCACCTGATTTTTCTTCTTCTCTAACTTCCGCTCACCGTGTGCCGGGAGGATATGACGTCAGCACCTTGTGACGGTGCGTAAAGGATTAAAGGAGCCTCGTTATTTTTATTACTACAAGATTTACAAGAAGAAAAAAAAAATCTGAAATCGTCAAAAGATGGAAACAAAATAAATAAATACATAAATAGACGCAAATCTTTCGCTGTTCACTCACAGCAGCCAATCAGATTGTTCCTTAAGACGGCACCTAGTCTCAGAGTTTCTTTAATAAAACAGGTTGTTGTGTTAGAGACGTTTATAGTTTCATGTTTTAATAAATCACAATCTTTCAGTCACAGCAACATGTTTATATTTGTTACATTCCAAACAGGAACAATGATCACAGCTGTAGTAGAGTATTGATTATCAATGACAATCATTGATTCTTCATTCATCTGATGTGTAAATAAAAAGCAATGTTATACAAATGTATTTTTCTTTCTCAGGAGAACGTGTGGCACTGTGCACGTGAACTTACTGATTAGTGTGAGTTTGATCAAACACCTCTTCCTGGGCTTGCAGTGGCGGTTTTTTTTTTTTTTTTGCACATATACTGGTATTCGATGCACTGGCACGCCTTGGGATGTGGGATAAAACTCATACTGGGCTTAACCTTAGACACGTTAATCCCAAATACCTGCTTTAGGTACTACCATTCACTCATTCCCCCTGTTCACAGCCACCATTATAGCTAAGCTTCACACTTGTCACCATACTGGCTGGATTACACAACATAATAAGCACAATATATTCTACAACCTCACATCTCACCCTCACTGCAAAACAGTCTATTCTTCCCCACCTTTTCTATTTCCTGCCTTGAGTCTCTTCTCCCTGCTCCCTTTCCCCTCCCCCTCCACTTAGGTGTAACACTGCTCTCCCTTTTTATATCCTCCCTATAATAAAAGATTTCTTACCCTTCCTTAGGGGGGCTGGTGATGGTCACAATTAAGCAATAAAATAAATCAATGTATTTTATTGTAATAACAAAATATGCATTGCTGTCTCATAATGATTGCACTTCCTGTGGTGTTGACCTTTGACAGCATGTGCAGACAAGTAAAAAAAAAAAAAAAAGATCAAACCTCTAATCTATGATGTTATTGATTAGTGTGTTTGATCAAACACCTCTAATCTATGATGTTATTGATTAGTGTGAGTTTGATCAAACACCTCTAATCTATGATGTTATTGATTAGTGTGAGTTTGATCAAACACCTCTAATCTATGATGTTATTGATTAGTGTGAGTTTGATCAAACACCTCTAATCTATGATGTTATTGATTAGTGTGAGTTTGATCAAACACCTCTAATCTATGATGTTATTTATTAGTGTGAGTTTGCAATTAACAAGTTTAGTCATTGTTTAGGGCCTGGACTATGAAGCTGGATAAACTAATCCTGGTATCTCTCCATTGGCTTCACTACTACTGCACTACGAAGCAGGATATAAACACGTTTAAAAATATTAAGTATTAAAATCCATTATTCAGACCAAAAACAACACTGTTGCTGCAGAAAAATCAGGAAGAAAAGATTGACGAGTGTTAATGAAGTTGAATTAGTGAGATTAATCAATATTAATTGATGGAGAATAAACAGTGTGACTTTATTACATCACACACGTGTTTCTATTCACGTATCCTCCTCATTCTGATTTTGTGTTCATACAGCTCAGCCGACATCATAAAATGTATTTATATTATGTAAAGCAGGGGTTCTCTCACCCTAAGGACCCACATCAGGCCGCGGTCATTACATCATCCCCCATTTTTATTTTTAGAATTCAACCAACCAAATCTAGTTTTTCAAAAATAGCTGTTGAAAACACACATATATAATATTTTACAACATAAATCTACGTATTTTCCTGTGCATCATGCATTTCAAAAGAACATTTTCTTTCAAAATAAAAGACAACTCCAACAAGGGAGACATTAAGTATTTATTTATTTTTGACCGCGACGCACACACACACACACACACACACACACACACACACACACACACACACACACACACACACACACACACACACACACACACACACACACACACACACACACACACACACACACACACACACACACACAGGTCAGGGTTCCTTTGTCAGAAGCTGATTAGTCAAACTCTCCACCTCAGTGGCCTGAGCCAGGAGATGGGCGAGAGAGGAGCTCTGACGGAGAGAGAGAGAGAGGTCAGATTAGTGTGAACTAGTAACTAGTACCAGTACTATCCTGCACAGACTCACCAACATATCCATCTTCTCTCTGATGGAGGACTCTTTGTGGGCGGAGCTTATCTTCTCCTCTAACATCTCCATGAAGCTCAACATCAGCTTTAAAGATTCCACCACAGACCTGGAACCAGTTACAGACCAGTTACATACAGACCAGTACACTAACCACAGGCTCCACCCACTCTGCTCCCTGGGGGTGTGTTTACTAAAGGTGTAAGAATAAAATCAATTCTGCCATATATCGCAATTTTTCACTGTGTGATTATCGTATTGATCCAAAAAATGCCCAAATTGATTTTATAAATCATGTTTTTGAACTAAAAACCACTTTAAAGCGAGGGTTGGCAATTTTCTCCAGATATACTTTTTAAGTTTTTGGTTGAAATTGTCTTTATGTCCTGACAGAAATTAAGATCTTATGTGCTCTGAAAAAGGAACAAAGAAAACCCATCATCTGTAGCAGCTGTAAACCTGTAATAACTTTGACTATGTAATTATTGATATTGTGATATATATCGTATTGTTTAGTATCAGAATGTATCGTATCAACAGATTCATGATAATGTACAGCCCTAGTGGCGTTGCCATGGCAATGGTGCTACCTGTGCAGGTGAGCTGGGAGCTGGAGGCTGTGTGTGATCAGAGGGCTGATCAGCCTCTGTCTGAGGGAGGGCCTCTCTCTGAGCAGCTGCTGCAGGTGTTCACTGCACATCTGGAACAGCTCACACCTGGTACCTGAGCACACCAGGAGGCGGAGCTTAGACTCTCTAACTCAGGATGTCATTGATTAACCAGGTTAGAAACGTTAACTCACCCAGATAGAAGCTGTTGGTCACATCTGTGCTCTGCTGCTCTAGCCTGAGTAGCTCCAGCTGCAGCTGCACCTGAATGCACACAACAGTGAACAGTCAACACGCGGTACCTGAATGCACCACCAACCTTCAACACGCTGCAACTGAACGCACCACGACAGTCAACACACTGCACCTGAATGCACCACCAACAGTCAACACGCTGCACCTGAATGCACCACCAACAGTCAACACACTGCACCTGAATGCACCACCAACAGTCAACATGCTGCACCTGAACGCACCACGACAGTCAACACACTGCACCTGAATGCACCACCAACAGTCAACACGCTGCACCTGAACGCACCACGACAGTCAACACACTGCACCTGAATGCACCACCAACAGTCAACACGCTGCACTTGAATGCACCACCAACAGTCAACACGCTGCACCTGAACGCACCACGACAGTCAACACACTGCACCTGAATGCACCACCAACAGTCAACACGCTGCACTTGAACGCACCACGACAGTCAACACACTGCACCTGAATGCACCACCAACAGTCAACATGCTGCACTTGAATGCACCACCAACAGTCAACACGCTGCACCTGAACGCACCACGACAGTTAACACACTGCACCTGAATGCACCACCAACAGTCAACACGCTGCACCTGAATGCACCACCAACAGTCAACACACTGCACCTGAATGCACCACCAACAGTCAACATGCTGCACCTGAACGCACCACGACAGTCAACACACTGCACCTGAATGCACCACCAACAGTCAACACGCTGCACTTGAACACACCACGACAGTCAACACACTGCACCTGAATGCACCACCAACAGTCAACATGCTGCACTTGAATGCACCACCAACAGTCAACACGCTGAATCTGAACGCACTACGACAGTCAACACACTGCACCTGAATGCACCACCAACAGTCAACACGTTGCAACTGAACGCACCACGACAGTCAACACACTGCACCTGAATGCACCATGACAGTCAACACACTGCACCTGAACGCACCAAGACAGTCAACACACTGCACCTGAACGCACCACGACAGTCAACACGTGGCACCTGAACGCACCAAGACAGTCAACACACTGCACCTGAACGCACCACGACAGTCAACACGTGGCACCTGAACGCACCTCCTTCAGCTGTCTCTGCGCTGTGATTCGCTGCTCAGCTTTCAGCAACCCACTGGTGAACGCTGGGGTCAAGGAGGCGGAGCCTATCTCCTCCTGATGACAGACAGCCAATCAGAGCTCTGCAGTACACATTCATTCAGGAAACTGAACATTTATTTTAAAGTGTGTAGTTTAGGTTTGTATTTTTGTGTAGTTGATAGGGTGTGTATTTTTATAGTGCAGTGTGTGTTAGAGTGTGTAGGGCAGTGTGTGGTTCTGTGCAGACCTGACTCACGATTCCTGCAGAAACACATTTAGACAACAAACTGCGAGCTGAAGTCTCACACATCTGAAACAAACACACACACCGTGTCACAGACTATAGTCCGAGTGTGTGTACTCATAATAAATGAACGGACACACTCACCGTTATTATTACCGATGATCAGGAACTTTTCGATGTGAACCCGCGCCAAACAGTTAAATTTTTCTTCTTCTTCTTTGGTGCTGGAGGACAGCGCTTCCTCAGGACACACTTAGGACTACAGCAAGGCTTTAGTCGCTAACGGTGATGTTTGAGCTAGTTTTATCAGATAAAAAGCGCTTTATTTTATTTTAATTTATTTTTTATTCTGTTTTTTTAAATGAACGGAAACAAGCCATTAAGGCATTAAAAACACACGCAGTGTCCCACTCAGCCAGCAGGGAGCGAAAACCACCTTCAATCAGCCTGTAGAAGAAGAACAGAGCAGAGCGCTGATTGGACGGCTTTAGTCTGTGACGTCATGTTTGGGTGTTATGGTGGATGGTCTTCTTCTACGGTTGGATTCTACATTTAAGCACATCAATTGTCTTTATTCACCCCTGAAAACTTTAAATCACAGAAGAAACACTGCGCGGTACCGGTAAGAAAATGTGTGTGTGTGTGTGTGTGTGTGTGTGTGTGTGTGTGTGTGTGTGTGTGTGTGTGTGTGTGTGTTGTGTGTGTGTGTGTGTGTGTGTGTGTGTGTGTGTGTGTGTGAGTGGTGTAGTGAGTGAGTGAGTGAGTGAGTGAGTGAGTGAGTGAGTGAGTGAGTGAGTGAGTGAGTGAGTGAGTGAGTGAGTGAGTGTGTGACTTCCATCTGCTCTTCCATAGAGGAAGCTTTGGAGGCCAGAGGAGAACCATAGGAGAACCATAGGAGAACCATAGGAGAACCATAGGAGAACATCAGGTCCAGATGGGGAACAGTGCTCTGAAGTCTCACCTGGAAACGTCTCAGAAGACTGGAGTGTTTCAACTGATGGAGCGTGGCCTACTGGAGGTCATTATATCACATCTGTTCATTAAATCACACACTGAGCTTGCGTTACTGGTGCTGTTTATCAGCCTCATAATTGATCATTGAAGTCAGAGTCATGTAATAATGATCCAGGTGATTGATTAGGATTGATTAGTGACTTATCAGCTGAATCAATATTACAGATGAAAAGAAAAAACACTAAACACTGAAGAAAAATACCCATAGTTAAATAAAAAAATATTTTAATTAAATAAAAGTGCACACATGCTAGCAAAATATACACATATATAAAAATATAACAAATTCAGCAACAACTTTCTGACGCTGTCATCAGTGTTAATGAGAAATATCAGCACAACCAGTATAATAACTAGTATGAACCAGTATATTAACTTGTATGAACCAGTAATATAACTAGTATGAACCAGTATAATAACTAGTATGAACCAGTAATATAACTAGTATGAACCAGTATAATAAGAACTAGTATGAACCAGTATAATAAGAACTAGTATGAACCAGTATAATAAGAACTAGTATGAACCAGTATAATAAGAACTAGTATGGACCAATATAATAACTAGTATGGACCAATATAATAACTAGTATGAACCAGTATAATAACTAGTATGAACCAATATAATAACCAGTATGAACCAATATAATAACCAGTATGAACCAATATAATAACTAGTATGAACCAGTATAATAACTAGTATGAACCAGTATAATAACTAGTATGAACCAGTATAATAACTAGTATGAACCAGTATGATAACTAGTATGAACCAGTAATATAACTAGTATGAAGCAGTATAATAACTAGTATGAACCAGTAATATAACTAGTATGAACCAGTATAATAACTAGTATGAACCAGTATAATCACCTGTTCTTTGTCCCATTTATCAATTTTCATGAAAACTTCATCCAAATCCGTTCATAACTTTTCAAGTTATCCTGCTAACTGGCAGACGGCATCGCACTGCATTAGCTTACCATTAGCATTAGCATATCATAGAATTCTGACATCATCAGTTAGAACATTCTAATTGAACAATTGTTTAACAGAAGTTCCACAGTGTGGATGGGAAAAACAATGGGATATATATCAGCTGCTAACCTTTGTTAGCGCCCAGGTGCTAATCAGTTGCTAATCCTTGTTCGTGCTCAGCTGCAAATCAACTGCTAACCCTTGTTAGCGCTCAGCTGCTAACCCTAGTTAGCGATCAGCTGCTAATCAGCTGCTAACCCTTGTTAACGCTCTGCTCTCTCAGGGCAAATGTGGAGCCACATGTTGAACATCAGTGTGAGTGTGACTCTGTGTGATCACTGATCAGTCTGGTGATCATGTGGTTTGTTACACCTGCTGTTTGTAGTTTCCTGAGGAGCTTCAGAGACTTTCCAACAACCTGCGGACCATCGACCTCTCTGGGAACAAGATCGAGGTTCTTCCTGCTAACGTTGGGAACTTCCTGCAGCTGAAGAGCCTGACGCTGAACTCCAACCGTTTGAGTGAGTGACCAGGACTGGACCTGGACCAGCCCAGGACCAGGACAGGCTTTGACCCTGTTCTCCTTTTACAGCTGGACTTCCAGCTGAAATCGGGAAGCTGAAAAAGTTGGAGACTCTGAGTCTTGGAGGAAACCGGATCCAGGTTCTGCCACCATCGGTGAACCAGCTCCGAGCGCTGAGGACCCTGGTCCTGGCTGGGAACCAAATTTCCCAGTTCCCCTGTGGACTGGGAGCACTGAGACAGCTAAATGTTTTGGATCTTTCCAGGAACCAACTGCAGAATGTTCCTCCTGAGGTGTCGGAGCTTCAGGCCATTGAGATCAACCTGAACCAAAACCAGGTGAGCCAGGACCAGGTTACCCTGATCCTTGAGGCCTGTTCTAAGCTGATCTGGTTCTTCTCACACAGATCTCAGCTCTGTCCGCAGAGGTGGCCCTCTGTCCTCGGCTGAAGGTTCTACGTCTGGAGGAGAACTGTTTAGACCTGGGTTCTATTCCTCAGTCCATTCTGAGTCAGTCTCAGGTGTCTTTGCTGTCCCTGGAGGGGAACCTGTTCGAGGTCAAGAAGCTCCGGGAGCTGGAGGGGTATGAGCAGGTGAGGACCAGAAGATTCTTAGATGTTCTCTGATGTTCTCTTATTTTCCTCTGATGTTCCTTTGATGTTCTCTTCAGTACATGGAGCGTTTTACAGCAACCAAAAAGAAGTTCATCTGAACGCTGAGTTGTGGATTTCAGAGGAGAACATCTCCCTGATGACGAACAGGAAGTAGAACACGAAGAGCAGGAAGTAGAAGATGATGACAGTAATGATTGTGCACACAGACCTGCAGAGACGTGACCTGTGCTCTAATCAGTGATTGGTCCTCAGATTAAAGTGGTTTCATCCAATCACCAGGTACACACAGTACCAGAACCTGCTGCAGTTTGAACCTACATAGATTTACTGACATGTTATCACATTGTATCACAGCAGTAATTACACCTCCTCAGTGATATTTATAACATTAATAATAAATGATGGAGCTGTATGTATATATTTATATATTCACTATGTATGTTACATCAAAGAAAATCATTTCTGGTTTCAGTCTAATTTTATTAACTTATTAATTAGTTAATAACTGGTTCTTACTGGTTGGCCCTGACACAGAGCTTACTACTGATTGGCTCATAGAACATGTAGGGCTTGTAGAGTCGCTGCTTCAGCCTTCATTTAAAGTCCAATCAGTGAAAGGACACACACACACACACACACATATTGTGTGGGCATGGCCTATTTCTCAGTGATGTGTAAACATTATTAACTCAGCATGGATTAATAAAGACATACAAAGCAACCACTGCTGCTCTGTGGGTTTGTACTTATGGATGGATGAATGGAGGATGGATTCTCTAACATGTTGTCCTCACACACAGTGTAATAAACATAAACACTAACAATCGACGTGTGTGTGTGTGTGTGTGTGTGTGTGTGTGTGTGTGTTGATCAGACCTGATCATGTTAAAGCTGCAGGATGTAGAATCCTCTCCATTTTGAAACCAAAACTCAACCTCCCTTTTTATTATTATTATTACTCACCTTAGTTACAAACGTTGCTCACTGAGGACTGGTCAATATTTATGGGGTGTTTTTAGGATATTGGAGCCACTCCTGTAGATTGTTTTTCTTCTGTGTAGTTTTACGGCAGTTGGCAATCAAGGCAAGAAGCGTTACTGCCCAATGATTCTACGCAGCTTTCTCCTCAGTTACCATGACTACCTGTCAACATTGAGCTGCTCTGCAAGGCTGCATTTAAGATAGTTAATGAAATAATTCATGAACGATATCATTGCAGTCCAAACAAATTCGACGTTGCACACCCTTGACCATAGCAGCAGCCATGTTGAAAGTCTCAGCTCTGTCTGTCCCTGAATCGCTGAGATATTTGAGCCACAGACAGAGGTTCCTTGCTTTATATATATATATGTATAATCAAAGATGATTATGGATTTATGACCAATAGCTGTAAAAAAAAAAGTTACATGCTGCAGCTTTAATGCATTACTGTGTCAGACAGACGGGATTGTGGGAAATGTAGCGTTTTATTGTAAACAGTAACAGACATGAGGGCTGGAGTGGATCAGTGCTATACAGACAGTAGGCGATCTACAGACCAAAGTTACACAAGTCAAAACAAGAAACACTTTATTAATCTGTAAGAGATGGTGTGTGTGTGTGATGATGATGATCTTCAAATAGAAAAAGCTCCTCTTTCCCATCCACAGTGACGTCACTGTGTGTGTTAAGCTCCTCCCCCTCTCTCTGAGTCTCTGAGTCAGTCCGTCATGGTGAGATGAAGGTCCTGCTCCTTTTCCTCCTGCTATGGGTTCACTCACAACAACAAGGTCAGTGTCTGTGTCTGTGTCTGTAGATCATCGACCGAACCGGTACTTACAGCCGAGAGCCACGGAAAGAGCCGAAGAGCTCCGGAACTTTAGAGAGGCGTGACCTGTGTGTGTGTGTGTGTGTGTGTGTGTGTGTGTGTGTTGAAAAACAAGTCATTGAACACGTGACGTCACCACCTAATCAGGTTTTTTTTTTTTTTCTTCCTCCAAAACTTTATTCATCTTTGAGTAGAAAAACAAATTGACACAGTGAAGAATCTAATGTTAAAATAAGAGAAACAGATACATTAAGAGATAAATAATAAAAACACACCAGAGTGGCTAAAAAAAACACCTTTTCAGTGAAAACCTTCCTGGTTTAAATATTGGTCTTTTTTGGCTAAAAAAACAAAACGTTTTTATTAAGTTTTTCTTTGTCAAACACGGCCCCTTGAATATGACAATTTTTCATCAAATATATTAATATATGCACGTGGACAACATTAATTTATTTCAGTTTAAAGAACATTTCAATCATGCAAAGCTCCAGTCTCTAACTCCAGGATTAACTCTGTGTGTGCTGTACTAACACTGGTGAACTTCTAACCATCTAGATCACCATGGTAACTGATCTGGTCTGGACCAGGATTAGTTCTCGGATAACATCTGATCCAGTGTGAAGCTCCGCCTCCTGACCAATCAGTTCTCTTGTAAAATGACCTGCCCAAAAGTGGGTGTGTCCCTTTGTGTCCTTGTTGCTGATTGGATCGATCGGTGACATCCTATAGGAAACCTATAAATTAATATGTGATGAACTGACCTACGTTAGTCAGCTGATAAAACCTCATTCATTCATGTGTTCTTATAGTGTGAGTCCTGTAGATAAAATAATGATGTATACGAACACAGCATCAGAGACACAGACGACTCACTGGATGAGGAGGATACGTGAATAGAAACGTGTGTGATATAATAAAGTCACACTGTTTATTCTCCATCAATTAATATTGATTCATCTCACTGATTTATAATCATTAACACTCATCATTCTTTTTTTCCTGCTTTTTCTCGGGTTTTTGGTCTGAATTTTGGATTTGAATTCTTCATAATTTTAAAGAATTATTCTTCAATAGTGACATGATTTGTTCTCCAGTTTCTCTGTGATTGTGATTGGTCTGACACTGCTAACTTCGCCCCCGTCACAGGAGCGCGCACGTAGCCATGCTGAAATCACCTGGGTTTGTGAACATGTTTATATCCTGCTTCATAGTACAGAGAATGTTTGGTTAGGTTTTACAGTTTCATAGAACAGTCTATTAGTGCTAGAGGATATCACATGTTAAACATATCAAACATTGTAAACATCACAAGCTGAAACAGATTTTTTGTTTTTCAGAGTATTTGATGTAATGTGACCTCTTTTCTAAAAGTATTAAAGTGTGATCTTTTACATCTATGCGTATTGAATGTGTATAATATAATAATAAGAATGATCAGGAATACATTCCTTCATAATAAAACAAAGTGTTGATGTATTTTATTGTGAAGTATCTTTTGAACAGGAAACAGAATATCCACCTCCATGATGACATCAAACCTCAATAACCTGCAGTGTGACATCATCACACTGCTGATGTAATCTGATTACAAAGTAATCCTCTCCTCCCTAGCCGTGCTGTACACCAAGCAGCCATCCAATCAGACGGTTTCCCAGGGCAACGAGGTGCATCTGGGATGTGCCATAGAGGGCGTGGCCGACCCCGACATCAGGTGGATGAAGGATGGGCGGAGCCTGTTCAGCACTGACCAGGTGTTCCTCACCCTGGGAGAGAAGCACTGGGAGACTTCACACAGGTACACAACACACATATTACACACATTGTACACACACACTACACTGTACACACACTACACACTGTACTTTTCTATAGCATAACATACTTCCTACGGGCACTGCACTAGTGGTAACTGATGCTAAATTACCATGGTAACTGGTGCTAAATCACCATGGTAGCTAATGCTACATCACAATGGCAGCTGATGCTAAATCACCATGGTAACTGGTGCTAAATCACCATGGTAACTGATGCTGAACACCTAATCTGGGGGTAATTTGATCAAAGTGTTCTTAAAGGGCCATGTCTACAGTTTAAATCTGGTTTATCCAGCTGTCTGTGACCACACTCCCGATTTTCTCTAAATCAAGGTGACATTTGCAAAGTTTCCACAGTCTATTATGTGTTTGAAGGTGTTTCCATTGAAGGTTGTTTGGGGGGAGGAGCCTGGTAACTCTGGTGAAATCTCATCCTGTGACATTTCTCTGCTGGAAGATAAACGCTCCAAATCTCCATAGAACACTCTGCATTCCTTTATTGTTTCATGTCTAATGTGGCACTAATTATTACTAAGTCTAATGCTAAGAAATGTCTGGGTCTCCTCTTCTGTCCACACGTACCGTGTCATGTTTTCTCTTAGAGAAGTGGTCATGTGACACACAGTAACACACAAACACAGTAACACACACACACAAACCTGTCATCTGTTATTGAGCAGTGAGAATAAAAGACGTTTCTGAACATTTTCAAAGTAAAGGGTTATGGTTGGTGTTAATGATCAATTGATCCATTAATAATTGAACCATTGATCATTGTTCCATGTGAGTTTGAGTTCCTGTTAAAGTCTTGTTTCTGGTCCAAATTCAGGTGTCAGGTTTCCGTAGGAGCAAAGTCCCCAGGTGAGGTGGGCGGAGCTAAAGCTGTCTGTGTTTGGATGTAAACATCATAGCTGCAGTAAACACGGGTCAGTCTGACCCCAGAACAGGTTTTGGTTTTAGTCTAGATGCTGATCTCAGTTCTAGACCTGAGTCCAGTTGATCTGGTTCTGGTTCTAATTCTGGTCCTGGTTCTGGTCCTGGTTTCATTCACTGTGTCTACTGACCTGTGCTGTTCCCTATGCCTGCTCCAGTGCTGGTTCTAACAGTGTGGTTCTGGTTCTGGTCCTGGTGCAGTGTGCGTTCGGTCCAGCAGCAGGACGCGGGTCAGTACTGGTGTGAGGTGGAGTTCCAGGGCCGGACCTTCTCGTCGGAGCGGGCCTGGATCACAGTGGAAGGTGAGTGTTTGAAGGTGGCGGCGTGACGTCCTGTGGACCCTGAATGTCTCTCTGACCACTTCCTGCTCAGGCGTACCTCACTTCCTGTCAGAGCCTGAAGACGTGGCCACGTTTCCTGATACACCGTTTAACCTCAGCTGCTCCGCCGTCGGCCCCCCAGAACCTGTAGAGGTGCTGTGGTGGGTAGGCGGAGCCCAGGAGGGCGGAGCCTCTGCATCACCCTCCATCCTCCACGTACCAGGTCAGAACCAGTGTGTATGTGTGTTTATAGTGTAAGAAACTCACAATGAAGTGTGTGTGTGTGTGTAGGTGTGAACATCAGTGTAAAGTTCTACTGTGAGGCTAAGAACACTCGTGGTATTTCTGTTTCTCGTACGGGAACCGTTCACATCAAAGGTGAGTTCTGCTCTGATTGGCTGATTGGAGTGGGTGGGGTCTTTGTGGGATGGAGGGGGGGGCATTGCAGCAAAGTGCATCAGGTCACTGGCATTGATTACACATTAGGAGTAATCAGTTCAATGATCATTAATCAATGATTTCAGAGGTTGTTACAATAATTACATTATATATATTAAATACATCACATATCAATATAATAAATGTTCCTTTATCAAAGCAGCTCAACCATTGGCTCCTTCTAAACTGAACACACACATACATCAGCTGAGGACTAAACTAATCTATTCATAAATAATGAATAAGAGCAGAGGATGATCCTTTATTGATCCAAAGTGTAATATGAGCTGATCTATTGATCACAGCTCTGCAGCTCTAACTGATCCCTGATCAGAGTCCAGCTGTTATTGGACATGTTTATTACCTCCTCTGATGGTTGCCATGGTGACTCAGTCATCAATAACAGGATTACGTGTGTGCGTGTGTGTGTGTGTGTGTGTGTGTGTGTGTGTGTGTGTGTGTGTGTGTGCGTGTGCGTGCGTGCATGTTAGTCCTCCCTGAGGCGCCATTCGACCTGCACGTTTTCAGGTTTGAGGACAACAACTTTACGTTGTCATGGAAACCAGGTTTCAACGGCCACTCAGCGCTCTGCACCTGTAATGTCCAGGTAACACACACACACACACACACACTGTAATGGCATGTTTCTACTGGGTAAAAGTATCTCCTCCATGGCACCCGGTGCTGCTTATTGTAGTTCCTCCTTTGTTGAGGTTCCATAAAAAGCAGCCCTGGTCTGAAAATGTGACGTAGGCGCAAAGCAGACACTGAGTGGGTCTGAGAATCACCAACATTGATTTTTGTTGGTGATCTTGTGAGGATGGCAGCAAAAAACTGCAATCAATGGAGTCTGGATGTTTATGTGTCAGGTTGACACGCACACACACACACACATACACACACACACACATCCTGTGTTCTAAAGGAGACACAATTTGACGCCGCTCCTCCTCAGGTGTCCCCGCCCCCTCTGAGTACGGGCCCCACCCACTTTGAAGTGAAGGTCCCGCCCCACAGCCTTCAGCTGATTGGTCTACGGAGTCACTGTAACTACAGTGTGAGGGTTCTCTGCTCCAATGAGGTTGGAGCGTCACCTTTCTCTCCCTGGTTACACTTCAGCACACCTGAGAGAGGTAAGGCTCCACCCCCACACACACCTGAGAGAGATGAGGCTCTGCCCACACACACACACAAACCCGAGACAGGTGAGGCTCCACCCACACGGGGATGCTCCGCCCACACACACACCACCAAACAAGTGGAGGAACAAAAATCACAATAAATAACAAAATGAACCCACGCTCGTTTAGCGCAGACTTTCAAAAACGGCCGATCGGATCTGTATGTCTCCACGGAGACACTGTTCCAAAACGAAAACAGTTTTCGGAAGTATGTTGGTTAGTCTATATGTGTGTGTGTGTCTGTTTGTGTACACGATCGCACACTGATGACATCACTGTTGATGACATCATCAGTGTTCTAAAACAATGTTTACCAGGAGTTCCGCAGTGTTGATGGGAAATGAATGGGATAAATATCTATATATTTTTTTTGGTAGCCAGAACATCACCAAAATTGAATTAGCTGTTCCTTGTCCCATTTTCAACATGTCCTGAAAATGTCATCAAAATCCGTTTATAACTTTTCAAGTTATCGTGTACATAAACAGACAAACAAACACACACAAAGACACACACACGCAAACAAACTGACCAACATACTTCTGAAAACCGTTTTCGTAAAGTAATAAAGTAATAACAACAATAGCAGTTAGTGTGTGTGTGTGTGTGTGTGTGTGTGTGTGTGCGTGTGTGTGTGTGTGTGTGTGTGTGTGTGTGTGTGTGTGTGTGTGTGTGTGTGTGTGTGTGTGTGTGTGAGACAGTGACATTAATGTTTGTTACTGACTCACACACTGAACTCTCACCAAAGACGTGTTTGTGTGTGATTGAGCTCAGTGTTTCATCAGTAAACAGAGGTTGTGTGTGTGTATGTGTGTGTGTTTTCCTCTTACAATCAGCTCTTTGTTTGTGGGTTCTTGCAGCGCCTCCTGCAGGAAGATGAAAACAACTGCTGTCTATTAACATTCAGGTCACACACTGACCCACATACACACATTAACACAACTAACTCAACAACAACAACAACAACGAGACAACTTTACTACAAAAATACAACACTACACAATATAAAAACCACACAGACACTCACGTCCCACCTGTTTCTGACCCTTGTCTGTGTGTGTGTGTTTTATGTGTGTGTGTTTGTTTGTGTGTATGTTTCTATGTGTGTGTGTGTGTTTCTATGTGTGTGTCAGTGCCCCTGGTTGCCCCCGGTAACCTCACCTTTGACCTGTCGGAGCAGCTGCTGTCCCTAAGGTGGCGCCCGCTGCAGGAGGAGGAGCTACAGGGGAAGCTACGTGTGTACAGACTGCAGTGGACTCAGGCTGGAGAGACACAGGTCCCTGAAGGCACCATCTCTGTCCCACAGACCCTGAACGCACCACGCCTCCCTCTGTGACCCTCTCTCTCTCTCTCTCTCTGTGGTGTGTTCAGGAGCCTCTGCTCTTTAAGGAGAGCCAGGCTCTGCTGTCTGGAGCGTCTCGGTTCCTGAACGCATCGTTCCGTGTGTGTGCGTGTACGGCGGTGGGGTGTGGACCCTGGAGCAGCTCAGTGCTGGTGCTGCCCCCTGCTGGTGGGTCCCTTCCCACGTGTTGTTGTTGCTGTTGTTTATGTTAAGTTGTTTGTTTATTTACTGTTGTTCTCAGTGTCGGTGTCGGTGCGTCGCAGCCATGTGGGCGTGGCTCTGCTGCTCGCTCTGCTCACCGTGTGTGTGTTCACTCTGATGATGATGATGGTCGCTCGGCACAGAGAGAAGGAAACACAGTTTGGGTATGACACACACACACAAACATAGACACACACACACACACACACACACTGATGTGGGGTTAAAGTGTGTGTGTTTGTGTATTTGTTTGTTTGTTCAGGTCGGCCTTCAAAGATGCAGAGAGCTCAGTTTCCTTCACAGCAGCTCAAACATTCAGCAGAAACAACAGAGAACAGCTGGAGTTCACCTGTGAGTCACACTAACCACTAGTTAGTATACACTAACCAGTACACACTAACCACTAACTAGTACACACAAACCACTAACTAGTATACACTAACCACTAACTAGTACACACTAACCACTAACTAGTATACACTAACGACTAATTTGTATACACTAACCAGTACACACTAACTGGTACACACGAACCACTAACTAGTATACACTAACGACTAATTAGTATACACTAACCAGTACACACTAACCACTAACTAGTACTCACTAACCACTAATTAGTATACACTAACCAGTATACACTAACCACTAACTAGTACTCACTAACCACTAATTAGTATACACTAACCAGTATACACTAACCACTAACTAGTATACACTAACTAGTACACACTAACCAGTACACACTAACCACTAACTAGTACACACTAACCACTAACTAGTACTCACTAACCACTAATTAGTATACACTAACCAGTATTCACTAACCACTAACTAGTATACACTAACCAGTACACACTAACCACTAAGTAGTACACACTAACCACTAACTAGTACTCACTAACCACTAATTAGTATACACTAACCAGTATACACTAACCACTAACTAGTACTCACTAACCACTAATTAGTATACACTAACCAGTATACACTAACCACTAACTAGTATACACTAACTAGTACACACTAACCAGTACACACTAACCACTAACTAGTACACACTAACCACTAACTAGTACTCACTAACCACTAATTAGTATACACTAACCAGTATACACTAACCACTAACTAGTATACACTAACCAGTACACACTAACCACTAAGTAGTACACACTAACCACTAACTAGTACTCACTAACCACTAATTATTATACACTAACCAGTACACACTAACCACTAACTAGTATACACTAACCAGTACACACTAACCACTAACTAGTACACACTAACCACTAACTAGTACTCACTAACCACTAATTAGTATACACTAACCAGTACACACTAGCCACTAACTAGTACACACTAACCACTAACTAGTATACACTAACCAGTACACACTAACCACTAAGTAGTACACACTAACCACTAACTAGTACTCACTAACCACTAATTAGTATACACTAACCAGTACACACTAACCACTAACTAGTATACACTAACCACTAACTAGTACACACTAACCACTAACTAGTACTCACTAACCACTAATTAGTATACACTAACCAGTACACACTAACCACTAACTAGTATACACTAACCAGTACACACTAACCACTAACTAGTACACACTAACCACTAACTAGTACTCACTAACCACTAATTAGTATACACTAACCAGTACACACTAGCCACTAACTAGTACACACTAACCACTAACTAGTATACACTAACCAGTACACATTAACCACTAACTAGTACTCACTAACCACTTACTAGAACACTCTAACCACTAACTAGTACTCACTAACCACTTACTAGTACACACTAACCACTAACTAGTACACTCTAACCACTAACTAGTACGCTCTAACTACTAACTAGTACGCTCTAACTACTAACTAGTACACTCTAACCACTAACTAGTACACAGCACTAACCAGTGTAACCATCAGGTGTGTGTGTCTCTTCCTAGTGGACAGTTTGAGTATCAACGATGATCTGAAGATGAAACTTCAGGATGTTTTGATTTCAGAGAAACAGATCACACTGGGTCACATGCTGGGGAAAGGTAACACACCTACACAACTACACACACTGGGTCACATGCTGGGGAAAGGTAACACACCTACACAACTACACACACTGGGTCACATGCTGGGGAAAGGTAACACACCTACACAACTACACACACTGGGTTACATGCTGGGGAAAGGTAACACACCTACACAACTACACACACTGGGTCACATGCTGGGGAAAGGTAACACACCTACACAACTACACACACTGGGTCACATGCTGGGGAAAGATAACACACCTACACAACTACACACACTGGGTCACATGCTGGGGAAAGGTAACACACCTACACACACTGGGTCACATGCTGGGGAAAGGTAACACACCTACATAACTACACACACTGGGTGACAAAATAGGGAAAAGTAACACACCTACACAGCTACACACACTACTAAACTGGTATAAACTTAGGATCAACCCAGTGCTGTACTAACACTGGTCAACTTCTAACCAGGTAAATCACCATGGTAACTGATGCTGAACAGCTAACCTGGTTAGGAATGGGTTTAGTTCTGCATAAACGATCCAACCAGATCGAGTTTTTATGAATGATTAAATCCTTAATTTCATAGAAACATATAGAATAGATCAGTGATTCTCAACTGGTGGGTTGGGAACCAAAAGTGGGTCGCGAACCTGTGCTGGGTGGGTCGTGGATAGCTGGTCAAAAATAAATAAATTCTTAAAAACTGTTTTATTTTGAAAGAAACCTTTCTTTTGATAGTCATGCTGTGAAATGCATGTTTCACAGGAAAATATATAGATTTATGTTTTTAAAAAGATTAGATATGTTTTCAACAGCTATTTTTGAAAAAATAAATTTGGTTGGTTGCATTCTAAAAAGAAACTGGGTCACATTTTAATGACCGTGGTAAAATGTGGGTCCCAGGGTGAGACCAGTTGAGAACCCCTGGAATAGATGATGATGTGATGGAGCTGGAGCCTGTACTGCTGACTCATTCATTCATTCATAAGTCTGTGCTGTAATGAGGCTGAACATTGATCATGTGATCAATTGTTCTTCAGTGTTAGTTGACATTCTAATTCTTGTTCTGTGGTAACAATAACAGTCTGCTCCTCCATGCTAACGTAGGCTAGCATAGGCTAACATAGGCTGCTCTGTCTGCGATTGGTCACACACTGATAACCCCCCCTTCTATTTGAGTGCACATAGGACACATGATCTGATAATGTTTGGTTAAGCTAACAGAGAGTTATCAGGATAAATTAATCCAGCTTCATGAAACAGGCTCAGAATGACAACCAGGATCATCATTATTGATGATGCTATTAATGTTGATGATGATGTTATTAATGATGATGATGATGTTGTTATTAATGATGATGTTGATGATATTGATGATGTTGTTATTAATGATGATGATATTAATGATGATGATGTTGTTAATAATGATGAAGTTGATGATGATGTTATTAATGATGTTATTAATGATGATGATATTGATGATGTTATTAATGATGATGATGTTATTAATGATGATGATGATATTGATGATGATGTTGTTATTAATGATGATGATGTTATTAATGATGATGATGTTATTAATGATGTTGATGTTATTAATGATGATGTTGATGATGATGTTATTAATGATGATGATGTTGATGTTATTAATGATGATGATGTTGATGTTATTAATGATGATGATGATGTTATTAATGATGATGATGATGTTATTAATGATGTTGATGTTATTAATGATGATGATGTTGATGTTATTAATGATGATGATATTGATGATGATGATGTTGATGATGTTATTAATGATGATGATGATGACGATATTGATGATGATGTTGTTATTAATGATGATGATGTTGATGTTATTAATGATGTTGATGATGATGTTATTAATGATGTTGATGATGATGTTATTAATGATGATGATGTTATTAATGATGTTGATGATGATGTTATTAATGATGATGATGATGATGTGCAGGGGAGTTTGGCTCAGTGCGTGAAGCGTTCCTTAAGTGTAACGACTCGTCCGTCTTGAAGGTGGCGGTAAAGGTTCTGAAATGTGAGTCTCAGTTTCTTCTTCTCCTGGTGATGATGATGATGATGAGTGTCTCACTGAATTCACTTTGTCCTCCAGCTGATGTCACTTCCTGTGACGACATAGAGCAGTGTCTGAAGGAGGCGGCCTACATCAAAGAATTCAACCACCCCAACGTCATCAAACTCATTGGTAACACACACACAACAGTATTTAACAACACACACACGCAGGTAACAAGTGTGAGTTTCCACAGGCATCCAGGTGTGTGTGTGTGTTGTGTAACAGTTGCGTATCTGTGTGTGTTAGGTGTGAGTTTTCACAGGCATCTAGGTGTGTGTGTGTTGTGTAACAGTTGTGTATTTGTGTGAGTTAGGTGTGAGTCTCCTCAGGCGTCCATGGGGGTATTTCATCAAAGTGTTCTTAGTAGAGCCAGGCCTACGGTTTAAACCTGGTTTAAAGCCATCTGTGACGACGCTGGCTTTAATCATTCCATCAAACTCTTCTCAGCTTGGAGCTCTCCAGCTCAGCCAATCAGCTGACAGTGTTTAGATTAAGTGCACGTCTTCATAAGACCCACGAGACTGATCACAGATTTAAAGATTAGAGACGTAAGGGAGCATGCCCTGTAGCTTTTACTGATTAAACAGCCAATAGAAACCAATGCTGAGACCAACAGGATATGACATCATCTGTTACTGAGCAATGAGAATAAAAGACGAACACGTTTAAGAAGTTTCTGTTGTTTGAACATTTTAAAAGTAGTAAAGAGTTAAAGATTTATCACAGAAAACAACTGAAGCATGTGATCACACTGATTTTGTGAGTTTGATAAAAAAAAAAATTTAACACCTGTCAGTGTTTAATAAAAGACTATCTATAACTTACAAAATAAATATGTTACAAGTGCAGGTGAGCTGTGTGTATGAATGGACATTTATATCGTGTGGTAAACGAAAGCGATGGATACGCACATATCCTTATATAAACATTATTACTGATGTTTAAAAACATGGAGACTGTGATCAACTCATCAATAAGTACGGGACACATTAAACACGTAATAAGATAATGATTCTATCTTCATATGTATTGATTTCAAATCATATTTGAACATTTACCATGATATTCTGTTTAATTTCCTTTTAAAATACCGTTTTAAAATGGTATTTAAAAAAAAAAAGTATAACAAAAGTGTTTTTGACTCCTTTTTTCTAATGTAGATTTTTGTTGAGTGTTTTAAAGCATCATGAAATGACTTCTTTGAAAATGATGATGTGGTTTCATGAGAGTGCGTCAGCAGCTTAAGCCTGGTCGGGAACAGGTTTGACCCACGGACTGTGTTACTATGGTAAACAAGGTGTTGAAACGGCCATTCCAGTTAGAACCCGGCTTAATGGAGCTGGACTTAAACCTGAGCTAGGTTTGATAAAATACCCCCCAGGTGTGTGTGTGTGTTGTGTAACAGGTGTATATCTGTGTGTGTTAGGTGTGAGTCTCCACAGTCGTCCAGGTGTGCGTCTTCCTGTCCCGATGCTTCTTCTTCCCTTCATGAAACACGGTGATCTTCACACCTTCCTGTTGTTGTCCAGGATTGGAGAGCAGCCCTTCGTAAGTCCCAGCCCCTGGCTCAGGCAACAGCTGATTGGTGGATGTACTGAGTGTGTTGTGTCCAATAGGAGCTGCCCGTTCACAGCCTGCTGAGTTTCATGTTGGACATCTGCAGAGGGATGGACTACCTGAGTGGGAGGAGCCTAATCCACAGAGACCTGGCAGCACGCAACTGCATGTGAGCACGCTTGTTTCCTTCATTAGAATGTTATTATAATATCATTATAATATTATACTATATATCTATATATACCTGTATATCTACTATAGTCACTTAAATCGCCCCTAATTGGTCACTTGAACATTGTCGCGCTTTTTTATGTTATGATTCAGTCCTGTTTATGCGGACTGTAAATCATAACCAGCTACATCAGAATTTTAATCTCATCCCGTTTATTGAACCATTAAATGCAACAGTTTACAGATGAGCCCATGTCTACTCTAGCGATTGGATTGTTATGATTCAGTCATGTTTATGCGGACTGTAAAATCATAAATCTCTTCCCGTTTATATGCAATCTAACAGCAACTCCAAGGACTGTAAAAAAGTTTATGGACAAGCCCATGACCGCTCTAGTGGCTAAGTTAATGCTATTATACGGTATACGCTTCAGCATATAAGTAGGTTTTGAGTTTAGCCTTGAAGGTGGAGAGAGTAGCAGCCTCCCGTACTGAGACTGGAAGCTGGTTCCAAAGGCGAGAGGCCTGGTAGCTGAAAGCTCTTCCTTCTGTTCTACTTCTAGACACGTTAGGAACTTCCATAAGACCAGCAAGTTGAGAGCGGAGTGATCTGCGCGGTCAATAGGGCACTAATAGGTCTAGATATACAGGAGCTTGATCATGTAGAGCTTTGTATGTTAACAGGAGGATTTTAAACTCTATTCTAGATTTTACAGGAAGCCAATGAAGGGAAGCAAATACTGGAGAAAGATATTCCTGATTTTAGAGATATTACAGAGGTGGAAGAAGGCTATCCTTGTGATTTGTTTAATATGAGAATTTAAAGATAAGTCAGTATCAAAAATAACGCCTAGGTTTTTTTCTGTAGTGCTGGGTGACAGAGTAATGCCATCAAGAGACACTATTTGCTCTGATAATTTTTCTCTGAGGTGTTTTGGACCAAATAAAATCACTTTGGTTTTATCCTGGTTAAGAAGGAGAAAGTTACGGCTCATCCAGGAAGTGATGACAAGCCTGGAGTTTTAATAACTGATGAGTTTCATCTGATTTCATTGACAAATAAAGCTGTATATCATCCGCATAGCAATGGAAATATATGTCATGTTCTGATACTGTAACTTAATGGAAGCATATATAATGTAAGAGTATTGGTCCCAAAACTGAACCTTGTGGAGCTCCATGATTAACTCTGGCATGCGCTGAGGAGAGATTAATCACATGAACAGGTCAAGAACTCCTCAGAAATGTGAATAAAGTGAGAACTCAATGCTCTCAGGACGACGAAGCTCAGCCAAAAAAAACAAAAAACTTTTTCCTCTATAACTTGGTCACAAATTGAGATACAGTGCTCAGACTGGTACCATTGAACAACATTTCCTTTCAATAAGTGACCTTGACCTTCATTCAAGGTCATATTTAAGGTCAAGGTCAGTCTTCTGTTTTTCTTGCATTATTACTTTCAATTTAATTAGTAAAAAGAACAAACTTGTCAACGAATCCAGATACAGGTAGTCATTTTTGCCAATTTTTTTAAATTTTCAATTGCCAAATACGTATTCACCTTGCTAATACAGGTCTTGCATAGTTTATTGTTTGTTTTTATCAGACTTGAACAGATACAGGCATAGGCATTTGCATTCCTCTGTATTTGAGACTAGTCCCAAGGGCTACCAGTCATGCTGATGTGTACTTTAGTCAATCTCCAAATTGTAGAAAATACAAGTAAAATAAAACGTCATATGGAGTGCTGTAAGTTAGCACATCATAAACAATAAGAACACTTTTCTGACACCAAACGTGTTGCTTTTTCTCTCCTACAGATAATAATATTAATCCAGTGAGTTTGTTCATTTGTCAGACGTGGCATGCTTGCAGCACGTTGAAGTTAGCACTGTCCGAGTATCCGCGTTACCTGTCCATGCTTGCCGCTACATTGAGGTGGTAGTGAAGGCTGCAAAGCTCCGGTGATAAGGCAAACTCTTTCTTGCACAATTTACACACAATGAGGCTTTAGTTTCCCATCCAGTGTTTTTAAAATCCAAAATTAACGCAAACAAAGCTGAGAAGCTCAGCAGTTTCCCGTCTTGTTATTGTAGTCTGTGTATCAGTATTATGGGTATACCGGGAACTCTTGAAATAATAAGGTTCCACACTATTTGGAGTGCTAAAAAAAATAGCGATTAACAGCGTTATTTTTTAAAGCAATTTTTCCTGTAATTAATTAACGCGTTAAAGTGACAGCCCTAATAAAAAACTAAATAAATCAAAATTCACTAAAAACATTCATTTTTAATTATTTTTAAATAGCAGGGTTTCAACTTTTTAAATAGTACACAAACTGCTGTAAAATAGGCCGAACAGATGGAGACACGTTTCGCACATGCTTTAAGAGAATCTGAAACTATCAGGCCCATGAAAGGTTTGGGCACTGACAGCTACGTTAGCAGCTACAGTAGCTCTAGTTAGCTGCTATGTTAGCTGCTACAATACCTCTAGGTAGCTGCTACATTAGCTCTGCAGTGCTAACAGGTTCCTCATGTCCTGCTGCTTCATTTATCCCCTGTATGTGAATATATCTGATCTCTTTATAAACACATTTCATCAGATACAGAAACTAAGAAGTGCCTCGATCCATCATCCCAATCACAGTCCTTATAATCCTCATCCAATAAAATCGTCCCTAGGTTCCCAGCCCTAATAGAAATGCTTAGAACTAGTATTCTACCATAGTTACATTAGATATCACATCATTAGGTGTGTGGCTATTAGAAGTCATGTGTATGCGTGTGTGTGTGTGCAGGCTGGGGGAGGACCTGAGGGTGTGTGTAGCAGACTTTGGTTTGTCTAAAAGGATCTACAGTGGCGATTATTACAGACAAGGATCAGTTTCTAAACTCCCTGTGAAGTGGATCGCACTGGAGAGCCTGGCTGACAACGTGTACACAACTCAGAGTGACGTGGTACACACACGCATAGAGACACACACACACAGGCATTATCACACTGTTCTTCCTCTGAACTAAACCTGTGTCTGTCTGTGTGTGTTTGTGTGTGTGTAGTGGTCCTTCGGTGTAACGATGTGGGAGATCCTGACTCGAGGTCAGACTCCTTATCCTGGAGTTGAAAACTCAGAAATATACGAATTTCTGATTAAAGGAGAACGACTAAAGAAACCCCCGGCGTGTAGAGATGACCTGTGAGTGACTGCACAACAACTACACTACTATAACACAACTACACTACACACAGTGCAGTGCTGAGCATTGTTTATCAGCCTCGTCATTAAATAACGTTATTCATTAGTGTCACATTTACTGAAAGAAAACCAGTAAAACTAGTAAAAACACGAAGTGTCAGTGAGAACAGGTAAACTCTGCCTCCTCTGGTACCAGCTGATGCACCAGTGCTGAAGTCAGTATAAACCAGTAAAAGTAGACTCCGCCCCCTCAGTTACCAGCTGATGCACCAGTAATGGAGTCAGTATAAACCAGTAAAGGTAGACTTTGCCCCCTCAGTTACCAGCTGATGCACTAGTGATGGAGTCAGTGTAAACCAATAAAAGTAGACTCCGCCCCCTCAGGTACCAGCTGATGCACCAGTGCTGGAGTCCAGTCCCAAAGTGCCGGCCCACGTTCCAGCAGCTACTAGTTGAACTGGAGCGACTGGTGACCAGCTTGAAGCCCTCCACGGAGCTGCTGTATGTCAACCTGCAGGGGGCAGGGCCTCTGCCACAGCAGGAGCGTGATTGGCTGATGGGCTCGGACGCCGCCCTGGCCATCAGGGAGGAATACAGGTACACGATTGGAGGGGAAGGCGATGATGTCATCAACGTCTGAGGAGGACCAAGCACTGACCTGGTCTGGGGTCACATGACAGCAATGCTGCGTGTCTATTGGCTGCCTGAGCTGTGATCTCATCACACTGGACTCTTATTTTCAAAGGTCATTTTCTGGTCCACATTAGGTCTGTGAGCCTCATGTTTGGAACCAGTGACAATGATGATAGGACCTGCTGTAACCATGACAACACTGTTTAGTCTTACTACTGAGGTCATGTGATGTTGTGTTTAAGGAGCGCGGGACGTTTGAGATTCATTACTGTGTAAGAAATGTAAAGATTAATAAAGTCTAACTGATGCTATGCTCGTTGTGCTACACACACGCACCAGGAGAAATTGCAAACTCCGTAAGGACAGGCTGGTACTGACTCATTTTTAATCCTTGGTTTGTTTATTTTCTCTCAGGCTTTTATTATGAAAGTTCAGGTTTTTCTACGTGAAATTAAATCAACACCAGGAATTTCTGTAGTATTCAGTATGTGTCTGTAGTATCAGTGGCGGTGTCTGTCTGTACTTCTTCATCACAGATGTGTTTTTTAAACACTAACCAATTAGATCCAGAGTGAGCCACGTACAGACCGTTGACCTACTGACAGACACTCAGTGATCACATGACTGTGATATTATCAGGTTTTTTGTTAAACATGGAGACTGAAGTCAATATTCCCCTAGTCTCAATCGTCATTAGGTGTTTCCTCCTGCTCCTGAAGCTTCATTCCATTCATGTTTGGAGACCACTGTGTTACCCACCGATTGAACTTGTCTCTCAGCTCCAGCAGCATAAAAGCATCCCCCCAGCATGATGCTGCCACCATCGTGCTCACAGTAGGGATGGAGGAGAGCTTCTTCTGGTCTCTGTGGTTATGGTTCTGTCTCAGGTCTAAACGCTGTAGAACTTCTGACAGAGGATCAGAGGCACTGGTGGACCCGTTTATACATTTAGACAAGCTACAGTATGTGTGTGTGTGTGTGTGTGTGAGATCACACACATTCTGACAAACAGGATTGTACCAGGGCCCATGAGGGTGAGGAGGAGCTTGATTTTGCTGAAACACTGCATTATAGTTCTACTCATGTAAATCTGAACTTAAACAGTCTGTGTAGTAAGTATCCCACTATCCACTACAAACTCAATGAGTATATACTGTCTTGTATATACTATATTATGATAAGGATGATGAGCGTTCCCACTGAAGTATACTTCCAAATTTCCCAAGATGCATTTGGAACCTACAGCATTAAAAACCTGAAGCACAGTGAGGCTAAATTTCTCTGATTCTCCACCTTTGAAAGTTCGGAAAACATTTGAAGTGAGAAAGTGACCAAGTAGAATGTCAACATGTGCTCATTTGATCCATAAAACTCAATAGAAGACAAGAAGAGAATTTTATTTTGAAAGGGGGATGTTTGATTTTTAGCTTGAAACCGGCCCCAGGACCATTTTACATTCAGCTCCCAATGCATCGTGGGACAGTTGAGTATGGTTAGTGTGCCCTCCGTGCATAGTTAAAAATGTCCCCATATAGTATACATCCTGGTATTTCTCACCTACTCCATCTCCATATAACTCAACAATCCAAAAAGCAAAAAGTGGGAGTGTGTCCCCCACTGGTCCTTTATTTTACACCCTCTTACTAAATGTTTGGACTTTTCTATTTTAGGTTTTTGACCAACTGAACAAAATATGGTGCACCCACAAATACTACAGGATTTAAAGGGACAGTATTATGAAAAATTAACTTTATGCAAATCAGAAGTCCTTTATTTATCCAAGGGGAAATTACTATAATGGTTCTGCTACAGTGATATACACTACTAGTCAAAAGTTTTAGAACATCACACTTTTTCCAGTTATTTATGGAAAATTATTCAGTTTATTGTGTCAATGCAGTCTGAAATGAAAGCATAGAAGAAATAAGTAATTTGAATTGAAAAAGAAATCATGGAATCCATGAACAATACTGTTCACCTGATGCTCATGAGGGTCTGGTACCACAGTGTGTTCCAACACTGCTTTATGCAGACAAAGGGGGTTGTAAGTAACCAAGAAAAGTTGGAACACCTGCAGGAATGAGTAGCACCAGCTTTCAAGGCTGATTCAACCCTCATTGCTGCAGAACAGCTTTAAATTGTCACTTCGTGTTTCCTGAAAAAGGCATATTTGTATAGTTTTGAAATTTTGTCTGACTCACAATCACAATAGCCGCTTAAATAGCCATGTGTTTTACTGTAATGTGCAGTTTTTTGCCTGAAAACAATAACAAGAGTGTGTGGATAGCAAAATAATTTAGCTAGTGATCAGCTGTTGTGTGGAGTCAGTGTCTACAGACACGCCCACTCATGAACATGCATAAGTAGCCCCCAAAACAGCCTGTTTTTAGAAGCATCATGAAATTTACATTTCAGAGGCTAAAACTCTGGGAAAACAAGTGAGTTTGGGAAAATAAACCTCAAACACTATGTTGGGGTTCTTAGACTGGACCTTTAATATATCCAATAACTAAGTTTGGCAATGTCATCACTAAGCTGATCTTGTCTGCTAACATACAAATACTGTGTAATATCACATTAAAATGGTTTCTTCATTTTGATGTGATATTGTCTACAGGTAGGACGACCAACCTCATGCCCCACATGGACCGAGGAGGGTGGACCCACTGTTGGGGATATGTTTGGGGGAGGGGCTGTTTCTTTTTCTACCTTTAGCTGGTTGTGTTAATAAATCAGCAACTGACTAACCATCCTTTAAAGGGGGTGGTGGGGTGTATCATATAAAAATCACTTTTTTAAGCTTTATATCATGTTAGTGTGTCATTTCCTCCTGAAAAACATATGTCCAGTGTTTCTCAGATTGATTCACATATTTTTGAGTAATCTTTAAATCTCCTGCAAGCAGCCATTTTCCTGCTGTTATGCTCAAGGGGACGAGGCTCCTCCTTGGGGATGAGGCCCCCCCCCCCTCGTATGTTCTCTTCTTTAGTTCATCCCACAGCACCCGTCTCTGCAGATTTAGCTTTAAATTTACTTATTTTAAATACTTTTGTAAGAAACCCATAGCTTATGTTGTCTGTACCCATTAATGTACGCATTAAAATAAAAATGGAAATAAAACTCTCACCCCTCCCCCGCTTCCAGCTCCGTCAAAACAGCTGCAGTCACAGCAAACAGCTGAGCGATAACTACGTGTTGATCGGTTTACTCTGCTCATCGTAGTAGCTATCTGCCTTTAGTTTTTAAAAATGCCTTCAGCGAGAACATTTATTTTTTGATGTGAAAAAAACAGCCCTCTTTTGGATAAAATAATTGGTCAACAATGGTTGGAATTTATGTTTGGAAGCGGTCTTCGTCCAAAAAAGATCTGCTTTGTTTGTTCCTGGCACTTTTCAGATGACTGCTTTAAAACAAGAGCTTATTTGAAAGTGGATTAATAAGTACACTGACACTAAAAAACAATGCAATCCCTACTCTAAAGAGGACTACTTCTTCAGAGTCAGCAGCACGGGTAAGCGTGCGTGTGTGAGCCAGTGGCAGGGGAGAGATCACTTCTCCTCTGACCGTACGTTAACATTCCTCACTTTCATAACCATTCAAAAATGTAGAAAGTAGCAAAATACAGCACACAGAAAAGCAGAAGTAAACAAAATCCATGCATGTTGTATGAGTACTGAAAGGGGAGTGTTCATGGGTGTGTCAGACAAGCTTGGAATTTCTTAAAGCGACAGAGGCGAAATCGCAGCATCATGAACGGTGTGCTACAGAGGGAAGTTTTTTTTATGTATTTGCTGCATTTTCTCAAATAATTTGCAACATAGTTATTTGAGTATGCTATAGAATGGTACCATGTGCCTGGAAAAAAATGATATCCACACTTTAATGATTTATTGACTAAACCCAACAGCATAGTTCTACCTGTTATGGTTCTGTAGTGGAGGCCACTGCTAGTCCCTGGTTCCGTTACCAAGCATTACACACCTCACACCCTCTTTAAAAATAAAGTCCAGTTATCTCCTAATTACACTTTAATCTCTGATAAACCTGGTTCTACTTATGGTTTAGTGACCAGGGGCAGCAGATTTGTAGAAGGAAGTTTGTGATATTCCGTCACATATTTTTGTAAAACAACTTCCATTTTCATCAGAAGTTCTTCTGCTTAATGACAGGTTTGAATTTTTAATTAAGCAGAAACGTGTGCTTTTAGCTCCACCCACCCCCATTCTCCATGTTTTATATTGTATGTTTTATTTATTTACAATGTTTAAAAGTTCTTAATATTTTAATTCCAACGGTAACAAATACTGAGGAGAAATAAAACTACTGCATTTTAAAGTGTGTACTTATAATTATTATTATTATGATATATTATCAGATCAAACTTTATTGATCCCCTGTTAGATAAATTAGTGTTTTTCAATTAAATATTAATTTAGTTTTAAAAGATTGTTTAGAATAATATTGCTTATCAATAATTTATAGAACAATAAATCACCCATTAAAATGTTATTGACACGCGCGCACGCACGCACGCACACACACACACACACACACACACACACACACACACACACACACACACACACACACACACACACACACACACACACACACGCACGCACGCACGCACACACACACACACACACACACACCGGAGCTCACTGACGGTTCGGTTAAACCGGTTCCTGGTTCGGACTCAGCGGACCTTTCAGGTTCTCTCCTCGTGCTCCGGTGCTTCGTGTCGGTGTTAAAATGGCGGTTCGCAGCTGCGCAGTTTCCGGAGGAAGCTTACGGTGATGACGTCACACAGTCAGGGTAAACCTCCGCGTGCTCGCCGAGGAGGACTCGCACACTAACCGCACCGACGGTAACGGCCAACAGGAGCCGATTTGGACCAGAACCGGATACGAACCGGGCCGCGCGGGGCCAAGGTAACCGGAGGAGCACGTGACGTTCGGTTGGGCCGGTACCGGGCTTTGGGCCTGCTGTTTATTTAGCACAGGTTAGTCAGGGTTAACTAGGGCCTAACTAGTCTAACCAGCTAATCCATCATATGTTACCAATCATTACCAACCAAGCAGCTAACAGGAGCTAACAGCTGCTAGCTAGCACGTTTAGCTAGGTTAGCAATCAGAGTAACACTGCAGGTTAGTGAGCCTAGTTAGTGTTTAGTTAGTTACTTATGAGCTGGTAACCAGCTGGTAGAGAGTCAGCTAGCGTTGATTAATCATTCAGTGATTACCGCTAACCAGTCAGCTATAGCGAGCTACTATTTACCCAGTTGGTGGGTTAGCTAAGTTAGTTAATCAGCTAGCTTGTTGGGTAGTTATTGATTAGTTGATTGTTCCATGATAACTAGCTAGTCTTTGATCGGTAAACTTGTGTCTGCAAACCACTCAGTGGTTACCGATAACCAGTCAGCTAGCTAGAGGGTTAGCTAGCACGTGAGTTAGTTAGTTAGTGCTGCTGTGGAGGGTAGTTATTGGTCAGACTGCTAATCTGATGGTCTGTGGTTGATATGATGGGACTTATTAGCGTACAAAACAACATGAGCTAATGGCTCCTTTAGCATTAGCATTAGTGCTACTCTCCAACACAAAGAGAACATCCCAAATGTATAATTCAATACATGTGATTAGATTAAAGCAGGACTAGTAAAGATGGTAACCAGATGTTATAACTCGTGTTTGTGAGCTAGCGGCTGCCTATAACTAGTGAGTCAATACCTGAGGTTGGTCACGTGACAAACTCATGGCCCGGGGGCCACATCTGGCCCCTTTAGAGCCTCTGATGTGTCCCACAGGAGAGTCAAGAAAAAGAGACAGACACGCACAGCAGAGCGAGGGCTCACATGTACAGTTTAATATCAGACCTTTGTTGCTGTGTATATATGTGTGTGTGTTGGTTAATAGGTCTGTTTCAGGTGCTACGATTCTATTATTCAACGGTTATCACCATTTTCGATGTATCTTTTTTTTTTCCCCCATTCACATTTTTTTTTCCTCATTTTGTGTCTATTCCCTACCTTTAACGTTTATGTGTCAGTATCCATTTATTAAAGTAACCAAACAATGTATCACTATCTTTATTTTTGTCAAATAGCAAATCCAACAGTAATCAGATTACAAAAGAAATAAAAAATAATATAAAAATAACAAAAATATTATCTTATTCAGCTAAGTCAATCTGAGACAACACTTAAGTTCTTGTTCAGTAAAAACGAATAAAGACTTCCAAACAAAATCCTCAATGAGAGAATTAATCCCACTAGAAACTAAACGTGTTGCTGTGACCAATCAAAGCAGCTTTAAAAACATATAAAACACATAACATATTAATAAACATATAAAACCTTCAACATCAACTCAGAACTAGGGCTGGGATGACGCGTTGACATCATTGATGACGTCAATGCAAAAAATACATCGAATGAGTGCCGATGCGTCGTCAGACCAAAACAAAGATGGCGGCGCCGGAGAATAGCTGTGATGCGAGTGGCTCCTCCGATTTTCAAAAGTGCTAGGCAGTGAAGGCACGCACTCGTTCGTCGAAGATATGGAAATACCTTAATTTAAAAGAAAGTGATTCCGTAAATTGCCCATCTCTGCAAGATGGAAATGGCCTTTCATTCGAGCAAGACAGCTATTCATCAGCACTTGAAGAGGCGCCACCCAGAGAAGCTAGTGCAGATGACAAAGCACCGTAAGTTTTTTTTTTTTTCTTTTCTTTTCTTTAACTTTGCACTCGTGTGTGTGCGTGTGTGTGCGCGTGTGTGCGCGTGTGTGCGCGTGTGTGTGCGTGTGTGTGCGTGTGTGCGCGTGCGTGCGTGCGTGCGCGTGTGTGCGTGTGTGTGTGTGTCGGTTTATATTTTAATTCATGTGTGTGTACCTTATGTTTTCAGGGATGAGAAGAATAGTGTGGAGAATTACTTTCGCAAGACAAACACAACCCCCTGCACCCCCCAGGAGGCTGCCATACTTACTGAGAGCGTCTTAAACATAATTGTTGAAGACATGAGGCCGATTGCTGTGGATTCAAAGAAATGACCATTTTTGAATGAGGTTACACTCTGCCCTGTAGACGCCATTTTACTGCTATGATGGAGAGGAAATACGAGATTTCAATGGAGAAACTTAAAGAAAAACATAAAATGGGTGACCTTTATATTTGTCTGTTGAATGCTAGACATCAGAATGTATTATTTTGCACTTATACACTCCTACTTTTATTTTGTAATTTTGAGTTTAAGAAAAAGGTGACTGGCTGAGTGTATTACTATAAGTTGTTTTCATGTGAATGAAGAATTAAAAGATAAGCTTTTTTTCAGTAAGCTAGGCCTGTGTGTTTTCAACATAAATCTCAAATTTGGTTGATTCAGGATGGACACTTTGACAGGCTGCCATCTCCCACTGCCTTTTTATTTTTAAATGTTACCTTTGACTCTGAATGCATTATTTCTTGAATTTTATTTTGGAATTTTGAGTTGAAGAGCAATAAACATATATTGCAAAGTCAAGAAATTCATGTTTTTTTTTTTTTTCATTTCAGATATGTAAATCAACATATATAAATTGCTGTTAGTCAATTTATAAGGAGATAATCGAATCAAACTGAAAAAATGAATTGTTCATCCCAGCCCTACTTAGAACACTTGTGGAATTTGGGTTTTTGAAGAAACGGTGGATGAATAAAAGGTCAGGATGCTCTACTGTGCTCGTGTTTCTGGACGGGTGGGGTGGGTGGCCCACATTGCCGCTGACCCTTTGTACCAACTGTCGTGGGCGGGTCCTCGTCGGAGACCGGCGAGGGCTCAGCGATGTGACCTAGTCCACGGTACCAGCAAGTGGTGAGTTGGAGCAGGGCGGAGCTGTAAATGGGCCACCTTCGCCACTGGGCCGTTCCAGGTCGACCCAGAGCTGGTCACAGAAGAAATGCATTCAAAGAGGACCAATCAGGAGAAACCGGTGCAGGAATGCACATATACATCTGGTCAACTTTGAAATACTACGATACATTATTTGATTCTTTCAAACTCTAACTTTTAATCCAGTCCAGGAAGCATCCGCGACTTTAACTTTGGCTCCACGAGCAGCAGTCGTGTTCCTGTTATTTAGTTATTATGAAAAACAATCGATTTTGAACATTTATAAATCGTTATTGAATCATCACATGTTGAATTGCGATTAATAATGGATGTATTGGCACATTAGCGCATATGCCTCACAGCAGGAACAGTGGAAACTTTAGTTTGCACGTTCATTTTCCATTTAATTTTTTCATTTTTATTTCACAATTCCATACATTGCATTGTGTTACATCATGTTAGTCAAGTGCAATTGTGAAAAAGGACTCCCAAAAAGCAACAGCTTTTAGGGGGTCCATCCCACCACCTTTCCACCACCATTCACCTGGCAAGATTTTGTGCTTAAATAATAAAACATATCTCTTTAATTTTTCGGGTGCTTAAGAACAGTTCCCTCAAAGCAAACAATATGGATAACCACAGTACCTCTGCACCTTAACTAGATATTACTTTTTTTTTTTTTTTTTTAAATCATGAAACAAGCAAAAGAAGTGAACCCTCATTCACAGGATGTAAATGGACCACACTGAAGTAGTCTCACAAAGTGCTTTACATATCAGATGTGTATGTCATCAGTAGTTGATGCTTTAGTTTCTTTTTGAATGTAGATAATGACGTAGATTGTTTTAACTTTGTATCCAACTCATTCCATAATTTTGGACCATTATTGCATATACTGAATTTAACTTGTTAGATTCCTATATTTCCCTGGTTTGGTGTGGGTGAGAAGATGAGTGGTGGTAAACTACTATCATAACCACAGCTGCCGTGGGGCGAACTGACGGAAGCGAGGCTGCCATAGTGCACCATTGGCCCCTCCAACCACCACCAACACTCACTTACCCACTACATTCATATGAGGCAATTTTGGTGAAGTGCCTTGCCCAAGGATGCCAGATACCACTGGGGCACTTGGAATTCTCAGTGGGCACCTGGAATTCTCAGTGGTCTCCCATCCAACTACTAACCAGGCCCAGACCTGCTTAGCTTCAGCGATCTAATGGGATTGGGCAATAACAGGCTGGTATGGCCTCCTAGAGCTTGGTTCTCCTCTACTCCTAGTGCAGGGATCTGCAACCTTTACTTTCAAAGGACCCATTTTGCCTCATCTCATCTGGATTAAAGTCCTCCTGGAGGCAGAAAAATACCTTCTCATGCTGTTAAAATTATATAGCATAATGTTTGATTTAATTTGATTTTTATTATTTATGTAAATGGAAGCTTACAGTTTAAAATAAAATAAAATAAATTGACAAGAACAAATAAAACAGTATCTTGCATCTTCAAATTCTTACGCATCTCAGTTTACATGGACACAATGTTATATAGAGATTTTTTTTTTTTTAGTTAATGTATTTGAAAGGCTACAAAAACTAACATGAATTTGATAACACATGATCATGTGATCAACACATGCTAATTGCTCATTTCTTGCCACGCATAAAGCATGCATATTTAACCAGCACATTGGTGGTTAAATGAATCTGTTCCCACACAATTAAAATCTCTCTTTTCTTCCAGAATAGTGTTTTTATTGGTTTAGTTATCTTACCAGGGATTTAAAAGTTAAGGTTAGCCATAGGTGCACGAACGTTGATGGTCTGTAGATGTTGCAGGAGGTGAAGTAGGAAGGTGTCATTGCACAACATGATTTGTTTTAAGTTAACAAATTGTTATAGCTTGATTTTATTTGTCATTAATTGCTTCTGTAAAAAATAACTTTATTTCAATAGTTTTTTTTAAAGCTATAGGGAGCCATTGCACAAGAGTCAAAGAGCCACATTAGGCTCCAGAGCCACAGGTTGCAGACCCCTGTCCTAGAGCTTTGTTCTCCTCTACTCGTAGTGCTTGGTAGACTTTAGATAAGGAGATGAACCAGTGGTTGTACTGGAATGGAACCTACGCACTGGGAGGGAACCAACACACTGGGGGGGTTAGTAGAGGTGGAGAGGCGGACCTGAATCAGTAACGTTTAATCCTGTAAAGGATGTGATGGACTCCAACCTGTGGAAAATGAGGTGTTCAAAGACTGATTTAAGTAGGATTTTCTAACCATGATTAGTCACTCCACTGTATGTTCACTTGTTGTGTAGCCAGTGTGTAGCTTACTTTAATGTTGTGTTGAAGTTGTTTTTCTCTGTGAATGAACAGCCATTAGAAACCATGGATAAGTTGATCCAGTTTCAGAGTCCAGGCCCAGGCTAAGCTAAAGATAAATAAAATGTGTGACTAAAGAACTTAAAGTTCTGCATGCCAACATTCTGCTTTGATGTTAATAATATTTGGAACAAATTTAAGTTGCATTCCTAAAATATAAAAAAAATGTACTGCCATGATTGTAATTAAATCATTTGTTTTGATTTCACTGATCAATAACTTCCAAAATAGTCTGAATAACTGAAATCATGATAAAATTGATTTTTGCAAATAAGACATTGTAATATAATTTTTCCCATATCTCTCAGCCTTAGTTTATACATAATCATATTAGTGTTAAAACAAGTGAAAGAAACTGTGTGAGATCAGCAGCAGGATAAGATAAGCCTGAGTTTATCCTGGTCCACAGAGAGAATAAAGGAGTAACATTTTCAAAGCAGTAAAAGATTAAAGATGGAGTTATTGAGACACTGATGGCTCAGTGTCTGTAGCTCCATCTGTTGCTGTGTCTGTAGCGGTGTCTTTCTGTCTGTTTTCCAGGACCCGCTCTGAGTACTGGGCTGATGTTGGTTCAACCTGGATCACTCCATGGCGTCCAATCGGAAGACAGACCCGGAGAAGGGGGCGGGTTCATCGGTCCGTGGCGTCCACTGGAGCGGGCGGGAGGAGAACCTGCAACTCGAGCAGGAGTGTCGGGGCGTGAGGGTGAGCCTGGAGAACCACCGCATGTGGAGGGAGTTCTGCCGCTGCCGCACGGAGATGGTGGCGTCCAATCAGGGCAGCCGTATGTTCCCCTACTGTCGCTTCAGCATAGCAGGACTGCAGCCCTCCAGGAACTACTGTTTACAACTGGTTCTACGACTGAACCACAGGAACCAGTTCATCTGGACCGGATCCAACTGGGAGGCCTCAGGACCAGCACACACACAGGCTAAGGTACACACAGAGACACTAAAGCACACTCATGTAGTATTAGTACACACTCATGTATAGGGATGTAACGATTCACTCAACTCCCGATACGATTTGATTCACAATATTGGGCTCACGATACGACTCACGATTTATTTTACAAAATTAGATTGTAGACAAATGTGACTGAAAAATATTTTTTTTAAATTCTTCCAAAAAAAAAATACTGTACTATTTTCTTTTCTTTCATTGTCAAAAGAATCCCTTGATAAACTATGCAAAGCAATGGAATTTGATTAAAAATAAATCCAGAATGGAATAAAAAAGAAATAGTACAAATGAAGAAAAAGCCTGTTCATTTAAATTCTGGCTCTACAGTAAACTATGCAAAACTGCATAATAAGTCCCATATCAAAGAAATAATATAAACAAACAAACTTTGGCTTTCATTCTCTCTCTTGTTTCTCCCTTTTCTTTCTGTGCCCCTCTTACCTTTGATTTCACATCTTTCTTTTTGACCTCTTTCATTTTGTCTTGGGGAAGCCAAAATGCTTCCACCTTCTGATTTAAAACACAGTGGTGGTCTTTTTAATTCACTTTTCATGTTTAAAAAAAGGTGTCATGCCTTCATTATTTTTCTATACACTTAACTCTTTAAAGGATGACGGTGTCATGCCTTATATTGCACTTGAATCTGTTTTCATATGAATCAAAATTTTATTTAAGCATTGGATTGACACCTCAAGTTAAATGTTTGTATTTAATGAGCAGAAAAATGTTACACTAAGTGTCCTACAAAATAAATGCTGATCCAAAAAATTATCCCATCCGTGACTCTAAACTGTGATGCGATCCGAACCGTGAGTTTTTTTATCCGTTGCACCACTAGTATTAGTGCACATTAAAGTACACGCATGTAGTATTAGTACACATTAAAGTACACTCATGTAGTATTAGTACACGCTAAAGTACACTCATGTAGTATTAGTACACGCTAAAGTACACTCATGTAGTATTAGTACACACCAACGTACACTCATGTAGTATTAGTACACACTAATGTACACTCATGTAGTATTGGCACACATTAAAGTACACTCATGTAGTATTAGTACACACTAAAGTACACTCATGTAGTAATACTACACACCAACGTACACTCATGTAGTATTAGTACACACCAATGTACACTCATGTAGTATTAGTGCACACTAACGTACACTCATGTAGTATTAGTGCACACTAACGTACACTCATGTAGTATTAGTACACACTAAAGTACACTCATGTAGTATTAGTACACACTAAAGTACACTCATGTAGTATTAGTACACACTAACGTACACTCATGTGGTATTAGTGCACACTAACGTACACTCATGTAGTATTAGTACATACTAAAGTACACTCATGTAGTATTTGTGCTTTCTCAGGTGAGCGGCCGGCCCTTCACTCACCCTGACTCTCCGGCTCCCGGGCGACACTGGATGGACAGCCCGGTGTCGTTCTACCGTCTGAAGCTGACGAACGGAGCGACGCAGCAGGAGGGGGCGGTCCCACTGACGCCCAACCACAGATACCTGCCCACGCTGCTCGTGCTTCCTGCTGACAGGGAGACAGACAAGACGCTGTCCTTCAGCTTCCCTCAGACTGAATTCATGGCCGTGTTGTCCTATCAGAACAAAGCGCTGAGTCAGCTAAAGGTACACTACAACCCTTTCTCTAAAGGACCCGCCCCTCTCACCCCAAACAGCCCCAGGGGGCGGGGGCGCCACACGGACTCAGAGCGGCGCACAGGCGGGGGAGGGGCTCAGCCCCATCCTGTAAAGAGCCTGAAATCTCTGCTGGCCAATCACAAAGAGAGAAAGTGTAGAGCTCCGCCTCCAAACTCACTGAGGTGAGAATAAGTCGCACTTTGTTGCTTTGAACAATGATGTAAACCTCTGCCAGCGCCCTCTGGTGGACAGATTCAGCTCACTGTAGAGGTTGGCGTGTTTTATATATATATATATATATATATATATATATACAGTATGTGTGTTTGTGTTACAGTATATATAACACTAACATACATATATATTCATATATGTATGTTACTGTTGCATATATATGTACGTTAACGTGTTTATATATACAGGTACATCTAAAAATTTGAATATTATGAAAAAGTTTAATATTTCAGAAAGTCAAACCCATATATGATATATGCTCATGAAACAAAGTGAAATATTGCACTGCAAGCCTTTATTTCTTGAAATTTGGATGATTAATTATAATCATCCAAATTTCAAGAAACAAAGGCATGAAATATTATGCTCTGTGTCATGAGCCTATATCATATGGGTTTGACTTTCTGAAATGAGTGACCAAAACATATTGAACATTTTCACGATATTCAAAATTTTGAGATGTACATAAATATGTGTGTATAAGTTACCATGTGTGAACAGGTACAGGTCCTATTGAGTCAGAGATTTTTAAAGAAGAATAAAACCTGAGGCTTTGATGTAGTGTAGACCTTCATCCATCTTCAGAAGAGAACATGTTATCATTCCTCCTTTTTTGTTTAAGGATGGTTCCTCTGTTCTCACACACATTGTTGTGTTGTGTTGTGTGTTTCCTTGTTGTGCTGTGTTTTCCTTGTTGACCCATTTTGTCATTGATTCCTTTCCTTCAGCTCTTCTACTCGTCCTAACAAGCTCTTCTCAGAGCTGATCCGTGAGGCTCACGTTTCTCTGCACAGATGCAACGTGGACCATCTGGGACGCGTCACCCCGACCTCTAAACCACCCACCTCCCTGACTGCCAAGGAACAGGAAGTGGTTTCTAGTGACAGGACTCCTACAGAAGCTCTGCCTGTGAAGGTCCAGAGCTCAGAAGTCAAACTGGGCTTTCCTGGCGTTTCTTCTGAGGCTTCTCCTAAGCAGAACAAATGCCCGGCTCGTCTACCTCTTCCCGCTTTGGCTCTGTTCCTTAAACAGCACGCCACCAAGAGCAGCAAACGCAAGGAAGCTCCTCCTACAGACTCCACCCAGCACAGGCCACACCCCTCAGACTCCACCCAACACAGGCCACACACCCCAGGTCTTGGTCCTGATCCAGAGACTGTAAATGTTGGTGAGCGTAGTGACCACAGCAGGACCTGCTTGGCCTCTGAAGGTCCTGAACCTTCAGTGTGTGATGTTCTCAGTAGCCACGCTTCCTCTCCCATCGCTCCACCCTCATCCTGCCCCCTTAGATCACAGCCATCATCTAAACCTTCAGACTGGGCTGCTCTGCTTCCTGACCCTGAGTGTTCCTCGTTAGGGTTCGAGCCGTTGTCTCCGGCAAGCTCCCCGGAGCCCCTCCCCTCTTTGCCCGCCTCCCTGACTTATGACCTGGAGGACTCTGTGGGTCAACAGGGAGCCGCGAGCCCCGGCCACGCATCCTCAGTGTTCCAATGGCACACGGTGTTACCGCCACAGGACCAACAGGCGGAGGCTCCGTCCATACTTTCCTACACTGACCCACAGAGTCCTCACAGGGCACCCCCGGGTTCTCCCTCACTCTCCCCATTGGTTCTCTCTCTTTCCCCATCCTTCTCCTCTCTGGACGGGGATGGACTCTCACCCACGTCCTCATTGGCTGATCTGGTCCAGCTGCTCTCTAACACCGATGATTTTTCCACTACTGACCTCACCAATGACCAATCAGCAGGAGCTGACCTTGCCAATGAGAACCTTTCCGTTGACAGTTTTTCCACTGGTTGTCACGTCAACAACAACAACAACAACAATGGTGGCATGAATGATGACAAAGGAGTCCTCCACAATCACACTGATGATGTCATAGATTCAGCCGTAGACCAGCTCAGCTACAGACGAGTCAGTGACGATGATGATGATGAGGACTTGAATCCCACTTGCACAGAGGAAGGAGGGCCCCGCTCCCATCATGATGACAACCACAGCCTTTCTACTGACCCCTTGGTCTGTGTCCTCGCTGACGAACACGCCTCCATCCAACCCCCAACCATTCAGAACTCAGTTGGTGAAGACCTGACTGAGACGAGTCCCCCCTCCAGGGTAGAGTCCACCTACAGGACCACTACAAGGATGAGTCCTCCCCCCAGGGAAGAGTCCACCTACAGGACCACTTCAAGGATGAGTCCTCCCCCCAGGGAAGAGTCCACCTACAGGACCCTGACGAGTTCTCCCCCCATGGAAGAGTCCACCTACAGGACCACAGCATGTCCGAGTCCTCCCCCCATGGAAGAGTCCACCTACAGGACCACAGCATGTCCGAGTCCTCCCCCCATGGAAGAGTCCACCTACAGGACCACAGCGTGTCCAAGTCCTCCCCCCATGGAAGAGTCCACCTACAGGACCACAGCGTGTCCGAGTCCTCCCCCCATGGAAGAGTCCGCCTATAGGACCATGCAGCCCAGTCTGGAGGAGGTGGAGGAGCAGCTCTTTGTGTCCTTCACCACTAAAGTAAGTCTGTCCACACATGACCAGAGCACCAGTAACAGACTGATATTTCAGATCAATTGTACAAATTTGCATGAAAGCACCAACATTGGTACACATGTAAAATAGTATATTCTGAGTAATTTTGGATCGGGACACCTTCGAGATTTGACCTTAGTACTACTTTTGCTTTCCTAAGGGCTATATGCTCTTTTTTTGTATTGGTGGTAGATATACGGAAAGTGTACAATTCACTAAACTGACCTTGAAAAAGGCGTTTCTAAATATTGAGTCACTATTTTTTTTCATACTTTATTTTATTTTTACATGGAACAAACAAAAAACAAGAATATAACAGCAAATATAGCAGACAGGGTCAGTAAAGGTTCAACATGCATTAATTCCTGAGATTGATCTTTTCGAAAGTGTAGATCAGAAGCTGAGTCCCAGAGACACATTAATTTGTACTTCATCTTCATCAATATCCTCGGCAACCGCAAAAGAAAAAGACATTAATTCTACAAATTATGGGTTTTATGAGCTGGAAGCCCAAATTATGTAAAATAAACAAATAAATACTTGAAATAGTTAAATTGTGGGCCCTGAATCTATAATCTATGAAAGTTTAACTTTTTGAATGGAATTATGGAACTTTTCCATGATATTCTAATTTTTTGGAAAGGGTCTGTACATTTCTGTAGTACACTTCAAAAAAGTTTTGTATGTTTTCTAAATCCTGATTTTTTTTTTTTGGACAGGGGTCTTTATTTTCTGTATACATCGTTCAGCTTGTAGTCTTTTTTATTCTACGTGCAAGTAACATTTTAGATTTAGGGCTTTTTTCATATAAGTTTTGTTTGATTAGCTTTGCTCTCCTCTCTACTTGGTTTTTCAATAGACCATATAGGATTTTTTTTGTGTGTTTATAATCTCTTTTAAAATATTACTATCACTATTCTCTACATGTTTACTCTCTAATACCTTTATGTTTTCACTTAGTACTTTTGTTTGTTTAACTTACTCTTTTTTTCTTCCGGGATGACCACAGTATGAGTTTGCCTCTCAGGACCGCCTTCGCAGTGTCCCATAGTGTGCTGGGGACACTGTTTTGTTGTCATTGTGAACTATGTACAGTATTCTCTTAATTCTTCTTTCACATATTTTTGACACTGTGTGTCATTGAGAAGACCTGTATTAAGTCTCCACAAAATCTCCTTGGGTTTGTTGTCGAGATGAACCACTAAGTTAAAATGTCTCTCACCCCGTGGTCAATTTTTATGATCCTGTATCTATCTGTGTCAAACGTAAAAAAATAGTTGATTCTTGAGTATACTAAGTAGGGATGAGAGAAAAAAGTAAAGCATTTCTTAGCAGGGTAGTTCCCTCCACTCATCGCCCACGCCAATTTTCTTCATTAGTTTTCAAATGTACAGTATGCTGCTTCAGAGCCAATCTTTTTTGTTTTATTTGAGGAGTCCTGGGAGGCATGTAGCTGGGTGTTGCAGTCTCCTCCACAAATCAATACACCTGACAAATTCACAGATAGCATATCAAAAATCCTCTTGATTAAGTACTTAGTACTTCCAGGTGGTTTATAAACTTTTAGTAATGTAATTTCCTTGTCATCAATAAAACCTTTTACCAGTATGTAGCATCCTTCCTTAACTGGAAATTTTACTTATTTGAAATTAGAATAACCACTCCTCTGGTATTTCCTGATGAATAGTATGTGTTTCTATAGCCCAATTTCTTTAGTTTCTCATGTTAAGTATTGGAGAGGTGTGTTTCTTGCCAGAAGATTATATCTTGTTTTTCTTTTTTCATTTTAGCAACTGCTTTACTTCATTTTATGGGGTTTTGTAGCCCATTGACATTAGGGTAATAACTTTGTATTCTTGATAAAGCATGAATTTATATGAAAGCTACATTTAAACGCTGCATGACCTGAACATTTAAACATTTGTCTGCTAGTAGAGGAACAACATAAATAAACATATTCAAACATTGTGACTTCCATTTTTGAAGTGTGAACTTAACTTCAAGGCAAGGGGGGGTTGCCCTACTCCCAGTAGGGCCCCCCCTTCTTGTGCACGTGAGTCTCCAACAAGTTCGTATCAGAGCAGAACAACATCAGTGTGGTGATCGCTCCCAGATCAGTGATCAGTTTTAATGTCTAATCATGTCAAAGGGAAAATACATTGTCACTAATTATTAATTACACCAGGTTACTCACGGCTCTGTAGTCAACTCTGCGTTAATCCACTTGGGCTGCTCAGTCCTTTTGTGAAGGAAAAAACAAAGTTTTACTAAACTCCATCATTACGTCGGAACAAACTTAATTTTTCCTGAATATTTTATATATGCACTCGCACCTGCCATCTTCCAGGGTGGGTGTCTCACTCCGGGTGAGGGCACAGCTCCTGTAGAGGTCTTCTCTTTTTCTCCAGCGCTGTCTATGATCATTCCCCTCTTCTGTAGAGCTTCTTTCTTGCATGTGATGTGCTGCTGTAGATGATCGGTCTGGTGTCAAAAAAACCGCAGAGTTTTGCAGGATAGAGCATCTGGAAGCGCAGCCCTTTCTCTTTGAGCATCTTTCTGATTGTGGAATAGGCTTTTCTTTTCATGGCAATCTCTGTGGGGTAATCTTGTTCCAAAAAACACCCTTTTCCCATCGTAGAGTATTTGTTTCATTTTCCAAGCAGAGCAGAGTATTAGTTCTTTGGTTTTGTGTTTTTGGAGGTAAACCAGCACGGATTTCGAGTTGGCACGGGGTGAGGGTTTGGCACAGAGAGACTTGTGACACCGTTGGATGTTGAGGGTGTTGTTTGGGAGGGACAGCATTTTCAGGGTTAGGTTTACGGTTAGGTTATTCTTAGTCACGTGACATAAACTGGCCAATGAGGGGTGTTGCGTACAGATAGAATATCGATATATTGATACGGCAACCATACGAATAGCCACTGCCTTTCTTTTTTCGGCAAACCCCTTTATTTAGCTTTCGACCCACCTCTTGTTGAAAATATCCCAATTCTTTTCTCAGTAGGCCCATAGTTTTGGTGAAATCTTTATTTACCTCCGCCCGTGATGCATGTATCTTGGCTATGATGCTAGCCTGAATAGCCTTGTGCTCAGACACGTTGCTAATGTTTATCCAAAGTTTCGTGTTGTAGTTCTGCGTTGTTGCGATTTTTCTCTAGTCTTTCTTTCCATCCCCCGTTTTATAGTACAAAGTGACTTTTGTATTTTTCAGTCTTGTAAATTTGGGAGCTTCTAGGTTATGCTGCCGTTCAGCTCAGTGCAATACCCGGAAGTCCTGAGCCACTATTTTTAATGAAAAAATATGTAAAGACATGTAAATTGCTGCCCTCATGAAACATTTTTGCTTGAAAGTACCCATTATTGCATAGAGAACCTGAGTCAAATGATATTAATCACATTGAGTTGGTTTGAAGTCATCATAAATTCTATTATAGATTGCATAACTTACTGTATTTTGAAAAGACACTGATACTCTATAATTTCTCTATAAAGAAGATCAGTATTCGCGAGGACACCAAACTGAAATCGGGAATAGAAAGGGTTCAACTCCGTACAAACGCAGAGGAAGGAAACCCCGACAGCCCAGAGCTGAGCAGAGCCCACCCCATATGGATCACAGGAGGAGGAGGAGGAAACGATCTGAGGCTCCACCCCTCACAGACCCACCCTCCAATGACATGGCTGGAGTCGGACTCTGAGCTCGGACCCATCTCAGAAAGTGAAGGACTGAGGGATGACCTGGCTCCCTTAAATAGTCCGCCCCCATCCAATGACCTGGCCCCACTGGAGTCGGACTCAGAGCTGGCCCCCCCTCTGCCCGAGGCCCCGCCCCCTCGCCCACGAGTCGTGCTGAGGCAGAGAGACCTGGAGAACGCAGCGCTGTTGGACGGACACGCTCGTACCGCCATCACAGAGGTTTGCTAGAGAGCATTTAGATGATCCAGAAGACAATTGTTGTTTTTGTTCAGAAATAACAAGGAGCTTTTTTTTCTTTGTGTCCAGAGAAATGACAAAACTCTGCAAAAGATTTCACAATGCATGAACTGACTTTTCAAAGTTAGTTAGAAATTAAACAATATCATCCACAAAAAGAGATAACCAATGTTCAATTTGTCCTATTTTTATCCCAGTCAGCTCGAGGGAGTTGCGTATAGCCATTGCAAGTGGCTCAATGGAAAAAAAAAATAACAGTGGGCTAAGGGGACAGCCCTGTCAGGTGGATCTACAAAGTTTTATAGGCGTCAACAACTATTTTTCCAGAAATCCACACGTCTTCATCTTCCGATTTTTCGAGTAGTCCCACCAATCAGAGGTCAGACCATCCATTTCTATCTTCATAACTTGCAATCTTGCTGATAAGTCCACAATCGTTTGCTTGTTGAACTTTCCCTTGGAGAGAGGATATATCATCTTCGGCTTGTGATATTCGCTCCTCTGCTTCATCGAGTCTTTGTTAATGTGCCTGTACATCCCCTTTCACGCTACTAATGGCTTCCAGCATCGTCTTCAAAGTGAGTCAGATGCGGTGGCTGCATTACTTTGTTAACATTAGCTGTAGATCTAGTCATTTTTGTAGTTTGCTGGCCTGGTGTGGCACTTTTAGGTGGTGGCATGATGAACAAAAGAATACTTGAGATGAAAATGCCTCAAAATGATAGTTGGTCAAAATTTAAGGATAAATTTGAAGGATTCAATGTCATTGAATATTTATCACCTCTGAGAAACCTACAAAGAGAATAACACTAACAGATATCCCATGTTGTTAAAGTAAAACGGGGGCATTCTTTATCCAGAATTGTTCCGAATACATTGGTCAACATGTACCAATGTTGGTGCTTTTATGAAAAGTTGAATTGGCTATGCTGCAGTTCTACAGGGATCCAATCAGATCTGTATTGATAGATCTGTGTGTGTGTGTGTGCGTGTGCGTGTGCGTGTGCGCGTGTGTGTAGGAGGCTCTTAAACTTCATACCTGTGAGTCTTCTGAGGAGGCGGAGCCTCAGCGTGCAGAACGACGGCCTGAACACGGTAAAAAAAACCTCAGCCACAGACTGAGTTAGGAGGTAACAGTAGTCTGTTATTGTCAGTGGTCTGAAACTTATCGGTGACAAAGCACAAATCTGCTCTCAACATAAGACAGTAACTGACAGTCTGTTCCCCCCTCACAGATGGCCCTCAGCAGAACATTGTGGTGTTCCAGGACCAACTCCTGGGTGACCTCCAGCTGATGAAGCACCGTCAGGTCATCCACCCAGTGCTACAGGAAGGTGCGCTCACTGCTGGCCCAGCGGCTCTCTAACCCTCTAACTCTCACCCTCTCTAACTCTCACCCTCTCTAACACTCCAGTTCTAACTCTTTAACCTTCTCTAACTCTCTTACTATAACCCTCTCTAACGAATCCTCTCTAACTCGTTCTAACGCTCTAACTTTAACCGTCTCTAACTCTCTCTGATCTTCCTTAATCATATCTAACTCTCTAACCATGTGCTCTGTGTCTCAGTGGGACTGAAGATGAACCTCCTGGACTCACAGTCGGCCGTAGACCTGCAGTACCTGGGAGTCCTGCTGCCCATCCCACTTCCAGGAACTGAAGCAGGACCACCGAGTCAGGGTGAGCCAAAACCTCATTAGACCTGGACCACCTAAAGCTCAACACACACACACGGACTACGACTAGGATTGTTAGTAGTTAGCTTTGCTTAGCTCAGCTTGTGTGTCAGTGTTTAACATTGTGTTGAATGTTGTGTGTAACGTGTTTGTGTTCAGCTCCTCCATGCTCAGCGGCGTTCGTGTCAAGGACGGGGAAAGCCTCCACGGTGACTCAGATCAAAGGCTGGAGGGACAGGTTCAGTCCTTCAGAAGCTCCTCCTCCTGCAGCAGAATGTAGCCTCCAAGGTCTGGGTGAGTTTGATTTGGTTCATAGCTCATTAGGAGAGACGCACACACAGAGACACGTACACACATCAAATATGGCTGCTGAAAGTGGGTGTGGGGGTGTGTGTGTGTGTGTGTGTGTAGCGCTGGCTGAGCCTCAGAAGAAGAAGAACCTGTCAGCGTTCTGCAGTGACATGCTGGATGAGTATCTGGAGAACGAGGGGAAGCTGTTGGAGCAGCAGGTGTGCAGCTTCTCTCAGGCTGAAGAAAATCCTCCACTCTACAGTTGTAGCTACGCCCCCACACCAAGCCCCGCCTCCCAGATCATCTCTGCCTTTGTCCCGCCCTCCAAGAGGCCCCGGGTCCCTGAGGTCAAACGCAGAGGGAGGAAACCCAGACAGCCCAGAGCTGAGCAGAGCCCCCCCCACACGGGTCACAGGAGGAGGAGGAGGAAACGCTCTGAGGCTCCACCCCTCACAGACCCGCCCTCCAATGACATGGCCCCGCTGGAGTCAGACTCTGAGCTCGGACCCATCTCAGAAACTGAAGGACTGAGGGATGACCTGGCGCCCTTAAATAGTCCGCCCCCATCCAATGACCTGGCCCCACTGGAGTCGGACTCAGAGCTGGCCCCCCCTCTACCCGAGGCCCCGCCTCCTCGCCCACGAGTCGTGCTGAGGCAGAGAGACCTGGAGAACGCAGCGCTTTGGGATGGACACGCTCGCACCGCCATCACAGAGGGGAGGGCTAGCGTCGCTCTGACATCACTGTTCACCCTGAAGGTAACCAATCACAGCAGACCTTACTCTGATCACATGCTACATTCACAGCTAATCATCACTCAGTCCTGGAACACTATTTCTCAGTCAACTATAACAACGTGGTCAGGGTAGGCCATGCCCTACTTCCTGTGCTGTGTCAGTGAACGAATGAGAAACTTCACAATAACACTTTACACTAGCTAGCATGTACGCTAATCCTCCATACATTTCAACTGGTGGCTATGTGCTAAGCTAAGCCAAACCCGTGGTTCTGGTGGCTACGTGCTAAGCTAACCCAAACATGAGACTGGTGGCTACGTGCTAAGCTAACCCAAACATGTGACACTGGTGGCTACGTGCTAAGCTAACCCAAACATGTGGGACTGGTGGCTACGTGCTAATTAAGCATGGAATGCTCTCTGTATGGAGCTCCTTCCATGTCTCAGAGGAAGAACATATGAAACAGACGCTGCACAGACGGTCAAAGAAAGCCCCGAAAGAGATGTTTATCTGCATGTCGATGGAGGATTTGGTTCATGTTGGTAGATTTAGAAACAGATTTAGACTTTATATGTCTGTGTCAGAGGACAGGAACCAACAACCTGTGCTGAGTTCATCATGTGTTTATCTGTGACTCCTCAGGGCTTTGTGTGTGAGGACCCTCTGGCTCCTGTGCAGATGGAGTGTAGGCGTCCTCCTCCGTGCCTGAATGACTTCTGCAGGCTGGGCTGCGTGTGCGACAGCCTCAGCGGCATGCGCCGCCCTGCCCACTGCGCTCGGCCCACCTGTATGTTCTCCTGCAGCTGTCTGAAGCAAAAGGTGGTGGTGCTGAGAAACATGGACTCTGCTTCACCGCAGGGGCCCAGAAGGAGGAAGAGGAGGAAGAGGAGGAGGATGAAGATGGCCTACAGTGGGTGTCACAGTGATCTGAACAGATGCATTATGGGAAAGTCCTGCTCTAAGTGTTGATGTGTTTCAGTTCTGAAGGAGGTCGACCATGTCTCTGAACCCTCGCCACTACTACGCACACTGTGGACCAATCAGAGAGCAGTTGACCCAGAGCCTTTGCATGTCCCCCGGGTCATAGTGCCCGCCGCTGCACAGGTACCACTGACAAACCATGTAGATGTAGATATAGTACGGTAGTATGTACACTAAAGAGCAGTGGTAGATGTCACATTTCAATGTGATTAGGACATGTGTTCATCTATTCTATAGAGAAGTGGTCACCAACCCGTTGATTGCGATCGACTGGTAGATCTTTGAAACATTCCATGTCGGTCGCTTCTCCTGTGTATGAAAGTGTGTGATTGCTGGGACACCTCATCCACACAGTTGCTCCAGTCAGAGAGCACACAGCCACAGCATGACAACAGTGATGAACTGTTCATTAGTTCACTAATGTAAAAGATAAACGATGTGGTATTTTCCTCATGAGCACCTAACATTTGTGGGGTGTAACCCTGGATTATCACTGGATGCGTTTCTACACCGAAACTGCTCCACTGCGTGACTTCAGCGCAATCTAGAGTCCAGCAATCCCCACCGCCTCCGGTTTTGCTGCAAATCTGTTGCAGCAAGCAGAAGGCAGCAAGGACTCAGAAGAAATTCACTTGTAAATCTCTCGATACATATGTGTGATAAATGCAAAATTTATATGTGAAATACGATTTTAAAAGTGCTCGGATCAGGCCAGCTATGGTATCAACAGAGAGGTCCGGTCCCTCTCGAATATGTGTATTGGTTTTCAGGTAGTGTCCGAATTGCGTCCGCTAGAGCCAAAACGCATCTTATTGCCGGAAAAAAAGTGTTAATTTTTTCAAAAATGTGGTATCAGCGGATAGGTTTTATTCCCGATTCCGCATAGATACTTGGTTTCCAGATAGAGTCCGAAATGGGCCCGTTTATGTATTCTCCCTTGAACACGAGTATTTTATTTTAAAAATTATCTGGATATTTTATTATTTGTCTGTACTACTTCCTGTCCCGCACAGACTTATTTTTGCTAACTTGATGCAGCACAGCTCCAGCGTCCAGCAAAAATAGAAGTGCTGCGTATTTGCTGCAGAGGGCAGCAGCATGACTCAGCAGTGACAGTGCTGTGCTGGAGCAGATTCGCATGCGGTGGAAATCCAGGGTGAGAGTATTATCACTCGTACATTTCGCGGTCAGGACTCCTTAGTGGCTGAACACAACGGTGTAAAAAAACAATAGCTGCCCGTTTAGATGCCTGAACAAAACCACCGGAACACAAATGAAACATAGGACATGTATAATAATTGCAAAAATAAAATATAAAAAAAATAACACAAATACATTACGGCTGATTAATGTTTGTCGATGCAGTCCTTGTATTTTTCAGCATAACAGGCACATTAAATTGACCAATGGGATCAAATGATACGGCCCGTTTATTATGCTAGTTACAGATAGCATTTTGGGTTAATTATTTTTGAATGTTGAACCAAAACATTTCATGTAATTCAACTAAAGTTAGCTTGAATAAAAAGCGTGGAAGTGGAAGCAAAATGTTTTTTTTTTTTTTTTAAACACTTCATTGGGTTGATCTTGCCATCACCAAGGTGGAGGTCAGGGATCTTAGGCCTGAAAAGGTTGGAGACCACTGCTATAGAGAGTGTAGATGTGTTAGATATAAATACAAAGATAGGAGTAGTCTATTACATGTTAACCCATTTATCTGATTATTGAACTCTACAGGAAGTGCAGTGTGTTCCCAGCAGCTGTGCTCGGGTCCGAGCGTTCACTAACAGACAGGTAGGTCAGAGGTCAAAGTCCTACAGGTTGATTAATAACAGCATTAGTAATAATAAACAGACACACAGACATGGTACCGTATGTAACTGTCTTTCCACCAGGGGGCGACAGCAGTACAACAACAGGCAGGAAGAACAATACCTGTGAAGAGCGTCAAACCCTCTGAGATGCCTTCAGGTGAAGCTCTGCCCACCTCGCACTAATTACCCATAATGCTTTGCAGTGTGGTTTCACCGTGAGAATCCACTCTATTAGAAGTCCTATCACGTCCTTTCTTTTCTAGGCTCCGCCCCCAGGCTACTGCCATCCCGTCGGCTTCTGGTCCATGCAGACTGTGAGTGGAGGAGCGATTTAGAACGCTCCGACGTGCTGCAGCAGCTCTGTGAGGCTCTGACATCACAGAACACCCGCAAGACCTTCTGGATCAAGGACTACCTGGTCCGAGTGGGTCCCTCCTCTGCAGGGAGCGACAGGCAGTACAGGGCCCACATCAGCAGGCCTCAGGGTCCAGGACCAGGGAGACCAGGACCAGGGAGACCAAGGAAATCTCACAGTTCAGTGAGACCAGAGGAACCATGTGACCAGGGGACAAATGTTCTCACACAGGTGAGGGACCCTGAGAGGGATTACATTTAAGATACAGTTACCATAATGTCTGTAATATACTGGTAAGGCTTTTCTATTTTAAAATAAATAAATAATTTAAATAAATAAATACATTTAAAATAAAAAAGGCTTTTCTAATTCCAATAAAAATGAATAAATTAATAATTCACTCACGTGTGTATCAGCAGCAGGGGGAGAAGCCTGGTGAGGTGGAGGGGTGTGGCTCCAGTGCTCTGCCCCTCCTCACTGGAGTCTCTCCTGCTGGGTTCCTCTCAGCCAATCGTAGAGAGGTGGGCGGGACTAAGCAGGTGGTAGCGGTGAGTTCTGTGTACTGAAGTTACTTCTTGTCCTGTCGGCGGTGCCACAGTCTAACGCTGCATGCTGATTGGTTCCCAGGTTAACGGGAAGCTCTACCCACGGGCTAAGATCCAACTGGGAATGATGGGAGCTCTGCATCCAGCCAATTGGCTGGCTGCTCTGTTGACTGGTAGGGTGGGGTCGATGCGCCCTACTCCATCACTTCAACAAGCCCCGCCCATTGCCACAGGTGAGCCCATTGTCGAGGGACTGAATTCACATGTTCACCACTTACACACGTTTGATTTATTATTTCACCTGTAGTTAATGATGACATCATGAGCGTGAACAATGAGGGTGTGGTTTCCGTGGAAACAGAGCCAGTGGACCTGACTAGTGACAGTGAGACGGACTCTGAAGTAGATGAAAAGAACCAGGTCAGTCAGGTCTTTCTTTCTGAAATCCTTTGTCTGGCTTTTATTTTGGGATAGACCTTTTACTTTGAAATCTCTTACTCTGACAGAGAATAATGTGTATGCATGTGTGTTACAGCGTCACAATCTGCAGGAGAAGCAGCGTCGTCAGGAGCTGCGTCAGCACTTTGACTTCCTGAGGAGAGAAATCGGACTGAAAAACCCCAGATCAGCCAAGATTCGGGTTCTGAACCAGGTCCCACTGTTTGTTTGTTTGTTTTGTTTGTTTGTTTTCTGGGGCTGACAGGAAGTGTTTGTTTCAGGCGGTGCAGATAATTAAGCAGCTGGAGGAGAAGGAGGTGGAGCTTATAAGCAGGAAGAGCGATCTTCAGAGCTGGCGGGACGAGACACTGTTACTCATATCATCCAAAGGTCTGATTGAACGAAGCTTTGAGTGAAGATGAATGACATCATCGACCAAGCTGACTGTTGTTGTTGTTCACAGAGGGGGCGGAGCCTAAAGCAAGGTCACCAAAGGTCACTGCAGACAATAAGGTAGGAGGCTGACCAGGCAGCATGACGTCACATGAGGAACTAATTGTGACTCCAACAGGATAAATATGGAGCCAATCAGCTGTCAGGAGGGGGTGGAGCCATCGTCCCACGAGCCCCGTCTCCTCCAGTATCAGCTCCGCCTTCTTCACCTGTGCAGGTGCTCTTCAAAACTCAGCGAACGATGCCAAACATCCTGTTGCACAACAAACACCTGAAGAAGAACCACATAGACGGTAAGACTGACCGCTACTAACTAGCACTACGAGTGCTGACCACTACTAACTAGTACTACTACTGACCACTACTAACTAGTACTACTACTGACCACTACTTACTAGGACTACTACTGACCACTACTAACTAGCACTACTACTACTAACCACTACTAACTAGGGATGCGCATCATTAACCAGTTTCGTTTAGGAACCGGTTCTTAATCAAACAATTCTTCGGTGGTGAAATGATAACTAGAAGTTATGTGTGCGTAAATGAAAGCATGATTACCCACCGCTTACATAGACCTTGTGGGTGTTTAGGTGGGCATAGAGGCCAATTCTGGACCCTATTATTCTGGTGCAGTGTGGACATGGGAATGAAGTGATAGTGGGTTTGGATTGGGCCTGTTTAGTGGTTGCTCCCTTCTTCCTGAGTCTGCGCTTGTTTTGTGCAGCATGGCGGAGGTCATGATTATATTGTGCAGCACCCTCACGGACAAGGTTTCTCCATGTCGTCCTGTCTATTGCCTTGTCTTCCCAAAACTCTATGTGGCACTTCCTCAGGTTTGCCTTGATGTTATCCTTAAACCTCTTCTTTTGGCCTCCTGGGACCCGCTTCCCTTTAACAAGCTGGGAATAAAGGACTTTGGGAGGCGAGAGTCAGGCATGCAGATAACATGGCCAGTCCATCTGAGTTGTTGGTGGCAGTGATGGTGGGCATGCCAGGCTCCTCCAAGATGCTGGTGTTGGTGCGTTGATCCTCCCAGCTAATCCTGAAGATTTTTCGGAGGCATCTCTGATGGTATGTCTCAAGTGCCTTTAAGTGCCTGCTGTCTCTGACCCATACAGAAGAGTGGGAAGCACCACAGCTTTGTAGACTAAGATTTTGGTCTTAGCTTGGAGGTCACGGTTCTCAAAAGACTCGGTTCCTTAGCCTTGAGAAAGCCCCACTGGCACAGCTGGGGCGATGGGAGTATTTCATCATCAATGACAACTTTAGATGATTGGAGGCTGTCGAGATATAGGAAGTGGGCCACATTTTCCAGTCCATTGTTGTCAATTGAGATATTTGGGGGACAGGAGAGGCGCACTGCAGTTTGGTGACCACTACTAACTAGTACAACTACCTAATGACGACTACTAACTATTACTGACTACTACTATTACTGACCACTACTAACTAGTACTACTACCTACTGACGACTACTATTACTAACACTGACGACTACTAACTATTACTGACTGCCACTATTACTATTACTGACGACTACTATTACTGACTAACTAGTACTACTACCTACTGATGACTACTAACAACTTTTTTTGTAACAATAATGCAAATAGTTACTTTACTTGGTAATGAGTTACTTTTATTATAGAGTAATTCAGTTACTAACTCCGTTACTTTTTGGATCAAGTAGTGAGTAACAATAACTAGTTACTTTTTAAAGTAACGTCCCCAACACTGCTGACGACTACTAACTATTACTATTACTGACGACTACTATTAATGACCACTACTAACTAGTTCCACTACCTACTGACCACTACTAACTAATACTACTACTGACCACCACTAACTAGCACCACTACTACTACTGACAACCACTATCAAACTTACTAACTAGTCAAAGTTTTCCAGGTGAATTTGCTGAAGAAGCTTCAAAGGTTCATCCTCTGTTACCACAGCAACCGCTGCTGACCGTCAGTAACCTGATACCAGGACAACTAGTGCTGCAGGGCCGTACCAACCCAGGTACTAACTAACCTATACTAACTAACCTATTGTTTACCTGGCACTCTCTTTATAAAAGTGTGATTTCAGGTTTGAATAAAGTTACTCTGAGTGTCCCCAATCCGACCAATCAGCAGCTTCACCTCGTGTCTTTGTCCCACCCACAAACTGGTGAGGTTAACTACCCAAAACAGCACTGACTAGTAGCTTTACTAGCTTAATGTTCTCTGTTCTGTTCATTCTCTTTGTTTTGTTTTTTACAGCAACAAACACAAAGAATGTTATTAAAGTGCTTTACCCTCCACTAACACAACAACAACTCCAACAACAACAACAAACACAACTGCAACAAACACAACAACAACAACAACAACAAACAAACATTAACTTGTTAAAAGTGTATTTTTCACCAACACAACAACCAACACATGTAATACAACAACTTCAACAGACCGAACAACAACAACAACCAACAACTAACACAAAGCTAATCAAAGTGCACATTGTTCCACAAACACAACAACTACACAACACACACACACAACAACAGAAAACAGAGCTGCTACAAAGTAAACAACCAGTACAGGCATTGCCAACACATAAGCTCCTCCTACAAACACAGCCCCTGCAGTTGATTGGTCCAGCTGTGTCATGTGACTCAACTTCTGCCACCAACGGTTGGACAACTGCGACCAACGAGAACCTGCAAAATCTGCTGAGCGAGTTGGGCTTTTTTAACCAACAGGCCACGCCCATGGCTGAAGCTCCACCCACTGAAACTTTGGTTGGCGTGGCCAACCAGAGGACTGAAGAGGTGGAGCTAAACAGACTAAGTGACACCCACCTGGAGACAAAAACTCTGCCCCCTTTAATGCAAATGAATGTGGGTGGGGCCAAACTTATAGACACGCTCACTACTGGCACAGCGGAGATGGAGATTGGTGCTGGAGTTGAGGGCGGGGCCCTGAGGCCAATGCCCCGCCTTCTTAAAGGAAATCCACCCACCTGACCTGTGATGTCATCATGTCCAAATGTTTATTTATTTGTTTTTCACCATTCTTCTCCAACCGGGTTTGATTGGTTGATGCTATTACCATGGTGATGAGATAGTAATGTTAATGATTGTTTGAGTTTTATCTAAGGAAGAGTGGGCGGAGTTTCACACTCAGTTTCTTCATGCCGTTTGTATTTTTGTACCAAATGAAAACCAATCAGTGTTGAGTTTAAGATGAAAATGTGTTTGTAAATAAACTTACGTTGTTAAAGTGGGCGTGTCCTAAACAATCACTGGGTCTTTATGCTTCTTATGCTCAAAAGCAGCAGAGGGCGCTGTTGGATTTGGTACATTAATAAAGTAAAACTTTCTTTTCAAAATAAAAGCACTATGACTCCAGCGGTTTAGTCCAGAACAAAGTGTGGCTCAAGGAGACGGTGAGACAGACGGCCAGTAACAGATGGTCAAAAACAGTGGAGCTGTGAGATGTTCCTCTGGTTGCTCTGGAGGAGAACCTGGTTGTTGTTTGAACATTAGCGACTGACTGGTCAGTTACTCGCTCTAATGGTTTAGTTCAGCTGTTACGAACAGTTCGTGGTTCGGACTTTAAGTTTGAAAAAAATTTTAAATGACGGAACATTTTTAAAATATTCTTAATGATTCTTTAATAAATGTCTGTTTTTATGTGTTATATAAATACATTTTTGCTTTATTGTGAACTGGAAATGGTCAAATGTAATTAAAATGAATAATTCAGAATATGCGTTTAGTTTTATTGTGGAACGCTGTTCCGGGAATGTAGGCGTCGGAACGGATACAAACGGAGTTTTTACTTCCGGTCCGTCAGGCGTTTCTCTGTTTGAAACAGATGGACCGACACGGAGCTACAGACCGGCAACTGACGGCCTCCCTGTTCTCAGTGAAGGTGAGTTTTCATGTATATAGCTAGTTATCTACAGATTGATAATAACTGACGGTCTGTGTTTATCTACAGACTGATAACTGACGGTCTGTGTTTATTTACAGACTGGTAATGACTGACAAGTCTGTGTTTATCTACAGACTGATAATAACTGACAGGTTTGTATTAATCTACAGACTGATAATGACTGACAGGTCTGTGTTTATCTACAGACTGATAATAACTGACAGGTCTGAATTAATCTACAGACTGATAATAACTGACGGTCTGTGTTTATCTGCAGACTGATAATAACTGACGGTCTGTGTTTATCTACAGACTGATAATAACTGACAGGTCTGTATTTATCTACAGAGGTATAATAACTGACAGGTCTGTATTTATACAGACTGATAACTGATGTGTGTGATTACATACAGACTTATAATAACTGACAGGTCTGTGTTTATCTACAGACTGATAATAACTGACAGGTCTGTGTTTATCTACAGACTGATGATAACTGACAGGTCTGTGTTTATCTACAGACTGATGATAACTGACAGGTCTGTCAGTGATGGTGGGATCATCTTCAGCAGGATAACTGACAGTAACTGTCAGTTACAGACATGAGCGGGGGGGAAAGTACCGGAACGATCCGGAACCGGATCAGGAACCTTCTTTACCGATCACCGTCGATCAGGATTGGTCGATCTGGAACCAGAACCCACCGGAAGGAGGATCTGAACAGGAAGGTACAGACACAGGTGTGTGTGTGTGTGTGTGTGTGTGTTATAATGTGTGCGTCTGCATGTGTGTGAGACTCACTGACCTTGACCTCTGACCTTCAGGTGACCTTGGAGAAAGTCCTGGGAATCACAGCCTCAGGAAACAGAGCTCTGTCCTCGGACCCCACAACTGGACTGTTAGCGTACCCTGCAGGGTAACACACACACACACACACACACACACACACACACATACATTATAACACACACACATACCTGTGTGTGCTGATCTGAGAACCTGAACAACATTAGCCACACACTGATGGACTGTGTAGTGTTTGCTCTGTGGTGAATCTACTGTTACACACTGTCAACACACTGTGTGTGTGTGTGTGTGTGTGTGTGTGTGTGTGTGTGTGTGTGTGTGTGTGTGTGTGTGTGTGTGTGTGTGTGTGCGCCTGTGTACTTTTCCCAGTTCAACCTGTTTCGATGTCACTCAGTAAATGTGTCGAGCTCTAATGACACACACACACACACACACACACACACACACACCAGCCATACTTTTCTTTTCACATGACCTGACGTGTGTGTGTGTATGTGTGTGTGTATGTGTGTGTGTGTGCGTGTGCGTGTGCGTGTGTGTGCGTGCGTGTGTGTGTGTGTACAGGTGTGTGGTGGTCTTGTTAAATCCAAGGAAGAACAAACAGTATCACATCTTTAACAGCTCCAGGTAACAACCGACCAATCACATCACAGCTCTGAGTGTGCGAGAACCTTTGAGAAACAATCTGTGTGTGTGTGCGTGTACACAGGAAAGCCATCACTACACTGTCCTTTTCTCCTGATGGAAAGTATATTGTCACTGGAGAGGTGAGTGTTTACATCACTGCGCTGAGTCACTGAGTGAGATCCAGCAGACTTGTGTGTGTGTGTTGATGTGGTCTGTGTCCATTTGCGTGTCCCTGTGCGTCTTCAGAGCGGCCACATGCCGGCGGTTCGTATCTGGGACGTGTCAGAGCGAGTCCAGGTGTGTGAGCTCCAGGAACATAAATATGGAGTTTCCTGTGTGGCTTTTTCTCCAAACGGTAAATACATCGTCAGCGTGGGCTACCAGCACGACATGATGATCAACGTGTGGAACTGGAAGGTATTGACACGCCTACTGACCAACCACTGACGCGCCTACTGACAACTACTGATACACCTACTGACAACCACTGACCAACCACTGACACACCAAGGCTCGAGGCTGCGACCAAATTGGTCGCATATGCATAAGCGCTGAGCTCACCGGACATAGTGACAATCAATCAATCAATCAATCTTTATTTGTATAGCGCCAAATCATAACCAATGGTATCTCAAGGCACTTTACAGTAGAGCAGTCTTAAGGACGGACTCTTCATTTTATGGATACACACATATGCATATATACGTATATACACATACATATGTATCCCACACCCAACATGAATTCATCATGGCGGCAAGGAAAACCTTCTGTTAAGCAGCAGGAACCTTGTGTGGATCCCATTCCTATGATGAACAGCCATCCACGTTATGCTGTGTTGGGTGTGTGCAGAGGAAAGGGTGGAGACAGAGCCGCTGAGTCTCTGTAACTCCACACTGAGGATCCCACGGACCTGCAAGACAAAAGCCAGAAGGAGTACAGGAGCAAACACACAAGGGAGTAAGCAGACATAGAGGGAGTGTTTGAAAGAGGAATGGGACCCTCTCCGGTCCCTCTCTAACCTAAATGACCTCTCTCTTAACGCCCTCTCCAACCTCTCTCCAACCGAGCATGCCAGACCCCCCCCCCCGGCAGTCTATGCCTATTGCATCTTAATTATGAGCTATGAGCTGGTTCCTAACTAAAAGCTTTATCAAAGAGGAATGTTTTGAGCCTAACCTTAAAGGTAGAGAGGGTGTCTGCCCCCCGAACCGTGGTTGGTAGATGGTTCCAGAGAAGTGGGGCCTGATAACTGAAAGCTCTTCCTCCTATACTACTTTTAGAGATGAATGGAACAACGAGTAGTCCAGCATTTTGAGAGCGTAGTGTTCTGGGGGGATTGTATGGCACTACAAGCTCCTTGAGATAGACTGGTGCCTGTCCATTTAGGGCTTTATAAGTGAGAAGAAGAATCTTGAATTCTATTCTATATTTTATGGGAAGCCAATGCAGAGAGGCTAATACAGGAGTAATGTGATCTCTTCTCCTAGTTTTAGTCAGTACACGTGCTGCAGCATTTTGAACCAGCTGAAGTGTCTTAAGCGACTTGCTCGGGCAGCCTGCTAAAAGAGAATTACAATAATCCAGTCTAGAGGTAACAAAAGCATGGACTAGTTTTTCGGCGTCGCCCTGAGACAGGATAGATCTGATTTTAGCAATGTTACGGAGATGAAAGAAGGCAGTTCTTGAAGTTTGTTTTATGTGAGAGTTGAAGGATAAGTCCTGATCAAATAGAACCCCAAGGTTTCTAACAGTTGTGCTTTGTGCCAGAGTAATGCCATCTAGGGCAGTTAGGCTAGCATAGGTTTCTCTAAGGTGTCGCGGGCCCAGTACAATGAGCTCAGTCTTGTCTGAGTTGAGAAGAAGAAAATTTTGGTCCATCCAGGCCCTAATGTCCTTTAGACAGGCCTCAAGTTTAGATAGCTGATTTGTCTCACCTGACTTCATTGATACATACAGTTGGGTATCATCAGCATAGCAGTGGAAGTTAACAGAGTATTTTCTCATAACATTACCAAGGGGGATCATATAGATACAGAAGAGGATTGGACCTAGCACAGAGCCCTGAGGAACCCCGTAGCTTACTTTAGTGTACACAGAAGACTTATTATTCACGTGTACAAACTGGTACCTATCAGATAGGTAGGACTTAAACCAGTTTAGGGCAGTCCCTGTGATTCCAAGTAATTTCTCTAATCTCTCTAGTAGAATATAGTGATCTATAGTGTCAAAAGCTGCACTAAGATCTAATAAAACCAGCACTGAGAGTCGTCCTTCATCTGAAGCCCAGAGTAGATCATTAGTTACTTTAACTAAAGCAGTCTCTGTGCTGTGTTGAGCTCTAAAGCCTGACTGGAAGTCCTCGAACAGGCTGTTGTTTTGAAGAAATTCACAGAGCTCAGCCGCCACAACTTTCTCAAGAATCTTTGAAATAAAAGGAAGATTAGATATAGGCCTGTAGTTTGCTAAAGTGCTGGAATCAAGAGTAGGTTTTTTGAGAAGGGGTTTGATTACAGCTACTTTAAAGGACTGTGGCACGTAGCCTATTGATAGGGATATATTTATTGTCTCCAACAAAGATGGGCAGACTAGGGGAACAACTTCTTTAAACAGCTTAGTTGGGATCGGATCTGAAAGGCAGGTCGATGGTTTGGAGGATGAAATAATAGAGTTAAGTTCCTGAAGTCCTATATGTGTGAAACAGTTTAGGTTAGGCCTATTTACATTTAATGGTACAGCAGGCCCAGGTGAGGGCAGGGAGTGGCTAATTTTATCTCTAATCTTGTGAATTTTATCGTTAAAAAATGTCATAAAGTCCTCACAGCTGAGGGCTAGAGGAATCATGGGCTCAATAGAGCTCTGACTTTGTGTTAGCCTGGCTACAGTGCTGAAAAGGTACCTCGGATTATTTTTATTTTCTTCAATTAGTGAGGAGTAGTATGTAGATCGACTATGTCGTAAGGCTGTCATGTATTTACTATGGCTTTCTTGCCAAAGTATTCGTGACTCCTCTGTTTTATTGGAGCGCCACATTCTCTCTAATTTACGGGTTGTCTGTTTGAGTGTGTGAGTTTCAGAGCTAAACCACGGAGCTTTCCTCTGACGTTTAATAGTTTTTTCCCTCAATGGGGCAATTGAGTCCAAGGTGGATTTTAGTAGACTAGCAGAGCTATCGACAAGCAGATCCAGTTGAGAGGGGTTATAATTAATATCATAGTTATTTATTGGATGGTGCACTGAGTTTAAGGCAGCAGGAATGGCCTCTTTAAATTTAGCCACAGCACTGTTGGATAGATTTCTACTTGTAACTATTTTATTGCACAGTGCGAGATCCTCTAGGATAATGTTAAAAGATATTAAAAAGTGATCTGATAGCAGAGGATTTTCAGGGTAGACTTTTAGTTCATTAATATCAAGACCATATGTTAGAACAAGATCAAGAGTATGATTTAAACGATGAGTAGCTTCATTAATAGTTTGAAAAAAGCCAACTGAGTCTATTAGGGACATAAAGGCTGAGCTCAGGCTATCACTATCTTTGTCCACATGGATATTAAAATCTCCTACTATCAGTATTTTATCAGAACTGAGGACTAAGTTTGATATAAACTCAGAGAATTCTGATAGAAATTCAGAATAAGGGCCTGGAGGACGGTAAATTATCGCAAATAAGACTGGCTGGCAGGTTTTTGATTCGATATGAGATAAATTTAGAACCAGGCTTTCAAAGGAAGTGTAACTGGCCTTTGGTTTAGGATAGATTAGGAGAGAGGAATGATAAATAGCTGCTACACCACCTCCACGGCCTATGTCTCGTGGCATATGAGTATTTAAATGACTGGGAGGAGTGGCTTCATTTAAACTAACATATTCATCTTGATACAGCCATGTTTCAGTTAAACAGAATAAATCAAGGTTATTTTCTGAGATAAGGTCATTTACTAGTAGAGATTTGGATCTCAGTGATCTAATATTTAATAGAGCACATCTAATGCTTTTATGTTTTGGTGTTTCTAGATTTGAGATTTTAATTTTTTTCAGATTTTTATAATTGATAGCTCTTTTATTTGATTTTATGTTAAAATCATTGTGAAATATGGGTCGGGGGACTGACACCGTCTCCATAAAATAATAGAGTGCATGTGGGGGGAGAGCGTACATGAGCAGCGCATACACGATTCCACACCTCATCAGAACTAGCATGGAGGGGCCAGAACTGATGGACTATGATGCCAGGCTGGATGTTCAGCTGTGGTTCTCCCAGACCAGGGGTCTGCAACCTGCGGCTCTGGAGCCTCATGTGGCCTTTGACTCTTATATAATGGCTCCCTATAGCTTTAAAAAAAACTATTGAAATAAATAGTTATTTTTTTACAGATGCTATTAATGATTAATGACAAATAAAATCAAGATATAACAATTTGTTAACCTGAAATAAATCACGTTGTGCAATGACTCAGCACCTTCCTACTTCACCTGCTGCAACATCTATAGACCATCAACTTTCCTGCACCTGTGGCTAACCTTAACTTTTAAATCCCTGGTAAGAAACTAAACCAACAAAAACACTATTGTGGAAGAAAATAGAGATTTTAATTGTGTGGGAACAGATTCATTTAACCACCAATGTACAGGTTCAATATGTATGTTTTATGTGTGGCAAGAAATGAGCAATTAGCATGTGTTGATCACATGATCATGTGTTATCAAATTCAAGTTACTTTTTGTAGCCTTTCAAATACATTAACTAAAAAAAAACTTCTTTATATCAAATGTTCATGTAAACTGAGATGTGTAAGAATTTGAAGATGAAAGATACTGTTTTATTTTTTTCATGTCAATTTATTTTATTTTACTTTAAACTGTTCCATTTTCATGATCAATATAAATCAAGTCAAATTAAATAAAACATTATTCTATATAATTTTAACTGTATGGAATTTAATACACTGTATTGTCTTCATTGAGAAGGTATTTTTGTCTCCAGGAGGACGTTAATCCAGGTGAGATGTGGTTAAATGGTTCCTTGTAGAGTAAAGGTTGCAGACCCCTGACCAGGGGAAGAGGGTTAGGAGACCCCACTATCAGAGCTGGACCCTCTGAATTTAATTTCATGGGGTGAAACAATGCAGATGCTAAGTTGGTTATGCTACTGTTAACTTAATTCAAGTACAGCATTTCTGCAAAATAAAAAAAAGAAAACATGTAACCTGTTGTTATGCTTTGCTGTTATTTAAAACATTTTTAAGTTTTTTTAAAATTATATAAAAGAAATGACATTTTATTTCAGCCACTGCTTGAAAACTTAATATTGACACTAAAACATTAAAATATTTTGCAAATATATCTTGAGTCACTGTCAACCTTTACTTCAACTACGGTACCACAGTTAAGTCAACTATTCATCAGAATGTATGGCGACCAAATTCTGTGCTGGTGCGACCAACTGAGAAAGTTAGTGTAGAGCCCTGCATGCCTACTGACAACCACTGATACGCCTACTGACAACCACTGATACGCCTACTGACAGCCACTGATACGCCTACTGACAACCACTGATACACCTACTGACAACCACTGACCAACCATTGACACGGCTGCTGACAACCACTGAGACGCCTACTGACAACCACTGATACGCCTACTGACAACCACTGACCAACCATTGACACGCCTACTGACAACCACTGAGACGCCTACTGACAACCACTGATACGCCTACTGACAACCACTGATACGCCTGCTGACAACCACTGACACGCATGCTGACAACCACTGACACGCCTACTGACAACCACTGACCAACCACTGACACGGCTGCTGACAACCACTGATACGCCTACTGACAACCACTGATACGCCTACTGACAACCACTAGTACGCCTACTGACAACCACTGATACGCCTACTGACAACCACTGATACACCTACTGACAACCACTGACCAACCATTGACACGGCTGCTGACAACCACTGAGACGCCTACTGACAACCACTGATACGCCTACTGACAGCCACTGATACGCCTACTGACAACCACTGATACGCCTGCTGACAACCACTGACACGCCTGCTGACAACCACTGACACGCCTGCTGACAACCACTGACCAACTCTGACATTCCTACTGACAACCACTGACCAACTCTGACATTCCTACTGACAGCTACTGATACACCTACTTACAACCACTGACCAACCACTGACACGCCTGCTGACAACCACTGACACGCCTACTGACAACCACTGACACGCCTACTGACAACCACTGACACGCCTACTGACAATCACTGACCAACTCTGACATTCCTACTGACAACTACTGATACACCTACTTACAACCACTGACCAATCACAGACCTGTGATGTCATCGTGACTCTCCCTGTCTGATTGGTTGCTCAGAAAAACGTGGTGGTAGCAGCCAATAAGGTGTCCAGTAAGGTGACGGCTGTTTCCTTCTCCGACGACAGCTCCTACTTCGTTACCGCCGGTAACCGCCACGTCAAGTTCTGGTACCTGGACCACTCCAAGGCCTCCAAGGTGGGTGGTCCTAGTCCTCAGGTGTCCTGTCCTCATCTGTCCACCTCTCACAGGCGTCTGTCCTCAGGTCAACGCCACCGTTCCTCTGCTGGGGCGTTCAGGGCTGCTCGGAGAACTCAGAAACAACTTCTTTAGTGACGTGGCATGTGGGCGGGGCCGCCATGCCTCCTCCACCTACTGTATCACCTCCTCTGGCCTCTTGTGTGAGTTCAACGAGCGCCGCCTCCTCGACAAGTGGGTGGAGCTACAGGTGAGTGGTCCACGATGAGTGGGTGGAGCTACAAATGAGTTGTACTTGAGTGGGTGGAGCTACAGATTAACTGTACTTGAGTGGCTGGAGCTTTAGAGAAGTTGTCCTTGACAGGGTGGAGCTACAGAAGAGTTGTAGTTGAGTGATCTGGAGCTACAGCGGAGTCGTACTTGACTGGGTGAAGGTAGAGATGAGTTGTAGTTGAATGGGTGGAGCTACAGGTGAGTTGTAGTTGAGTGGGTGGAGCTACAGGTGTGTTGTAGTTGAGTGGGTGGAGCTACAGGTGTGTGGCATCACTGCCACATGACACTGATGAATAATAATCAACATCACTCATGCTGCTCACCGTGTGGTTTTTAAAATCTGATCTGATCTGTCTTTCCACAAGTGAAAGTGTACATAGTGTTTATGCCTACTATTATTTAATTCTATGTATTATTATTCCTTTATTTAATTAATGTAGGTGTATTTGCTAATAGCTGTGTTTTTTTTCTGTTGATGCTGTTTATATTTCCTGTTTTTTGGAGCTGCTGCAACATCCAAATTTCCCCCAGAGGGGGATCAATAAAGTTTATCCTTATCTTTATCCTTGTAGTTGAGTGGCTGGAGCTATAGGTGTGTTGTCTGTCAGTGGGTGGAGCTATAGGTGTGTTGTCCGTGAGTGGGTGGAGCTTCAAATGAGTTGTAGTGAAGTGGGTAGGGATACAGATGAGTTGTTCCTGAGTGGGTGAAGCTACAGAGGACTTGTCCCAGGATGGGTGGAGCTACAGATGAGTTGTAGTTGCGTGGGTGGAGCTATAGATGAGTTGTAGTTGCGTGGATGGACCTAAATGGCGTGGACTCATGTCTAACTTGTGTTTCCTTCTTTCACTGCAGCGCTCTGACTCTGCTGTAAGTCTCCTCCCACTAACTCCACCCTCTCCACATTTCTCCAACGTCTGTCTCTCACGTCACTCATTAAGTCCTGATATTTAAGCTCCGCCTTAAATATGGCTGGCTTTGCCCCTGATGAGCAGATTTACCTTTTAGACACTCACACACACTAATCATTGGTGTCGCTATGAGGAAGACATTCAGAAATGTCACGTAAAGGTTTTCCTCTGATTGGTCCTTTCATCCAGCTGCTCTCTCATTGGTGCGTTAAAGCTGTGATACCCAACCACTGGGCGTGCACCCATACTGGTCTGTGAGCCTGTGGTACTAGGCTGCAAACACACATACATCACTTCGTATCTTATGTTCTGTAATATTATTTATTAAAATTGTTTTCATATTTTCTTCACTTTAATTGGACTGAGCTCTAAAGCCCCTCCCCCCAGTAGGCTTAAGACTAAAGGTTTGCAATCAGTGCTTTAAAGACACGCCCACTTGTGTTTTCTGAGCATCATTGGTTGATGTCACCCCCCATCAACCAATCAGAAGCCATGTGTCTGTGTCTGTCCTCAGGCGTCTGTGTCCACGTGTCTGTCCGTGTCAGAGGACGTGATCTTCTGTGGTTGTTCTGATGGGATGGTCAGAGCTTTCAGTCCAATCAGCCTCCACTTCCTGTTTACTTTGCCCCGCCCACACTGGCTAGGAGTGGACGTCAGCAACATGTTGGAAGCCAGGTAATACACACATTAACACACGCACACACAGTAACACACACACAGTGAGGTCAGCTGACCCCCCCCTCTTCCCCTCAGTCAGCTGTTCTCAAATCAGAAAGCAGCTCGTCGTTACCCTGACACGGTGGCGGTGACCTTTGACCCCTCCAAACACTGGCTGTCGTGTGTGTACAATGACCACAGTGTGTATGTGTGGGACGTGCGTGACCTGCGTGACCCCCGCAGGGCGGGAAAGCTTTACTCCGCCCTCTACCACTCGTCCTGTGTGTGGAGCGCTGAGGTGAGTCACAACGTCACCTAGACTTATCTGGACATGCCTAAGCCCCGCCCCCTATCACAGGTCTACCCACAGGTGGGAGGAACTCAGGTGAGTCCACCTGGGTCCTTCCTGACCTGCTCCTCAGATAACACCATCAGACTGTGGAACACTGAGGAGAACAGCACGGTACACAGGAACGTCCTCAGCCAGGTACACACACTCAGTAACACACACACACACACACATATATACAGACATATATACAGTATATGCACAGACACACATATACAGTATATATATATAGACACACACATATACAGTATATATATATATACACACATATTTACACACACACACACACATATATATACAGACATTTATAAAGTATATACATATGCACAGACACACATATACAGTATATATATATATATATATATATACACCAGTGGCGGCTGCTGGTCTTTCATGCAGGGGAAGCTCATTTTCTGCCTACTTTAGAAAATGTATCTGTTTATTTAAATGTGAATTCTAGTAGAATTCACATTTTGTTGTCAACAACTATTTGTAGATTATCACACACGCACGCGCGCGCGTAGCTGCTGCGCGCTGGAGTGTGAGTGTTTGGTCAAAAGTCTCACAACACAAGCAGTAACAGTCTCCACAAACACCAAAAACAGACACTAGGTTTGTCAGAAGTTAATTCCCTATGAGAGGATCAGCAAAGTCTCCGTGTCAACACAGAGCAACGGACTGAAATATTTGAAAAACCCGCCTGTGTGCTTACAACGTCATACTCTCTGATTGGCTCATTTCGCTGTCAATCAAAATTGAATTAGCCTGAGATAGATCATCCAATCATCATCCATTATTCCAGCGTCCGGAACAGACAGATCCAGCCCACTGCTCCATAGACCTCCTGTGAAGCCCGGCGTCCGATGGGCGGGACTAAGTGCGTCATAACCGAGCATTTATCCAATGAGCGTCTAGTTTGACTGCAGTGGATCAACCCCTAAATCCTCTCCCATTGAATTCAATTGAAGCTGAACTTCACCACTGTTTATTAACACTGTGACGCTGCGGTAATGAATGAAGAACGTCACGCTGTCACTGTCAGTTTCCTGTTATAAGAAGCTGATTCTGAACTAAACATACATGTGTTCTGTCATATATTTAGTCAATGAAATGTACACACAACACTACATATTTGACCACTGATTTTAGGGGAAGCTGAGGTTCCCTTGTAGTCTTAAAGCATCCGCCACTGATATACACACACATATAAAAACTACCGGTCAAAAGTTTTAGAACATCACACTTTTTCCAGTTTTTTACTGAAAGTTATTCAGTTTATTGTGTCATTGCACTTTGAAATGAAAGCATAGAACAAATAAGTAATTTGAGTCGAAAAAGAAATCATGGAATCCATGAACAATATTGTTCACCTGATGCTCATGAAGGTCTGGTACCACAATGTGTTCCAACACTGCTTTATGCAGATAGAGGGTGTTGGAAGGAACCAAGAAAAGTTGGAACACCTGTTGGAATGAGTAGCACCAGCTTTCAAGGCTGGTGCTACTCATTCTGAAATGTACATTATTTTTCAGTTTTTGGAAACCAAACCTTATTTAACCTCTGGCTGTTCAGTACTTACCTTTGTACCATTTCAAGCTATTCATTGGACTTGCACGACTTAAATTGCAATAAATAACTGGAAAAATTAGGGTGTATATATAAACTTTTGACCGGTAGTGTATACTGTATAGGTACATACACGCACACACACACACAACCACACATAGGCGTGTCCTCTCCCTCCAGGACCTGCAGAGGGTGGTCTACGTGGAGGATGGTGTGGGGGGGCTCCTGGACGTGGACAGCGTGTCGCTCAGTGTGTCAGAGAAGGCGGGGTCAACAGGTGTGGACGGCCCACAGGTGGAGCAGGTCAAACCAGGCATTAGGACCCTGAAGGTCAGCCCAGACGGAGTGCACCTGGCTTCTGGAGACCGCATGGGTGTCCTCAGGTGAGGAGGGGCCACGCCCCTCTGTGTGACCCCTGTATGACCTCTGTGACCACTGTGTGACCTCTGTGTGACCTCTGCTCAGGGTCCATGACCTCAGCTCTATGGAAGAGATCCTGAATGTTCAGGCTCACGACTCAGAGATCCTCTGTTTAGAGTTCACTAAACCTGACACAGGTGAGACGTGTGTATTAATGTGTGTGTGTGTTGTAGGTCTCCAGCTGTTAGCCATAGCTGTGTGTGTATTAATGTGTGTATATGTGTGTGTGTGTGTGTAGTAGGTCTCTCGCTGTTAGCCACAGCTGTGTGTGTATATGTGTGTGTGTGTTTGTTGTAGGTCTCCAGCTGTTAGCCACAGCTGTGTGTGTATTAATGTGTGTATATGTGTGTGTGTTGTAGGTCTCTCGCTATTAGCCACAGCTAGCCGTGATCGTCTGATCCACATCCTGGACATTAAACAGGATTACAGTCTGCTTCAAACTCTGGATGAACATTCATCTTCAATCACTGCCATTAGATTTACAGGTACACAGACACACACACGCACAAACACACATACAGACAGTCAAGAGCTGATTGCCCCGCCCCCTCTGTTTTCTCAGTCAATGAGGGGAAGGTGAGGATGATCAGCTGTGGAGCTGATAAGAGTGTTTACTTCAGGACAGCACAGCAGGTCAGTCACACACACACACGTGATGATATCACAGCAGGCCGACCAATCACAGCTGCATGTTTGGGCTGTCCTCAGACAGAGGCGGGGCTACAGTTCAGGAGGACGCATCACGTGGTGAGGAAGACCACGCTGTATGACATGGACATAGAACCGAGCAAGAAGTACGCAGCAGTGGGCTGTCAGGACCGCAGCATCAGGTACCGGGGGCGGGGCGTTAAAATGATGATGATGATGATGATGGTTAAAATGATGATGATAATGATGATGAAGGTATGACCTGCAGGATCTTCAACATCAGTAATGGGAAGCAGAAGAAGGTGTATAAAGGCTCTCAGGGCGAGGATGGGACTCTCATTAAGGTAAGACTGGATCGGGTTGCCATGGTGATGAGTCAGGTGATCAGGTGGCTTATTGGCTCCACCCTCTCCTCAGGTACAGATCGACCCATCAGGACTCTACATCGCCACCTCCTGCTCAGACAAGAACATCAGCATCTTTGACTTCTACTCAGGAGAGTGTGTGGCTGTCATGTTTGGACACTCAGGTGGGACGCCCCCCCAAATCTCTTATTAATACTATTACTAATCATTATTTTTATTACTAATTTATTATTATTATTACTATTACTAATCAATTATTACTATTCAATTACTATTATTAATCAGTTATTACTATTATCACTTTATTACTAGTACTAATTCATTATTATTACTCTTACTAATCTATTACTATTATTTAATTACTCTGATTGTTAATGTTATTATTATTGTGTGTGTGTGTGTTGCAGAGATTGTGACGGGGTTAAAGTTCACCTCTGACTGCAGACACCTGATCACTGTGTCAGGTGACAGGTACGACTTCACTCAGTCTGTCATCCACGTTACCATGGTAACCTCTGTGTGTGTGTGTGTGTAGCTGTGTGTTTGTCTGGCGTCTGAGTCCTGAGCTCACCATCAGGATGAGGCAGCGGCTCGCTGACCTCCGACCCTCCAAGTCCCACAATGTACCTCAGGTGGGAGGAGCCAAACTCAGGTGAGACATTTTTAGCTATATTTATGTGTGTGTTTGTAAAACAACAAAGAGGGCGTCATCCTATAAAATAAACTGTTTATCATTCACATACACACACACACACACACACACACACAGACTGATGTTAATGTGTGTCTCAGCAGCCAATCAGCTGCTCCCGTTACCAACACGTCGTCTGGCAGCGACGAAGACGAAGAGGAGGAGCTTCGTTGTCCTCATAAGGTCATTGGAGGAGGAGGCACAGGTGTGTTACCATGGTTACAGAGACTCAAACACATGTCAGTATCCACATCCTGCTAGGACTGTGTGGGTTAATATAGATCTATAAAGTAGATCTATAAACATAGATCTATAAATCTAGATCTATGTATAGATCTACATTTTGTAGGGGGATGAACATTGGGTTATATGAATGAGAATATTATTATGATTATGCGGGGTGCCACCTCCAAAGGAGAAAATATGTCTAAGACTTTTAGATTAAACGCAATAATATTGAACCAGGGAATGGATTTGAACCACCAACTCTACATTTATTTGACACAGCTTAATATTTCAAAGGAATCAACAATTACAATTCAACTTTTTTCATAATTCAGTAATAAACAAAACAATGTGGTAATTATGTCATGATAAAATCTAATTCTAAGCTAATTGGTGTGATGATCATAACATAAGAAAGTGAAATTGCTACTCTAAAAAGATCTAATCTAGACTAAATATTGAATAAAAATTCAGAGTATATATTCAAATGACATTTATACTGAAAGGGGACTCAAGGGAAAACAAACAAAGGTTAGACGAACAGACGAACAAACACATAAGACATGAAACTGGAGACATGTTTGCAGGTGATGGATGTGTTTTGCATGGAGGTAGGATGTGTTGTAATTAATTTTAGATCAAATTGAAGATGTTAATTGTTCAGATACCTCTGTGCTGATGGGAGAACGTTGCAGGTGGTGGTCTCTGGCGGAGCACAGCGTGTCGTTGGGGCTAGCCGGTGGTTCTGTTTTCTTCAGAACAAAGGAATGCCCCTTCAGCCGATCCACGACTTGTTGTAGTCGTTTGCAGCTGGTTTTGAGACCTGAGCGTGTAGTGTACCACAGGGGAACCGCGGGCCAAAGTTTGTATATTGGCTGTTGCGCACGTCAAACGAGCATCTGAGGCTCCAGTTAGTATTAAAAATCTGACTTAGTAACTAAAAATGAAATAAAAGAAATTAATGCTGGAACGTGGGTGAGATGAAGACTCCAGCGTCCCAAAACTAAAGTTTTTGGGAGGAACTTCTTTGTTAGAAGAAAAACTCGAGAATCCTCCCAAAGATGGACTGGCTCATTTATTCAAAAGTGCTAGATTTGACAGTTCTCACCATGGGGGGTCAAGAATGCAGGGTTGAAACAAAGCAAAGACATCTGTTGGCCCAAGTGGGCATCCTGTCCCCACTCATAGATCTATTAATGTAAAGAGCTAAATTAACCCATTACTGTAGTGCTGTGATGAAGATGATCAGCTGACTGTGGTCACATGACTTTTGTCCTTCAGGTCCGACCAATCAGGCCAGCAGCAGCAGTGAGAGGACACAGTTGAGTGGGCGGGTCCCTGTAGGGCCCCTCCCCCTGCCCCGGCGCCGATGGGCTCAGAGGAGAACCAGCTGTGACCCTGAGCTCAGCGTCACCTCCATGTTGGACCTGAGGCTGCTGGACTCGTACGAACCCTCTCAGCAGGTGGGCTAGCCAATCACAGGCTGTCTAACAGTCACATGCCTATCATTCTGTAACAATGGAGTTTAGATAGTTACCGGTCATCAGTGAACCAATCAGAGCTCTCCCCTCAGGTGAGACTACAACCCCAAACCTGTGACTCCACCCACTGTGAGAAGGGGAGGAGCAACAGAGGTGGACTACAGAGGACCAATCAGGACCTGGGAAGTACAATCAGTCTGCAGGTCCCTACAGGATGGGTATGCACACACACGCACGCACACACACACAGAGGTTCCTCACTGGCTAACCTCCATGTGTTACTTCAGGGCGTTAACGAAGCAAGAACCAATCAGAGGCCAGGCTTTACCCAGCTAACCAACCAGAGCACAGAGGGGGAGGAGCCAGTGCTTTACCCTGATCAATGGGATGACAGGGTGAGCCTGGCAGGCAGGTAGGATTCTGTGTCTGTTAGTCAAGTTAAAATCCATGCCCCGCCTCTCTTTTTAACCCTGCCCCATTTCCTCAGTGAGTTCCAGGTGAAGGAGGCGGGGCTTACTGCAGGAGAACAACAGGACAAACCCAGCCCTGACAGCGGCTGCTCATTGGGATACACAGACAGACCTATAGACGGTGAGACCTACAGACACAGACCTATAGACGGTGAGACCTACAGACACAGACCTACAGATGGTGAGACCTACAGACATCCCTACAGACAGACAGACCTACAGATGGTGAGGCCAAGTGTATGGATATCTCAGCCAAAAACGTCCTTACTGGTGCCTGGGCAGTTCATTTTTTTAAAGACTTGTTTAGGACTTGAGGAAAAAAGTTTAGGACTCGGACTCGACTTGGAACTTGACTGTATAGACTTGGGACTCCACTTGGGACACGACTACAAAGACTTGGGACTTGACTTTGACTTGCACAACAAGGACTTGATCCCACCTCTGTTGTTAAAGGACTCACACCCTAAAGCCCTTCTATCCTCAGGGTATGTGTCTTCAACAGTCCATGATTTTCTCTCTAACTTCAGCCACCAGAGCGTGTCAGCGCACTGTTTAAGGGAGAGCAAAGGTCCCCTAGGAGAGCTGTTCTTCTCTGCTTCATTTTCTATTACCAAACCTCAGAGTTGGAACTGTCGCCCGCTGTGGTCACAACTGTTTTTACCCTCTTTCTGTAAACAAAAGGTTTACATGGACATCTTTAACTTTTCTTGATTTTAAGAGCAACCAAAAGCAGAACGAGTTGTCATTTTGACTGAAAAAGTTTCTAAATGATCTAAAAAGCTGCTAAATAATCTAAAAATCAGGCTAAATGTTTCACTCCAATAGAAAAAAAATGGGATGTTTACAGGCAGTGGGGCCGTGTGAAATCAACTACGTGGTTTAAAGATGGAGGAACAAGGCTATAAAACTGTAAAGTAGTCGCACTTATAAAAGGCAATTAAATAAATATGGTGCATAAGAATGTGTTTATTTGACATAGATCTAATAAGGGGTCAAATCACTGGTTCTAAATCCAACTATAAACATGACACATAGCTTCATGCTAAACTACATAGAGGTTTACTGCTATTACATACATACGTGACACACACAGCTACACAACCAGTCCTTATTTAGTCATCCATTCACCACCTCACTACCCATTGGTCAGTGTTTATGGCTCTAATTCAATTACATCAGAGCATCTGAGTCCAACTAGTCTGTTTTAAAAACATAGAAATTAAGCCTGAACTCTAAGATTTAAAGATCTATGAGGTCATCATCTGTTACCCCCAGAAGAGTAAGGGACAAAAGGGGGCAGGGTCTAACATGCTTTCCTTTGTCAGACTCAGAGCGTCTCAGTGTGGACGAGAACTCGTCTGATCTGGAGGATGAGGATGGAGGACCAGAGGGTGGACCGGTTCCTCAGACTCCAGACCAGGAGGCGTTCCTCAAAGAACACTTTGTCACCCTGACTGAGCTCACCAGCTCAGGTAAGCCCCACCCACAGCTCTTTTGCCCACACATGCAGAACACCATCCCTGGCTGATCATGTGACCTTTGTGTCCACAGGAAGTCCAGCTCGGAGCATCTCCTCCAGGTTCCTGTCCATGAACTCTGCTGAAAGGTAAGCCCCTCCCCTCTCCTGGAGGACCAATCAGAGCTGAGTGCCTTCACCCCACCTGTTCTGTCCCAGAGGAGAACAGGACTTCCAGCCTCTGAACCACAGTAGGAGGGTTTCTTGGAAACAGGACCAGGACTCACCGCCAGACCCTCAGCACTGGACCATGGCCCTGGACCTGGACCAGGACCAGAACCTGCGTGGTACTGATCAGACCTCCTCTATAAAGAAGGCTGGTCCTGTGGAGGAACCCAAGAGGAACCTGAGCCCTGGTCCTGGTCTGAAGAAGGCTCAATCGGTCCAGAACCTGCTCAGTGACCCAGGTCAGACCAGCTGCTGTCCCTCTGTGTGACTGGAGGTTCTGGTTCTGAATCCTCTCTGTTCCTCAGGTGAGTCCTCAGGGACCAACCAGACGCTCCCTGAGCGTCCCACCACCCTCCCCTCCACTCCCAGACGACCTCCAATCACATTGTCCGGTCAGAGACCAAGCCCCACCCCCCTGCAGCAGGACACAAACTGTGCCCCGCCCAGGAAGGCGTCCACGCCATCGCGGTCCTACATGAGTCCGACTGCCAGCTCCATGGCTAAGATGTCCCGCTCTGTATCTGTGGGCGATGGCCTCAACGACACCCCTGACGACCTCCTGATGACATCACTGACCCCACCAATAAACTCCTCCCCTCAGGTTACAGAAGCTCTGCCTCCTCCAGCCATGGCCACACCTCTCCAGGTCTCCATGGTTCCCATCGTTGTGGCGACCTTGCCTTCATTACCAGGCAACCACAATAACCAGATGGCCCCTCCCCCTCGCAGCCTTCAGGCTCGTCTCCCTGGCAACAGCAAGCCCCTCCCTGACAGACCCTCCATCTCCTCCTCATCATCTTCCTCCTCCTCTTCATCACAGACGCCTCTATCTGTTGCACCAGGGGGCGCCCCTCCGCTGACAGACTCCTCAGGTTAGTCCTACATCTTTGTGGTCCTGTTTCCATCTTTGTAGTCCTGTCTCCATTGTTTTTACTGATTCTGTGCAGACCAGCCAATCAGTGTGGAGTCCTGTGAAGCTCTAGCCAATGAGTTGCAGTGCTGCTTTAGGAGAGCCACTCACCTGTACAGGAAGGTAAGTCTGTAAATAAAGAATGCTAACGGACACTAACGGACCATCATTAACCCCACTTCCTCCTCCCATAGGTCTGCGGCGGCGCCAATGACTCCACCCCTGACCTGTGTCACATGTCACTCCTTCTATCAGAAGCCTTCCAGTCCATGAAAGCCGAGCTTGACTCTTTACCTCTCAGTGTGGGGGTGGGGTCCATAGCGGATAGGGCGGGGCTTAGTGTAGAGGGGGCGGGGCTTAGGCCTCTATTGGAGGAGTACAGTCTGCTCCTGCTGCAGGCTGTACATCGCCGTGCCAATGCATCACTGTGACACACATGCACACACACACACTCCATCACATTCCTCTTCCACTGAAGGACCTGAACCTGATCTTAAAGACTGATTTTAAAGGTTTTCCTCATTTTAGGATTGCTTTGTAGAGAACTCACCTCATGTTTACTTTTAATAAAAGTGTCAACACGCTACTCAGAGGAGTTTATTAACAGGTCACTCATTCCTTCAAGCAACTGGAAATAATTATACTTGATGTCGAAGTCCATGTCGTACCAAAAGTTCACTGGAAAACAAACATAGAAACGGTTTAGATTCACATCCTTACAGAGAGAGTCACGGTGCGTTCAGGTGTCTGTTGGTCATGGTGCGTTCAGGGACCTGCGATGCAGCCGTGTGACTGCCTGACGTGGTGAAACCACAGTGAGGGGAGGAACAACATCTCTCCGGCCCTCACGGTGCAGCTGATTGGATGAGCCTGCTGGTACTGAGGGTAGTGGGTCAGGTCGGGGTCCAACGGGTCGATGGGGATCCATGGCACCTGGAGATGAAGCAGAGTCAGGCAGAGGTGTAGAAAATCCAAGTGTCAGATAGGCCCTGAACGCACCTTCTCAGAGTCGCTCAGATCGATGACCTCGAACTCACCGTCGTCCCTCTGATGATAAACAGCAGGCTGGTACACACCTGGAATTGGATCAAAGTGATTGTTAAAACACCAGACCTGCCCTCTGACCACGCACTCAGGTTAAACTGGAATAAGCCTAATCTGGGTTTGATCTAATACCCTCCTGGAGATGGTTACCATGGATACAGTGGGCAGTCAGATGTGGGTTGCCGTGGTTACCGTAGGGAATGAAGGGGCGGTCTGTCGGCGGCAGCAGAAGGAATTGCTTTTCTCCCGAAATGACGCAGAACAAGTTCTCATAATGATCTTTGTGCACTGACAACACAACAAGTACACAACTTCAACAACACACACACACACACACGTATGTGTGAGTGTGTGTTTCTTACTGGAGGTGACGGCACTCGCTTCACCAAGCCAGAAGTTCACGGCATCAGGGAGTTTACCTTTAAAACACACACAGGTGGGGCGGAGACTTTAGAGAAGGAAAAGGTGTTAGCATGTTAGCGTGTTAGCCTCACCCAGAGCTGTGCTCATCCAGGGCACATGAGGCTCCATGTCACTGGTCAGCTCAGGGAGTTCCTGCAGCAGATTGGAGCATTGTTTCTGAACGTAGACCACGCCCCCAACCTTCATCTGGAACGCATACAAATACACACTGTCTGTCTCTCTTGCTGTGTGTGTAAGTGTAACTAACCTTTCCCTCCATGATGTCGAGCACAGAGCTGAGGCTCATCTGTCGTTCTTCGGGCATAACGAATCGATCTCCGAGCACAGCGTCTGCGTACCCGTTGGGTGTAATGGCCACGCTGATTACCTTTGACCCCACCTTCTCCCTGCGTCACACGTGAAGGTCAACGGTCGGGTCAGTTAGCAAAAGAGGGCGGGACTTCCTCACCTCAGGTACTCATTGGTCCACTTGTTGAGGGCCGGCCAATGGGAGCAGGCGTTGCGGATGATGCAGGGTCTGTTTGGACCAATCCAGTCGCGGTAGAAGAGCAGCGGGTCAGGTGGTGCGTCCAGGAAGGGCACTGATTGGCCGAGGTAATCTGACAGGTGAATGACAGACAAACATCAGACATGAAAGGGCGTGGCCATGTTGTGGACTGATTGCAAATCAGAGGAGTTTACAGGTTCTCATCAATCAAAGGAGTTTAAAACAGTTCTATTTATTTATTGATCACATGTTGCTCTCACACAATGTTTGAGCTTAATTTTTTGTTTTGCAACAGAAACAGATGAAGCTGCTGCTCTTTAGCTGTAAATCAATGATTATTGATCAATAAAGTGTTTAATATGTAATGTTCACTAAGACTTAATGTTACCTTTAGTTTGTTTTCATTCTGTCTGACGTTTGTCAATAATCAGTTTGGACCAATCAGTGATTAATGAACACTTTAATAATTAATTCCTTCAGAGATTTAATAAACTACAGTAGACCAAACAAGATGCCGACGCGTGGTCACGTGACCTAAACTCCGCTCAGCAGGCGTCAATGACGAGTCTATTTGTGAATGTCTATAATTTAGACAAACAGAAGAACATGCACAATCAGCTCTGAATCAATCTTAAATAATGTCAATGTGTCACAATAAGTTAGTATTATTAATATATGAATGTTTTAATAATATACTAGTTGTTGTATATAAATGTCCTGTAACTCTATCAATTCAATGTAAAGTCAATCATTTCATAAGAGCAGTTTGATGTAAATGTTTGGGATTTATATCAGATTTATTATAGTACTTTATCACACACACACACGATCAATGAAAGTGAGGATATGTAATCGGATTACTCTCACCGTGAGCCTCCTCTGATAATCGGATCAAACGTTCTCTCACAGACTCCATGGGATCATCACGGAGTAAATATTAATCCGATCAGAGTGTTCACTAATCGGACTGTGACTCCACGCTGCTGTGTTTGTGTTTACCTGCCTGTCTCAGCGCATGCGCAATGTGAGCGTGTTGTGACCTCTACAGGTCGGAGGATGAAGTGCAGCAAACAGCGGCTACAGTCACGTGACGGACGCTGTTTGAATGTGCAGGCGATTATAATCAGATTAGAGTGCACATATGATCGGATTAGAGACACTGCAGTGAATAAAGTGAAGGGATGTTTAATCTTTGTTTTTGTAGAGGAGAGCGCCGCTCTGGGATGACGTCACAGACACAGCTTTGTGTGATTGGCCGCAGCTGAGAAGGTAATCAGGCTGATGAAGCTGAAGATTAAGTAATGAAAAAGTGATGGATGAATCTGCGTTGGAGCGTTACTTTGATGACTCCATCGCTAATGTACTCAGTGTGTGTGTGTGTGTGTGTGTGTGTGTGTTTGTGTGTGTGTTTTTGTGTGTGTGTTTTTGTGAATAGTTGTGTGTGTGTGTGGTAGTTTGTTGCTGTTGAACTTTCTTTACTTTCTCAGGACTCCGGCTTCTCTCTGGGGGAGGAGCTTGGCCTCGGAGGCTCTGCCCCCTCAGTGCAGGACTCCACCCCCCAGTCTGGACCTTCTCATGACCTCGACCTCAGCTTCCTGCCTGATGACGTCACTGCACAGGACACAGGTGTGACATCACTATGATGCTTGCTCCTCCACTGTGATCATGTCCGTCATTAACTTTGTATAAACTAGTAAAAACATTACATTAACCAGTATACACATTATTTAAACCAGTTCATAGCCTGTGTGAGTTCTGTGTCACATTCCATTAGCGTCACTGCTGTTGTGATCAAAATGGTGCTTGTGTTAACTGATAACCAGCTAACACCAGGTCTGTGTTGTACATGTCCCACTAGCGTACTACACACTACAAACTCAATGAGTATTTCACGTCTACTACATACTATTGTATGATTAAGATGATGAGCACTTCCGAGTTTCCCAAGATGCATTTGGAACCTACAGCGTTAAAAACCTGAATCACACTGAGACTAAATATCTCTGTTGATTCTCTACCTTTACTTTGAAAGTTCTGAAAACATTTGAAGTGAGAAAGTGACCAAGTAGAATATCAACATGTGCTCATTTGATCCATAAAACTCACATAGACACATTTTATTCACATTTCACACAGTTTCAGAGAACCTCCTCCATTGGTCTACTGACTAAACTTCCTGTTAACTTCAAAATAAAAGCCCTATTTACAAATTAGTTAGACTGGAAGACTAGAAGAGATGCCATTATTTGGAAAAGGGGATGTTTGATTTTTAGTTTGAAGCCGGTGCCAGGACAATTTTTCCTTGAGCTCCCAATGCATCATGGGATGGTTGAGCATGACTAGTGTGCCCACCGTGCATACTTAAAAAATGTCCCCATATAGTATACATGCTGGTATTTCTCACCTACTCTTTTCATACTATCTAATGACTCATGTAGTATGAGTAGTACTTTAGGATGAGTAGTACATTGGTATGAGTAGTATGTTTGGTTAGTTAGTGCTAACTATTCAGAGTGAGGCTCAGCTGAGTGGATCACTACATAGGTTGGTTTACCAGTTGCTAAGTGGATCACTACGTAGTTTGGTTAACTGGTTGCTAAGTGGATCACTAAGTGGGTTGGTTAACTAGTTGTTAAGTGGATCACTGCGTGGGTTGGTTAACTAGTTGCTAAGTGGTTCACTACGTGGGTTGGTTAACTAGTTGCTAAGTGGTTCACTACATGGGTTGGTTAACTAGTTGCTAAGTGGATCACTACGTGGGTTGGTTAACTAGTTGCTAAGTGGATCACTACGTGGGTTGGTTATCTAGTTGCTAAGTTAACCTTTTGGTTCCCACAGACTGTCACAATGTGTCTCAGGACAGCGGTGTGGGTCTGGACTTCACTTCCCAGAATTCCACAGCTGAGCCTCAGCAGAGTGAGTCCAGGGCGGAACCAGAGACGGGGGCGTCGTCCTTCTGTCCCATGACCCCTATGACCCCTATGACCCCCATGACCCCTATGACCGACCGCTCAGGGATCATCCCCCAGCTGCAGTGAGTCATTTCACCTCCAGTGGGGTTTGCATGTTCTCTGTGTGTGCGTGTGTTACTGTGTGTGTTTCAGGAACATTGTGTCCACTGTGAACTTGGGCTGTCCTTTGGACCTCAAATTCATCGCTCTGCAGGCCCGCAACGCAGAATACAACCCAAAGGTAGGTGTGTATGTACACAAGTGTGTGTGTGTGTGTGTGTGTTTCATGGTTGTGTTGTTGCAGAGGTTTGCGGCGGTCATCATGAGGATCCGTGAGCCAAGAACAACTGCACTGATCTTCAGCTCAGGGAAGATGGTCTGTACAGGAGCCAAGAGGTCAGTGACTGTTGCTTTGTGTATCAATGTGTGTCTGTCAATATGTGTGTGTTGGAGATTTGAGGAACCTTAGGAGGGCAAGGTTTGGGGAACCCTAGGAGGGCAAGGTTTGGGGAACCCTAGGAGGGCAAGGTTTGGGGAACCCTAGGAGGGCAAGGTTTGGGGAACCCTAGGAGGGCAAGGTTTGGGGAACCCTTGGAGGGCAAGGTTTGGAGAACCCGTGGAGGGCAATGTTTGGGGAACCCTAGGAGTGGGTGAGAGAGAAGTCGAGTGGCAGCTCCATCAGGTCCGCTAGACACAAGGTGGATTTATTGTAGCTCAAATTCCTTTTGGCGAATGCGTCCATTAATCTGAAACTGCCTAACGATTTTTTCTCTTTCATTCTCTGCCTCTTCGTGTCGTTGCTGAGCAGCTCTAGTTTTATGTTCATCAGTTTGAATTTTTCATCCAGTTCGTCTTCCTCCTGTCTTTGTCCTTTCAGCTCATCCAGTTCATCACCCTTTTTCTTTGTGTGGAGTATGCTGACTCTGAGATCACTCAAACAAGTAGAGTAGCTGCTGCCAGAATGATTTCTAGTGTGAGATCTAGTATTGAGACTAAATGTTTTAGTATGAGTCTTCTTACTATGAGAAATACGGAATCCATGGGACTGCGTAGTCAGCCTTTGTTGTATTGTAGAAATAGTGTATAAATCTTGGGGGGTGCGTTTGCCTTTTAGGTCTAGCCCCTGGGTCTCAGACCTGGCTTTGAGTTTCATCCTCTTTGTACGAGCTAGGTGCTTGGCTAGTTTGTATAGATGGCTTGGGTGATGTTTGAGACATTTGAAATAGTGGCTTTATTGTCCATGTCATGCTGAGTAATGTCGGTGTCACCTCAGGATCCATCAGTGGAGGGAGGTGCTCACTGGGGGTTCATCAGTTCATCAGTAGACCTTGTGTTTGGTTGGAAGTCGGCCATTTTAGGTCACTGTGTGGTGTGTGGCTCAGTTTCTTGTTGTAAGGACCAATTATTGAAGATTTCAGGTTCAACAGGAAGTCCTGCCCATTCAGGGCTGTATTTATAGTGGAAGATTTGAGCTGTTGTTCCACCATGTGGAACAGGGCAAATTAAGTTTTTAGTTTTTAAGTGTGTGTGTGTGTGTGTGTGTGTGTGCGCGCGCTCGCTCGTGTGTGTGCGTGCAGTGAGGAGCAATCCCGGTTGGCGGCCCGTAAATACGCCCGTGTGGTTCAGAAACTGGGTTTCCCGGCCCGGTTCCTGGACTTTAAGATCCAGAACATGGTGGCGAGCTGTGATGTGTGTTTCCCTATCAGACTGGAAGGACTGGTTCTGACCCATCAGCAGTTCAGCAGGTGAGCAGCAGGGGCGGAGTCTCTTCAGCTCACATCAGATCAGTGTGTGACCGTGAGACGCTCAGCTCACTGACCTGTGTGTGTGTGTCCCAGTTATGAGCCTGAGCTCTTCCCAGGGCTCATCTACAGGATGGTGAAGCCTCGGATTGTGCTGCTCATCTTCGTCTCAGGGAAGGTGGTCCTAACTGGTAATCAGGTTCAGCACACACACACACACGCACAGTAACACACACCGTTACCCACACTGTGTGTGTTTCAGGAGCTAAGGAGCGGGCGGAGATTTATGAGGCATTCGAGAACATTTATCCAATCCTGAAAGGCTTCAGGAAGCAGTGACCACACACACACACACACTGTGTGTGTCTTTGTGTTAGTGTGACGGACCACTTTGTGTTACAGTGTGTGTTTAACGTCCCCGTCCACAGGAAATAAAGGACAGAAGTCCAGTCACACCTTCTGCTAACAGTCTGTGTGTTGGACACACATACACACACATACACACACAGTGGTATGTGAGTGAAACCAACAGGACTTGATGCTCATATTGTAGATGTTTGAAGGAAGCTCCTGCACTACTAATGCTAACTAGTTAGGCCAGTGGTTCTCAAACTTTGAAGCCTGCAACCCCCAAAATAAAGGTCCCAGAGAGCGGGGACCCCCACTGTAGCTGAAGGTGGTTGAAACAGACATGAACATTGAAGAACAGTCACGTGGAGACAGGGCCATATATAGGGGAATAAAGGGGAGAGATTTTTGGGGTCCATCCATAAAGTCAGTAAAATGATGGTCCATTGTTCTATGAATCTGTGATAACCACATTTATTTATCTGAATAATATCCACTGTTATCCAGGAAGTGATGCTTCGGGTAAACATTTTGTCCACGACCCTTGGAATGTTATCAAAATACACGGCCTCATACTTTAAAAGTGAAATGCAAAGAACAGGAAGCTGAAAATAATTCGCCTTTTGGGTCCTTTTTTTGTTTTTACTTCCTGCTGGTTTTTAGAATAAAAGCTCCTAAACGGTGGGTTGGGAGTGTCCGTTATACTACAGACCGAAGACACGTCAGTAACGCACTGTGACCAGCGGGTGGCGGTAAAGCTGTGGTTGTTTTTCCCAACCATCATTACAATAAACGAAGAAGAAGCAGCAGTGACGTAGGCAGCTTTGTTTACTGTAAACAGAGAAGATGGCGGCTGCTCCGGGCCCAGCACACAGCGACGGTGTGTCGGTAGTTACTGACGCTCTGTCGGTAGCAGTGGAGCGGTGTCCTCTGTGCTGCTCCTCCCGCAGGAGGCTCACCTGTTCCCGCTGCATTAAGGACGGAGATTTTGTTCACCTGAACACCGGAAGACCCAAGGAGAGGTGTGTGTGTGTGTGTGTGTGTGTGTGTGTGTGTTGTGTGTGTGTGTGTGTGTGTGTGTGTGTGTGTGTGTGTGTGTGTGTGTGTTGTGTGTGTGTGGTGTGTGTGTGTGTGTGTGTGTGTGTGTGTGTGTGTGTGTGTGTGCGTGTGTGTGTGCGTGTGTGCGTGCGTGTGTGCGTGCGTGTGTGTGTGTGTGTGTGTGTGCGTGTGTGTGTGTGTGTGTGTGTGTGTGTGTGTGTGTGTTTTACATTAACTGAATAGATGTTTTCTTCTTTAACATCAATATGAATGTCATCACTGTCCTTCCTCTTATTCTGAAACTGAAAGTTTAGTTTCTAAAACAGAAACACTTCCGTTTGTCTCAGCCTGTAAAAGGTCTAACCATAACACAGGGTTTTTACAACCATGGGGTTGTCTGAAATGTTTGGTAATTGATCAAAAATTCTGACTGATTAAAATGAATCTTTTTCAAATTAAAACACAACACACATTCTTAACTGTATTTTATACATTGACTTTCTCAAATATAAATCTAGTTTAAACAAAATGCAGCATAAAGAGAAGAAGAGAAAAATAAATATAATAAGTAAGTAAGTATCTGGTCACTTTGTCACTAATCCTGTCTACTGTGTATTGTTACACAGAACAAACACGATCAACAAGTAATTCTAGAAAAAGAAAGTGGCCGCCAGAAATATGTGATATAAAAATGGGGTCACGATCCAAACATCCCCTAACAGTCAATAGTAGGGATGTAACGATTCACTCAACTCCCGATACGATTCGATTCACGATACTGGGTTCACGATACGATTCTCTCACGATTTATTTTACAAAATGGAACTGTAGACAAATTTTTTTTTGGGGAAAAAAACTAGAAAATACTGTACTGTTTTCCTTTTATTTTTTATTGTCAAAAGAATTCCTTGATAAACTATTCAAAACAATGCAATTTAACTAAAAATAAATCTTGAATGAAATAAATAAAGGAATAATGAAAATGAAGCCTATTAATTTAAATTCTGGTTCTATAATAAACAATGCAAAACTGCAAAATAGTTCTTTTTCTTTTAAAAGTGCAACTGAAAATGTATTTTGTGCCTTAACAATTGGACTTAAAAAAAAAAAAAACCGTGATTAACACTGATTTACGTCATATTTGTTTGGACCAGCAGAGGGCGCTGGTAACACAGTGGTCGGTCTGCATGCAGATATCTTGCAGTGAAGAAGAGATGCTATGCTAGCAGACAGACCTAATAGAAAAACGTGACTTTTACAGATCCATCCATCCATTTTCATACCCGCTTATTCCCGTTTAACAGGGTCGCGGGGGTCTGCCGGTGCCAATTTCCGGCTCTCATAGGGCGCTGGGCGGGGGTACACCCTGGACAGGGCGCCAGTCCATTACAGGGCAACACAGACACAGACAACCATTCACTCTCTCATTCACTCCTATGGGCAATTTAGAGACTCCAATCAACCTTACAGTCATGTTTTTGGATTGTGGGAGGAAGCCGGAGTACCCGGAGGAAACCCACGGAGCACGGGGAGAACATGCAAACTCCACACAGAAAGGACCCAAGTCCACCCCAGGGCTTGAACCCAGGACCTTCTTGCTGTGGGGCGGACGTGCTAACTACTAAGCCACCGTGCGCCCTCACTTTTACAGATATTCAAGTATTATTACAGATATTCTTTCGGTGCTTAAGGGGTAATGAATCATTTATTAACATATTTAAGAGTAGAAGGCGGCCAGAAAGAAAGTATTAGCAGACTCCGCCCGCCGCCTACACTTGTAAAAAAAAAGTACTGCGATTCAATTTTCAGAAAATCGATATCAACCGTGATACCTATGAATCGATTTTTAACTGCCTTACGATTAATCGTTACATCCCTAGTTAATAGTCATACCATAAATATCTATATTAAATGATAATAGATATATATGGTTCATACTGGAGCTGTAACTTCTGCATTAAATATTACTTTTAATCCGAAGGGACTTTCTGCTAAAATACAGGTGAAATACTCATTACTTATGGTTCATAAGGTTTTATTAGTGCGTTTCACATCAGAGAGACAGTGATGTGTGTGTGTGTGTGTGTGTGTGTGTGTGTGTAGATACTCAGAGAAACTGGAGCATCTGAAGAAGCTGCAGGAACAGAAGGAACAACTACAATACAGGTAACACACACACACACACACACACACAGATGAGTGTCTTCCTGCTGACTCGGTCCATTTCCATCCACATCAGTAGAAACAGATGATGGGCGCATTGGGCGGGACATGGTGTTAAATTAGCCAATCAGAAGTGACATACCAGTGACATAATTAGTCATCAATAAGTGTGTGTGTGTGTGTGTGTGTGTGTGTGTGTGTGTGTGTGTGTGTGTGTGTGTGTGTGTGTGTGTGTGTGTGTGTGTGTGTGTGTGTGTGTGTGTGTGTGTGTGTGTGTGTGTGTGTGTGTGTGTGTGTCAGTGTGTTACAGGCCATGGACAGGAAGCTGCAGGTGGATCAGACGGTAAGTTTAAAAAAGACAATATGTTTATAATCAATAATATGAGCAGTTATAGGAGGCAATGAGTGACAGAGATTATTGATCAGTGACGGAGGTTATTGATTATTGATGATTGATTGTTACAGCGATGGGAGGTGATGTCCTGCAGGATGAAGGTGGAACAGCTGAAGGAAGCTCTGGCCTCAGCCAAACAGGAAGTGAAGAGTGGTGAGTGCAGTCAGCTGACCCCCCCCATATACATATATATATATATATATCTACATATACATTAAGCATGTGGAGTTTAATTGATTCGAATCGTTATCGAGACACAAATGTGCGCGATGCGTGTCAATCGATTCATTCATTGTGCATCGGTAGAATTTATGGGTGAAATCGAGATGCATTGGTCACTGTGTGGCAGCATCAGTAAAATCCATGGTTGTGATAAAGACATAACTAACCCCAGATCTGTTTTCAAAAGTGTATTTTATTTTATTTAATTCTTTGTTTGTTTTATGGACATTCAATTTGACTCAGTGAGGGTCTGTTTACAACAGCTGTGACTGTTAAATAAATAATAGTTTGCATTTTTCTTTGCATAAGCAGTTGTGAACGACTTAATAGTGAAAGGTTATTATTAAAGAAATGGAAAAAAGTGTGGTGTTCTAAAACTTTTGACTGTGTGTGTGTGTGTGTGTGTGTGTGTGTGTGTGTGTGTGTGTGTGTAGCTATTCATAGCACTGTTAGTTACTTCTCGTGTCTGCAGCAGTCGTAGGGTTTCCCTCTTCTTTAACTTTATATTGATTTATTGATTGATTTACAGTCATATTCATCATTAATAATAATATGCAGTTTTTCCTCCTCAAATTAGGATTTAATTAATGATCATTTTATTATTAAAGATGATCACTGATAGTTATTGATGATAGTTATTGATCACTGATTTTTATATTATTTATTATATAGTATTTTATATTAGATTATTATAAATATTTTTTGTTTAGCTCTTTGAGATGACTGTTGTAATTTGCGCTATATAGATGAAATTGAATTGGAAAAAAAATGATAGTTATTGATCAATGGTTATTACTGATGATAGTTGATCACTGATTATTTTAAATAATGATAGTTATTGATCAGTGGTTATTCTAAATATTGATGTTATTGATCACTGATAGATAAGGAGGTGTTGAAGCACTGGCAGGACGAGACTGAGCGGCTGCAGAAACGTGCCGAACGTCACAGAGACAAAGGAGAGAGAATCCAACGCCACAACAGGAAGCTGAGAGAGATTGAAGAGAGGAGGAGGAGGGAGCTGCTGGGACGTCTGGGAACACTGGGAGCTGTGAGGAGGGAGCACCTGCAACAACTCACCACCTACATCCTTCCTCTGCAAGAGGACAGGGCAGCGACTGACAGCAGGTCAGTTTTTACCTACCTACTGACAGACAGACAGCAGGTCAGTAGGTACCTAGTAACAGCAGTGGGACTGAACTTTCAAAGTGTTGTTTTGTTCATATTGTTTGTGTTGTTTATACAGTATGGGCTTGTACTACAAAGCTGGATCAGTATATTCTAGATCAGTATATCTTGGATCAGTATATCCTGATGTGTGCGTTAGCTTCAACCAACCAAACATTCTCTGTACTGTGAAGCAGGATACAAACATGTTGACTACACTGGGGGGGGATAAATACATCCAGGATAAAGGAGAATGCGTGGTTAGACTAAGTCTGGTCGGTGCTATCTTGGATAAATTGGCTGCATGTTTGTTGAGTCATGATAAAGATATGTTTGTGTGTTTACATGTGTTGGTGTTGTATATTTTTGGGGGTATGCTACGAATCTAGATTGGATTAATCTCTGTTAGCTGGCTTGAACTAACCATCCAAATATTTGCTGGACTACAAACGTTGATCAAAAAACGCTAATTTAAGCCGTGATTTCACCCTTGTACGTGCGTGCTCATGTGAAAGAGGTGGAGATTGCAGCGTCTGACCAATCAATGGAGAGAACTGGTAGAGCGTCTTCACAGGAGGAACAGTTTATGATATTAAATATAATAAATATAAATCCATAATGACAGGGAAGAGTAACAGTAGTGCAAGAGGCGGAGCTTTTATACTCACTATCACATCTGATCCATTTCATAATCTGGTCCTGATCGGTTAGAAGTTGCTTAAGTTTAAAAATATGAAGAATTAAAATCCATAAATCAGACCAAAATTACCACTGGTGCTGCAGTAAAAGCAGAAAGTTATTAATGCAGGAATTGATGAGTGTTAATGTTTACATTTGTGAGATTATAAACGGACATTCTCATAAGTTTCACTTTCTTTTTTTTTTTACGTGTTACTGTGGCTGTGATACTGTATTAATACAGATCTACATCATGAGGTGGATTATATTTATATTTTATATTATCGACAGGACTGAGGCTCTCAGTCTACATGAATGAATGAATTAATCTATCGGTGTGAAAATGCACACAGGTGTTATCAGCCGACTTATTTTATTGATTTTATTTTATCAGTTCATCAGATATAAATCTTATTTTTCCGATAGGATGTCATCAGTAAATGAAAGGATTACATCTCTCTATGGTCAGCGTCACATCAGCTCCACACAGTGACGTGATCACACCTCACCTTTCATTGGACAGCTCGTTTTATAAGAGATCTGATTGGTCAGGAGGCGGGACTTTATCACGAGCTAACATTTAAGATAGAGAAAAACTTGGTCTGGACCAGGTTAGCTGTAAAAGATTAGTTGCCATAGTGATTCAGCTTCAGCGAGCTTTGTAGACCAGCACACACGGATTAAATCCTGGAAGTTAGCACGATAAGAAGTAATCTAGATTAGTAGCATACCCCCTTTGTGTTTACATGTGTTGGCGTTGGATATTTGTGTGTTTTCATGTGTTGGCGTTGTATATTTGTGTGTGTACTCAGGGATGAGGCAGCGCTAGCGTCCAGTACGGTCAGTGAGCTAGCTGAGGCGAGGAGGACCACCTACCTATCGGGTCGCTGGGTGTGGGACGATCAGAACGGAGAGACCACCATCAGCATTGGGGGTCCGCCCGTCAGTCTGCCTGCTAACGGGGACTGCTCCGCCTACTACAGCTGGGTGGAGGAGAAGAGCACCAATCATGGGCCGGGTAAGGACTCAGAGGGGCGGTGCTTAGTCATGCGCTCTATGTGCTAGTCTGTGACCTGTGACCTTTGACCTCAGAGCTGGACCACATTAACCCGGCCCACACGGTCAGCGCTGCTCTGTGCTACGCTACACAGCTAACCAACATCCTGTCACACATCCTGGATGTGAACCTGCCCAAGAAGCTGTGCAACAGGTGTGTGTGTGTGTGTGTGTGTGTGTGCGTGCGTGCGTGCGTGCGTGTGTGTGTGTGTGTAACGTGTGACAGGTGTGTAACGTGTGACAGGTGTGTAACGTGAGACAGGTGTGTGTGTGAGACAGGTGTGTATGAGACAGGTGTGTGTGTAACAGGTGTGTGTGTGTGTTGCAGTGAGTTCTGTGGAGACAATCTGAGTCGTTATCGTTTCACCAGAGCTTTAAACAAACTCAACACCAACATCCTCCACCTGTGCTTCTCTCAGGTAAGCCCAGCTCACCACAAACAGGAAGACCCTGCTCACCACACAGGTTGTAATCAGTTAGTTGATCTGTTTGTTCTGACAGCACGTCGACCCTGAGAAGCTCCACCCACATCACACCCTGAGAAACATCATGTTCCTGATCTCTGAGGACAACCCCAACCTTGGCCGGTGTGTGTGTGTGTGTGTGTGTGTGTGTGTGTGTGTGTGTGTGTGTGTATTGTGTGTGTTTTGTGTAGACGGGGGGCGTTGTGTTCATCATGTGTTTCTGTGATTAGCTCAGGTCCGTTTGAGGTTCTGGCGGACCTGGAGGAGTCCATGGAGCTGGTGGAGCTGGTGGACCCAGAGGGGGTGGGGCCTGCTGAGGACAGTGAGGACGAGATATCAGACGAGGAAACGGACCTGGGGACGGATTGGGAGACGGTTCCAAGTCCTCGATTCTGTGACATCCCATCACAGGTGAGACGCTGGGGGCGGGGCCAAATGTGTGATGTCATCAGATAGATAAGCAATTAATCATGATTTATAATTGAAACTATTATGAATCGATTCTTAACATTCCAGAGATTTAATATTTAGATTTTTCAAATTAAAATCAAAACCAGGAGATATTTAATTTAATCTTTACACGCTGATGGTTCTGTGAGGGCCAATCACTGAGCAGCTCACTGATATCAATGATCAGAATTAGATTAACCCATCAACGCCCATCATCAGGTGGGATGAGCTGGACGTGTCCATTACAAAGATGATTGTTATGTGACGCTGTGGAGTGGCGTGTCTCTCAGTGGGGGGGGCGTGTCTCTCAGTAAGGGGCATGTCTATAACATGTTGTCCTGTTTCCTATGTCTCTCCGTGGGGGCATGCCCCTCAGTAGGGGGCGTACCTCTAACGTGTTGTCTTGTCTCCTGTGTCTCTCAGTGGGGAGCGTGTTCCTCAGTCGGGGGCATGTCTTTAACATGTTGTCCTGCCTCCTGTGTCTCTCAGTAGGGGGCGTGTCTCTAAAGTGTTGTCCTGTCTCTTTTGTCTCTCAGTGGAGGCGTGTCTCTAACGTGTTGTTCTGTCTCCTGTGTCTTTCAGTGGGTACGTGTCCCTCTGTATGGGGCGTGTCTCTAACGTGTTGTCCTGTTTCTGTTTATCCAGTCCATGGACCTGTCCCAGAGTGCTCTACAGGTGTCTCAACCGTCGGCTCCATCTGGAGGAATGATCTCATCAGCTGCAGCATCCGTCACTTCCTGGTTCAAGACCTACACGAGTCAGCGCTAACAGTGTGTGTGTGGATAACAGCGAGGCTTGAAGATCTGAATTAAATGATGACATCACAGCCCATGTGTCCATGAACATCTCTGATGATGATCTGAGGTCATGTTTGGTATATGTTCATATTTCCAGAGAGTCAACCAAGAACCAATGCATATATGTGACTAATCATTAGTGATGTGAACAGTCTATGTTCATAGCTCTAAGCTGATCGAATTACAGGGAGCTGAGACATATGCTAAGTTGTTTACTGAAGGCCCAAACATGTTCCAGACCCAAACACACACTTTTTTACTATTTAGAGGAGCTGGCATGTCCACCAGATAGAATGTATAGCAGATCTTTTTCTATATTCTGAGAGAGTAGGTGGAGCTTATTACTATACCATATTAACCTTTCTATGTGCTGTAGTTCCTGAGATATTGGAAGCTGAAAATGGAAGAACAATAAGGACATAATTTGTCCCTATCTCCAGAAGTGTTTATCAGATCAAACTAAACATTTACAGTGCGAATATTGAATAATTAAGGAACAATTGTTAAAAATGACAGAATATTTGGAAACTAAAACATTACAGGAGTAAATCTAATAGTTTTAAATGAACAAAGTTGAAAGACTTTTATTCATCTTTATATTTACAAAATGTGAATTCCAAACTTCATCTCTCTGTAATTTTATTGTAAGGATTTATTTTCTTCAGTTTATTATAACTTCTTTTAACATTAAACAAGGAAACTTTGGATTAATTTTCAGTGACCTCAATTTCAATTCTACCTGAAACAATGAACTTTATTATGTAATTGAATGTGAGGAGACACGCCCCCTTGGGTTGCTACTTCCTGGTGAAGAGTTGCTGCTCTGCTCCACACACACAAATCAACCTTTCAAAATAAGAGACCCTCCAAAAGTCTTGGAACGGCAATGTCAATTCCTTTGTTTTTGTTGTATACCGAAGACATTTGGGTTTCAGATCAAAATATGAATATGAGACAAAAGTTCAGAATTCCAGCTTTTATTTCATGGTATTTACATCTAGATGTTAAACAACTCGGGACAGAGCACCTTTTGTTTGAACCCACCCACTTTTCAAGTGAGCAGAAGTATTGGTACATTAATAAATTAACTTAAAGTGAATATCATTTGATATTACTTGCAATAACTGCATCAAGCCTGTGCCATGGCTTGGGCTTGCATGGCTTCTTCTGAAAAGGCTCACTTGTCTTTTTCCTGATGTACCTCATGATGGTAGCAGAAGAATGAATTCTGAAGTCTACAAAACCATTTTGTCTGGCAATTTACAGAAAAATGCATCCAAACTATTTGGGAGAAGCTTCATCATGCAAAAAGACAATGACCCAAAACATACTGCCAACACAACAAAGGACTTCATCAGGTGGAAAGTCTAAAAGTGGCCAAGTCAACCATCGGAACTAAACCCAATAGAGCATGAATTTAACCTCCTGAAGAGGAGACTGAAGGGAGAAACCCCCAGAAACAAACAAGAATTGAAAGAAGCTGCCGTAAAGGCCTGGAAAAGCATTCCACATGAAGAATGCAACAGTCTGGTGAAGTCAATGGGTCGCAGGCTTGATGCAGGTTTTGCAAGTAAGGGTTATGCCACCAAATATTAAATGTTATTCACGATAAGTTAATTTAATAATGTCTGTTCCAATACTTCTGCTCACTTGAAAAGTGGGTGGGTTCAAACAAAAGGTGCTCTGTCCTGAGTTGTTTAACGTCGAGATGTAAATACCATGAAATAAAAGCTGGAATTCTGAACTTTTGTCTCATACTCATGTTTTGATCTGAAACCCAAATGTCTCCAGTATACAACAAAAACCAAGGAATTGACCTTGCTGTTCCAATACTTTTGGAGGGGACTGTAGCTCTGTGATTGGACGGTTCAGGTCTGATGAACGTGTGAATGATGTGGATGATTACACAGCTGCACAAACACATACACACACACAATATTGGAGTTGGCCTGTGTGTTGACTCTGCTGTGATTTAATTAGTGTGTGTGTGTGTGTCTTAGTGACGCTGCCTGTTGTTAGGCTCCGCCCCTGTAGCTCTGAGCTGAGCATCAGGTGAGAAGGAGCTCAGAGAGAAGAGAGCAGAGTAACACTCATGATGTCGTCATGTGGTCTGTGATATCATCCATGATGTCATAAGTAACATCAGTGATGTCATGGCGGACCCTCTGAGGGTCATGTTCTCCGTCCTGACCGGGCTCTCCGTGGCAGTGGCAGTGGGAGGGAACCTTTTTCTTCTGCTGCTGCTGATCCTGAACGAGGAGCTGAGCTCAGACACGCCTGGTCTTGCCCTCAGCGCCGCCCTCAGCGACCTCGCCCTTGCACTAAGCTCCGCCCCCTTTGCTGCCCACAACAGCCTGTGGGTGTGGGAGGGGCTTGACAGTGACGGTGCTCTGTGCCAGGGTGGGGGCTTCCTGTTGGTGGCGCTGCAGTGGGCATCGTTGCATGCCGTGGCATGGTTAACGATTCATCGCTTTGCTGAGATATGCTTCGCCCTGAAGTACCGCCGCCTGTGGACGGCACGCCGTAGCCGGGTGGCGCTAGTTCTGTTGTGGTTCTGCTGCGTGGTTGGCGCCGCTCTGCCTCTGCTGGGCTACGGACGCTATGCCTACAGCCACGGACGCTTCCTGTGCTGCCCCAGCTTCACCCCACCGCACCGGGGTTTTGTGGTGCTGTGGGCGGCCAGCGTGGCCACGCCCATCGTCCTTATGTGCTCGCTGTACGGTTACATCGTGTACGTGGGCAGGAAGCAGGCGCTAAGAGGAACCTTCATGTGCAACGAGACGCATTGTTTCTACGTTCCCGCTAACGCCTACCTGAGGAGCTCCATCGTCATGGTGACAGACTCAGGTGAGCTGCAGCTCCTACAGAGTCCACTGGGGGTCAGGTAGAGACGCTGACCTTTGACCTCTATCTGTCTGTCAGTGTGTCTGTTGCTCTGTTGGACTCCCTACGTGTCTGTGGGTCTGTACGAGGCATTCACTGGTCTACAAACCCCTCTGTGGAGCTCCGCCCTCTCCACCTGGTTGGTTCTCAGTAGCTCCGCCCTCAACCCGTGGATCAACATCCTGACGCAGAAGTAAGTGTTGATTAGGACCAAAGGTTTGTGATGTCACTCCAATCTAATTTACATAATTACACATTGACCCCTTCTCCTCCCTGCTGTAACATCAGGAGACTCAGGGCAGCAGCACAGCGCCTGATTGGCCGGTTTCACCCGAGGCCTCCTGGGATATCTGTGGATCCCCGTCCACAAAGACCCACCCACTGCCAGGACTCAGCCAATCACATCAGTACAAGAACATCAGCAGGACCACTGACCTTCTCAACAACAACCACCCTGTGACCATCATCATCATCAGAGGGCACTCTGGGAGATGTAGTGAACCAGTCAAATGCACATGACCAACTAACTAATGTGTGTTTGTTGTAATAAATAAAAATATGAGGATTAAACTGAAAGGGTTTGAAGATGAATGACTTAAATCGGTTAGTGACTCACCTGTAAGGCATAAAAATGGAAAAAAAAAAGGTTTCTGTTGTTTTTTTTTTTTTAGTTAATGTTATAAGACCCTAAAAACTAGTTTGCATATGTGGAACAAACTTAAAATAGGATGAAAATGTAGTAAGGCTTAAAATGAAAAAAAAAGTTAAAACACCCAAAATCAGAGGTAAGGCTCATAGTAAGGCATTACATTTTTTTCTTTTTTTGTTGTTGAGAAAATGCTATCATATGTGAAAGAAACTTAATTTTGAGATAAAAATGTAGTAAAGCATGAAAATGAGAAATAAGTAAAAACACCCAAAATCAGTTTTTTTTCTATTTGGAATTTTTGAAAAATATGCCTTACTATGTTTTAAAAAAAAAAAAAAAAAAAAAAAACTGAGTTAAGACCATCATTAGACCCTAAAAACTACTGCAAATATAATGCACATACTTAAACAGGGCAAAGAAAGCAGTAAGGCACAAAAAATGACAAAAAACAAAAATCACCCAAAATCAAAAGTAAGGCTATAGCAAGGCATTTTTTCCAAAAATTACAAAAAAAAAAAAAAAAACTGAGTTAAGACCATCATTAGACCCTAAAAACTACTGCAAATATAATGCACATACTTAAACGGGGCAAAGAAAGCAGTAAGGCACAAAAAATGACAAAAAACAAAAATCACCCAAAATCAAAAGTAAGGCTATAGCAAGGCATTTTTTTCAAAAATTTCAAAAAAAAAAAAAAACTGAGTTAAGACCATCATTAGACCCTAAAAACTACTGCAAATATAATGCACATACTTAAAAAGGGCTAAGAAAGCAGTAAGGCACAAAAAATGACTAAAAACAAAAATCACCCAAAATCAAAAGTAAGGCTATAGCAAGGCATTTTTTTCAAAAATTTCAAAAAAAAAAAAAACTGAGTTAAGACCATCATTAGACCCTAAAAACTACTGCAAATATAATGCACATACTTAAACAGGGCAAAGAAAGCAGTAAGGCACAAAAAATGACAAAAAACAAAAATCACCCAAAATCAAAAGTAAGGCTATAGCAAGGCATTTTTTTCAAAAATTAAAAAAAAAAAAAAAAAACTGAGTTAAGACCATCATTAGACCCAAAAAACTACTGCAAATATAATGCACATACTTAAACGGGGCAAAGAAAGCAGTAAGGCACAAAAAATGACAAAAAACTAAAATCACCCAAAATCAAAAGTAAGGTTATAGCAAGGCATTTTTTTCAAAAATTTCAAAAAAAAAAAAAACTGAGTTAAGACCATCATTAGACCATAAAAACTACTGCAAATATAATGCACATACTTAAACGGGGCAAAGAAAGCAGTAAGGCACAAAAAATGACAAAAAACAAAAATCACCCAAAATCAAAAGTAATGCTTTTTTTTCAAAAATTTCAAAAAAAAAAAAAAAAACTGAGTTAAGACCATCATTAGACCCTAAAAACTACTGCAAATATAATGCACATACTTAAACAGGGCTAAGAAAGCAGTAAGGCACAAAAAACAAAAATCACCCAAAATCACAGGTAAGGCTAAAGTAAGGCACATTTTTCAAAAAAAAAAAAAAAAAAAAATAATAAGGTTAAAACCATCATTAGACCTTCAAAACTACTGCAAATATAATGCACATACTTAAACAGGGTTAAGAAAGCAGTAAGGCACAAAAAATGACAAAAAACAAAAATCACCCAAAATCGGAGGTAAGGCTATAGTAAGGCATATTTTTTCAAAATTTCAAAAAAAACATTGAGTTAAGACCATCATTAGACCCTAAAAACTACTGCAAATATAATGCACATATATTTGCATTATATGTGCATTATATGGCTAAGAAAGCAGTACGGCACAAAAAACAAAAATCACTGAAAATCGGAGGTAAGGCTATAGTAAGGCATATTTTTTCAAAATTTCAAAAAAAAAATTGAGTTAAGACCATCATTAGACCTTCAAAACTACTGCAAATATAATGCACATACTTAAAAGGGCTAAGAAAGCAGTAAGGCACAAAAAATGATGAGAATCAAAAATCACCCAAAATCAGAGGTAAGGCTTAAGTAAGGCACTTTTTTTGAAAAATTAAAAAAAAATGAGTTAAGACCATCATTAGACCCTAAAAACTACTGCAAATATAATGCACATACTTAAAAGGGCTAAGAAAGCAGTAAGGCACAAAAAATGACAAAAAACAAAAATCACCCAAAATCAGAGGTAAGGCTAAAGTAAGGCATATTTTTTCAAAAATTAAAAAAAAATGAGTTAAGACCATCATTAGACCCTAAAAACTACTGCAAATATAATGCACATACTTAAACAGGGCTAAGAAAGCAGTAAGGCACAAAAAATGACAAAAAACAAAAATCACCCAAAATCAGAGGTAAGGTATAGTAAGGCATATTTTTTTAAAATTTAAAAAAAAAAAATTGAGTTAAGACCATCATTAGACCCTAAAAACTACTGCAAATATAATGCACATACTTAAACAGGGCTAAGAAAGCAGTAAGGCACAAAAAATGACAAAAAACAAAATCACCCAAAATCAGAGGTAAGGCTAAAGTAAGGCATATTTTTCAAAAAAATTAAAAAAAAAAAAAAAAAAAAAAATTGAGTTAAGACCATCATTAGACCCTAAAAACTACTGCAAATATAATGCACATACTTAAACAGGGTTAAGAAAGCAGTAAGGCACAAAAAATGACAAAAAACAAAAATCACCCAAAATCAGAGGTAAGGCTATAGTAAGGCATATTTTTTCAAAAATTCAAAAAAATTGAGTTAAGACCATCATTAGACCCTAAAAACTACTGCAAATATAATGCACATACTTAAACAGGGCAAAGAAAGCAGTAAGGCACAAAAAATGACATAAAACAAAAATCACCCAAAATCAAAAGTAAGGCTATAGCAAGGCATTTTTTTCAAAAAATTTCAAAAAAAAAAAAAAACTGAGTTAAGACCATCATTAGACCCTAAAAACTACTGCAAATATAATGCACATACTTAAACAGGGCAAAGAAAGCAGTAAGGCACAAAAAATGACATAAAACAAAAATCACCCAAAATCAAAAGTAAGGCTATAGCAAGGCATTTTTTCCAAAAATTTAAAAAAAAAAAAAAAACTGAGTTAAGACCATCATTAGACCCAAAAAACTACTGCAAATATAATGCACATACTTAAACGGGGCAAAGAAAGCAGTAAGGCACAAAAAATGACAAAAAACAAAAATCACCCAAAATCAGAGGTAAGGCTAAAGTAAGGCATATTTTTCAAAAAAATTAAAAAAAAAAAAAAAAAAAAAATGAGTTAAGACCATCATTAGACCCTAAAAAGTACTGCAAATATAATGCACATACTTAAACAGGGCTAAGAAAGCAGTAAGGCACAAAAAATGACAAAAAACAAAAATCACCCAAAATCAGAGGTAAGGCTAAAGTAAGGCATATTTTTCAAAAAAATTAAAAAAAAAAAGAAAAGAAAAAAATTGAGTTAAGACCATCATTAGACCTTCAAAACTACTGCAAATATAATGCACATACTTAAACAGGGCTAAGAAAGCAGTAAGGCACAAAAAATGACAAAAAACAAAAATCACCCAAAATTGGAGGTAAGGCTATAGTAAGGCATATTTTTTCAAAATTTCAAAAAAAAAAATGAGTTAAGACCATCATTAGACCTTCAAAACTACTGCAAATATAATGCACATACTTAAAAGGGCTAAGAAAGCAGTAAGGCACAAAAAATGACAAAAAACAAAAATCACCCAAAATCAGAGGTAAGGCTATAGTAAGGCATATTTTTCAAAAATTAAAAAAATTGAGTTAAGACCATCATTAGACCCTAAAAACTACTGCAAATATAATGCACATACTTAAACAGGGCTAAGAAAGCAGTAAGGCACAAAAAATGACAAAAAACAAAAATCACCCAAAATCAGAGGTAAGGCTAAAGTAAGGCATATTTTTCAAAAAAATTAAAAAAAAAAAGAAAAGAAAAAAATTGAGTTAAGACCATCATTAGACCCTAAAAACTACTGCAAATATAATGCACATACTTAAACAGGGTTAAGAAAGCAGTAAGGCACAAAAAATGACAAAAAACAAAAATCATCCAAAATTGGAGGTAAGGCTATAGTAAGGCATATTTTTTCAAAATTTCAAAAAAAAAATTGAGTTAAGACCATCATTAGACCCTAAAAACTACTGCAAATATAATGCACATACTTAAAAGGGCTAAGAAAGCAGTAAGGCACAAAAAATGACAAAAAACAAAAATCATCCAACATCGGAGATAAGGCTATAGTAAGGCATATTTTTCAAAAAAATTTAAAAAAAAAAAAAAAAAATGAATTAGGACCATCATTAGACCCTAAAAAGTACTGCAAATATAATGCACATACTTAAACAGGGCTAAGAAAGCAGTAAGGCACAAAAAACAAAAATCACTGAAAATCGGAGGTAAGGCTAAAGTAAGGCATATTTTTTCAAAATTTAAAAAAAAAAATTGAGTTAAGACCATCATTAGACCCTAAAAACTACTGCAAATATAATGCACATACTTAAACAGGGCAAAGAAAGCAGTAAGGCACAAAAAATGACAAAAAACAAAAATCACCCAAAATCAAAAGTAAGGTTATAGCAAGGCATTTTTTTCAAAAATTTCAAAAAAAAAAAAAACTGAGTTAAGACCATCATTAGACCCTAAAAACTACTGCAAATATAATGCACATACTTAAACGGGGCTAAGAAAGCAGTAAGGCACAAAAAATGACAAAAAACTAAAATCACCCAAAATCAAAAGTAAGGCTTTTTTTTCAAAAATTTCAAAAAAAAAAAAAACTGAGTTAAGACCATCATTAGACCCTAAAAACTACTGCAAATATAATACACATACTTAAAAAGGGTTAAGAAAGCAGTAAGGCACAAAAAACAAAAATCACCCAAAATCACAGGTAAGGCATATTTTTCAAAAAAATAAAAAAAATAAATAAATAAGGTTAAAACCATCATTAGACCTTCAAAACTACTGCAAATATAATGCACATACTTAAACAGGGTTAAGAAAGCAGTAAGGCACAAAAAATGACAAAAAACAAAAATCACCCAAAATCGGAGGTAAGGCTATAGTAAGGCATATTTTTTCAAAATTTCAAAAAAAAAATTGAGTTAAGACCATCATTAGACCCTAAAAACTACTGCAAATATAATGCACATACTTAAACAGGGCTAAGAAAGCAGTAAGGCACAAAAAATGACAAAAAACAAAAATCACCCAAAATCAGAGGTAAGGCTAAAGTAAGGCATATTTTTCAAAAAAAAAAAAAAAAAAAAAATTGAGTTAAGACCATCATTAGACCCTAAAAACTACTGCAAATATAATGCACATACTTAAACAGGGCTAAGAAAGCAGTAAGGCACAAAAAACAAAAATCGCTGAAAATCGGAGGTAAGGCTATAGTAAGGCATATTTTTTCAAAATTTAAAAAAAAAAAATTGAGTTAAGACCATCATTAGACCTTCAAAACTACTGCAAATATAATACACATACTTAAAAAGGGCTAAGGGCTAAGAAAGCAGTAAGGCACAAAAAATGACAAAAAACAAAAATCATCCAAAATCAAGGCATATTTTTTCAAAAAAAAAAAAAAAATGAGTCAAGACCATCATTAGACCCTAAAAAGTACTGCAAATATAATGCACATACTTAAACAGGGCTAAGAAAGCAGTAAGGCACAAAAAATGAAAAAAAACAAATATCACCCAAAATCAGAGGTAAGGCTATAGTAAGGCATATTTTTTCAAAATTTCAAAAAAAAAATTGAGTTAAGACCATCATTAGACCTTCAAAACTACTGCAAATATAATGCACATACTTAAACAGGGCTAAGAAAGCAGTAAGGCACAAAAAATGACAAAAAACAAAAATCATCCAAAATCAAGGCATATTTTTTCAAAAAAAAAAAAAATTGAGTTAAGACCATCATTAGACCTTCAAAACTACTGCAAATATAATGCACATACTTAAACAGGGCTAAGAAAGCAGTAAGGCACAAAAAATGAAAAAAAACAAAAATCACCCAAAATTGGAGGTAAGGCTATAGTAAGGCATATTTTTTCAAAATTTCAAAAAAAAAATTGAGTTAAGACCATCATTAGACCTTCAAAACTACTGCAAATATAATGCACATACTTAAACAGGGCTAAGAAAGCAGTAAGGCACAAAAAATGACAAAAAACAAAAATCACCCAAAATCAGAGGTAAGGCTAAAGTAAGGCATATTTTTCAAAAAAATTAAAAAAAAAAAAAAAAAAAAAAAATTGAGTTAAGACCATCATTAGACCCTAAAAACTACTGCAAATATAATGCACATACTTAAACAGGGTTAAGAAAGCAGTAAGGCACAAAAAATGACAAAAAACAAAAATCACCCAAAATCAAAAGTAAGGCTATAGCAAGGCATATTTTTTTTTTTAAATTTCAAAAAAAAAAAAAACTGAGTTAAGACCATCATTAGACCCTAAAAACTACTGCAAATATAATGCACATACTTAAACGGGGCAAAGAAAGCAGTAAGGCACAAAAAATGACAAAAAACAAACATCACCCAAAATCAAAAGTAAGGTTATAGCAAGGCATTTTTTCAAAAATTTCAAAAAAAAAAAAAACTGAGTTAAGACCATCATTAGACCCTAAAAACTACTGCAAATATAATGCACATACTTAAACAGGGCTAAGAAAGCAGTAAGGCACAAAAAACAAAAATCACTGAAAATCGGAGGTAAGGCTATAGTAAGGCATATTTTTTCAAAATTTAAAAAAAAAAACTGAGTTAAGACCATCATTAGACCCTAAAAAGTACTGCAAATATAATGCACATACTTAAACAGGGCTAAGAAAGCAGTAAGGCACAAAAAATGACAAAAAACAAAAATCATCCAAAATCAAGGCATATTTTTTCAAAAAAAAAAAAAATTGAGTTAAGACCATCATTAGACCCTAAAAACTACTGCAAATATAATGCACATACTTAAACAGGGCTAAGAAAGCAGTAAGGCACAAAAAATGAAAAAAAACAAAAATCACCCAAAATTGGAGGTAAGGCTATAGTAAGGCATATTTTTTCAAAATTTCAAAAAAAAAATTGAGTTAAGACCATCATTAGACCTTCAAAACTACTGCAAATATAATGCACATACTTAAAAGGGCTAAGAAAGCAGTAAGGCACAAAAAATGACAAAAAACAAAAATTATCCAAAATCAGAGGTAAGGCTATATAGTAAGGCATATTTTTTCAAAAAAAAAAAAAATTGAGTTAAGACCATCATTAGACCCTAAAAACTACTGCAAATATAATGCACATACTTAAACAGGGCTAAGAAAGCAGTAAGGCACAAAAAATGACAAAAAACAAAAATCACCCAAAATCAGAGGTAAGGCTAAAGTAAGGCATATTTTCAAAAAAAAAAAAAAAAAAAAAAAAAAAGGTTAAGACCATCATTAGACCCTAAAAACTACTGCAAATATAATGCACATACTTAAAAGGGCTAAGAAAGCAGTAAGGCACAAAAAATGACAAAAAACAAAAATTATCCAAAATCAGAGGTAAGGCTATAGTAAGGCATATTTTTTCAAAAAAAAAAAAAACTGAGTTAAGACCATCATTAGACCCTAAAAAGTACTGCAAATATAATGCACATACTTAAACAGGGCTAAGAAAGCAGTAAGGCACAAAAAATGACAAAAAACAAAAATCACCCAAAATCGGAGGTAAGGCATTTTTTTAGGTTGAGTAGTACATTAGGATGAGTAGTATGTTAGTATGAGTAGTACGTTAGGATGAGTAGTATCTTAGTATGAGTAGTACGTTAGTATGAGTAGTACGTTAGGATGAGTAGTACGTTAGGATGAGTAGTGTCTTAGTATGAGTAGTACGTTAGTATGAGTAGCGCGTTAGTATGAGTAATACGTAGTACGTTAGTATGAGTAGTACATTAGGATGAGTAGTACGTTGATATGAGTAGTACGTTGGTATGAGTAGTACGTTAGGTTAAGTAGTACGTTAGTATGAGTAGTGCGTTGGTATGAGTAGTACGTTAGGTTGAGTAGTACGTTAGTATGAGTAGTACACTAGTATGAGTAGTACGTTAGGTTGAGTAGTACGTTAGTATAAGTAGTACATTAGTATGAGTAGTATGTAGTACATTAGTATGAGTAGTACGTTGGCATGAGTAGTACGTTGGTATGAGTAGTACGTTAGGTTGAGTAGTACGTTAGTATGAGTAGAACAAAGTCTTAGTAGTGCGTTAGGATGAGTAGTACGTATTACGTTAGCATGAGTAGTACGTTAGGATGAGTAGTACGTTAGGATGAGTCGTATGTTGTACGTTAGTATGAATAGTACGTTGGTATGAGTAGTACGTTAGGTTGAGTAGTACATTAGGATGAGTAGTACGTTAGTATGAGTAGTACGTTAGGATGAGTAGTGTCTTAGTATGAGTAGTACGTTAGTATGAGTAGTACGTTAGGTTGAGTAGTATGTTAGTATGAATAGTACATTAGTATGAGTAGTACGTTAGGATGAGTAGTGTCTTAGTATGAGTAGTACGTTAGTATGAGTAGTACGTTAGTATGAGTAGTACGTTAGGTTGAGTAGTACGTTAGTATGAATAGTACGTTAGTATGAGTAGTACGTTGGTATGAGTAGTACGTTAGGTTGAGTAGTACGTTTGGATGAATAGTACGTAGTACATTAGTATGAGTAGTACGTTTGTATGAGTAGTACGTTGGTATGAGTAGTACTTTAGTATGAGTAGTACGTTGATATGAGTAGTACATTTGTATGAGTAGTACGTTGGTATGAGTAGTATGTTAGGATGAGTTTTACGTTAGTTAGAGTATAGTTATTTGTTATCCAGACTTTTGTGCGGTAATTTTTAACCCCTTCAGTCAACATGTGATGAAAGTATATAAGCAAAATTCAAATTTTATGAAAACAATCCATTTCCACCTCATTTTATTTGAAAACTTCAAAGTGGGACTGTGATCCTGTTCTTTGTGTCGACCTATAGGTGCTTGATCAGGATCTGAGATAACTTGTGCTGTGTGCCTCCTGATCATGTTCTCATTGAGAAGAAGAAGATGGAACAGCTGCTCCTAGAACGTCTCCACATCAAGGAGGAAGATGAGACACTCAGTGAAGGTTCTGCGCAGACCTTTCATCCAAGGAGCCTCAGCATAGAAGAGGAACCTTCAACCTCCACCTCAGATAGAGCCCTTGGAAGGACAGAGGGTGGGAACCAGGAGATCATCTCCAGGAAAGTTGGTCCTCCAAGAAAGAGATAGAACACCAGCATGCTCTCCTCAGCACGGGAACAACCAGGAGGAGGAGCGTTGGCAGGAACCTCTGTCCCTCTCGGAAGATGAACCCAACCACACGTCAAAACATTTCAGCAGCAGAGAAACCGTTTGGATGTGGAGACTGTGGTAAATGTGCACAGACCGTTTGGATGTGACAATAAATGTCAGTGCTGTGATCATCTGGAGGAAATCTTGTTTAGATGTGATGTTTGTAGTAAATGTTTTACTCGAGAGAACAACCTGAAGAAACACAAGTTGGTTGTGGAGTGAAATTATGCACAGGTGAGTGTGGGAAAAGCCACGAGAGAAACTAGCCTCAGCGTACTAGAACGGATTGGACCAGACTGAACCAGACTGGACGAATAAATGATGACACAGGCCTGTAGGGCTGATGGTTTATTATCCAGAAATAGAAAATACAAAGTTCTACCACAGTCAGCCCTCTGCAGAACCAACAGGAGAGATTAGATTAGATTAGATCCGTTTACATTATGTTGGTGAACATGTGTAACATCCACTGTGTATAACGTCACAGACTGACATGGCTCCATTCTCCAAAACAAAAAGAAAAACAAAACAAAACAAAACTCTATTTTCTACAATCAGGTGATTAGCAGGTGGAGATGAAGATTGAGGGAAAACATTTACAGCTCTTATCAAAGCTTTCAAGGCAACAATCAAAAACAGAAGAAATTGAGTTGAGGACAAAGACGCAGAAAAATTATAACGTACAAAGATGATGAATAAGCACAGATGAACAAAGCAGGGGGAGGAGCCTAAACAATACCTTAGTAATGAAAACAGTAACAGTGATAAATGCGAACAATGTGAAATGTTTTCCACTGTAAGAAAATTAGCTGATCATGGACGAGAAGTGAAGACGACGTCACACACACACACACACACACACACACACACACACACACACACACACACACACACACACACACACACACACACACACACACACACACACACACACACACACACACACACACACACACACACACACACACACACACGCTGTGCACGTGAGTGTGCACGTAGATCCCATGAGTAGCACTTGAAGCAGATTAGTGTTTGTCAGGTTTGGTATGCAGCCTAATGTCGCCCCAGAGGACGGACTGAGGTCTGTAGGAGGACCAGGGGACGGACTGAGGTCTGTAGGAGGACCAGAGGATAGACTCAGATGGACTAAGTAACAGACAGGATGAGGTGTTGGCTCCTCCCACTGCTGCTGCTGTGCTGCAGCGTGTCTGAGGGACGCTCTGAGGAGGTTCCTGGAGATCAGCTGAGGGACCAGGTGGGGGACCAGGTGAGAGATGAGCTCCAGGGTCTGAAGGAGCTGCTGCTCAGCCTGAGGACGGAGGAGGTGGGACGCAGACAGCTCAGCAGGAGCCTGGAGATCCGCCTGAGGGACGTAGAGCTGAGGGCCCTGGACCAGGAACACAGCCTGGACTCACTGAGAGACCAGATGACACGCATCAGTAGAGGTCAGAGAAGGACACGTGTTCACCTCAGAGTCACTATATGAAGCAACATCAGCTATTCACACACTGTGTGTGTGTGTGTGTGTATCAGGATGGTCTTCAGACATCTCAGATCTCCAGCTCAGGTTGAACAGCAGTGAGAGTTCTATGGTGGAGCTGAAGAAGCAAAACTCGGGTGAGTCTACAGGTGTGTGACATCACAGTAACATCACAGTGACTTCTCTGTAGCTGGGTTTTCATTACAGATTTTCACAAAATAAAAGTGATATTTCTAAATGTCGACAAAGTCTAATGTGTGTTTGAAGGTGTTTCCATTGAAGATTGTTTTGGGGGAGGAGCCTGGTAAATCTGGTGAAATCTCATCCTGTGAGACTTCTCTGCAGGAACGCTCCAAACCTCCTTAGAACACTTTGCATTCCTTTGTTGTTTCATGTCTAATGTGGTACTAATTATTATTAAGTCTATGAAATGTCTGAGTCTTCTCTTCTGTCCACATGTACCACGCTTTGTTTTCTCACAGAGAAGTGGTCATGTGACCAGGTACGTCACGTCCTGTGACGTGTATTTGTGTAAAAATTGTCTCCATTGTGCTTTTGAGACACATTTCAATATTGAAACATCTGAAATTCCTCCTCATGAAAACACGAAATGCGATATTTGTGCTTTTTTTTTTTCGAAATTCAGGTGTTTCCATTACCAGTTTTTATTGAACTATTTAGACTTTGCGCATTTTTAAGGGTAATGGAAACAGCTATTGACATCACTTCCTGTCATCCTCCAGCTCTAGCCTCTGAACTCCCGTTCCTCCAGGCCAGACTGAGGGCTAGTGAGAGCACAGTGGATCAGCTGAAGAGGAAGAACACAGGTGATCATCATCATCATCATCATCATCATCATCATCCTCACTGATGATGATGATGATGAAGAAACCCTGTGTGTCTCCTCAGAGCTGATGGCTCGACTCTGTAAGGCTGAGACAGTGATAGAGGACGCCTATGGGAAGATCTCAGGTAAGTCTGATAACACAGCACACCTCACTCACACAGGGGGCGGAACCAACCTGACACACACCTCAGTCAGATAGGGGGCGGAGCCTACCTATCACAGCACACCTCACTCACACAGGGGGCGGAGCCAATCTGTCACACCTCACTCACACAGGGGGCGGAGATAACCTACCACAGCACACCCCACTCACACAAGGGGCGGAGCCAACCTATCACACACCTCACACAAGGGGCGGAGCTAACCTACCACAGCACACCCCACTCACACAGGGCGCGGAGTCAAACACTATGATTCACAGGAATCATGGACGAGTCTTCAGATGAGACCAAGAACCCGGTTTACCTGCAGGAGCTCATAGCTACAGGTGAGATCATCGACCAATCAGAGACCAGCATTCACTACAACACAGGGACGTTTGCTTGTTTGTTGCAGCTCTGCAGACTGTTCTCTACTCTGTCAACACATCCATGGAAAAACAACTCAGTGACATCACTGGTTCGTATGATGATGAAGGTGATGATGATGATAATGATGATGATGACTCGGTCTCCTGTTGTTCCAGCTCTCAGACAAAAACTGGACACAACAGAAAGTAGAGTAAACACAACAGAAAGGAGACTGGACAACAGTGAAGACATGCTAGAAACTACACTAGGTAGACTAAACGCTGCAGAGGACAGATTAGACAAAACAAATGACAGAATGGACAACACAAAGAGTGAACTTGACAAAACTATAGGAAGAGTAAATAAAACCGTGGACAGACTGAATGATACCAATCACAGACTGGACACAACGGAGGACAGACTAGACAAAACTGAGGACAGATTGAACACCACACAAGGTAGACTGGACAAAAGTTTAGACAGGCTAGAAACCACACTGGACAGACTAAACACAGCAATAGACAGAGTCAATATGACCGAGAGCAGACTAGACAAAACTGAGGGCAGACTGGACACAGCAGAGAGTGAAATAGATAAAACTATGAGAAGAGTAAATATAAACGAAGACAGACTGGACAAAAGTGAAGACAGGCTAGAAACTACAATAGGTAGACTAGACACAACTGAGGACAGACTGGACAAAGCTGAAAGCAGACAAGCTAAAACCCAACACAGACTGGACACAATTGAAACTAAAATAGATAAAAATGGGGACAGATTAGACTCAACACAAAGCAGAGTAAACATAACAGAAAGGAGACTGGACAAATGTGAAGACAGGCTAGAAACTACACTGGGCAGACTAGACAGATTTGAGGGCAGACTGGACACAACAATAGGCAGAGTCAACACAACAGAGGACAGACTGAACACAGTCGAGACTAAAATGGATCAAACTTGGGAAAGACTGGACACAACACAAAGCAGAGTAAACATATCAGCAAGGAGACTAGACAAAAGTTTTGACAAGCTAGAAACCACACTGGGTAGACTAGACACAACAGAGAGCAGACTGGACACCACACAAAGTAGATTGAACACATCCGAGAGTGAAATGGAAAAAATTGTACGAAGACTAAATACAAACAAGGACAGACTGGATGCTGCCAATCACAGACTGGACGTAATGAAGGAAAGACTGGACAAATCACAAAGTAGAGTAAACGTAACAGAAAAGAGACTGGACAAAAGTGAAGACAGGCTAGACAAAGCAGAGGACAGACTGGACACATCTGAGAGTGAAATAGAAAAAACTGGAAGAAAAGTAAATAAAACAGAGGACAGACTAGACAAAGCAGAGGAGAGACTGGAGGCAGTTGGGAATCAAACGAACACGACACAAAGAAGAGTGAATACAAATGAGGACAGACTGGACACAGTGGAGACTAAAATGGACAAAGCTGAGGACAGACTAGACACTACAGTCCACAGAATGGAAGAATTTAAGGACAGAATGGATGAGCTGCTGGTGCCGACCTCAGGTCAGTGTTCACTAAGAACAGATGAGATTTAACATGTTCAACAACAATGTTCTACACACAAATACGTGTGTGTGCAGGTGTGAGGGTGGCGTTCTCTGCAGGTCTCACTGATGTCGGCGCCGTGGGTCCGTTTGATGAGGAATCCACGCTCGTCTTCTCTAAAATTTTCACCAACTTTGGCGACGCCTACAACCAAACCTCAGGTAGTTAGTTGCATGTTCTCCTCGGGTGAGGCTGTAAGCCTCGCCTCTCTGTTCATTTCCTGCTGATTCCTCAGGTGTGTTCACGGCGCCAGTTTCAGGCGTGTACTTCTTCAGCTTCACTACCACAGACTTCCTGAAGGGCTACACTGGGCTCCGCCTCTACAGAAACGACCAGCCCATCATCTCCAGCCTGGACCTCAACGACCACGGCGGCTACGCCTCTTCATCCACCGCCCTTAGCCTGAGGCTTGAGCTCAACGACCAGGTCTGCCTGCGACTCCCGGCCACCTACCGCATCTATGACGACTCCAGGAATTTCACTGTGTTCTCAGGGTTCCTCCTGCTCACCGTCTGACCAATGAAAACGCTGTGATGTCACTTTGTTTCCTTGTTTGACCAATAAAAATGCTGTGATGTCACTTTGTTTCCTCATGGTCACAGGAAGTGAAGGTCAAACGCTGCTAAGCACCAACAGGATGAACAGAAACAGTTGACGTCGTTCTCAAAGTAAGAACTTTATTAAACCATAAAATCATCTTTTTCACACAGTAAACATTCAGTAAACAAAGCTCCGCCCTCTTTCTCACCTCCAAACCACACTGTGAATGGCACTTTGGTGATTGCATCACCATGTTTAGTTTGGGGGAGGAGTCCTACCTGAGACTCTGCCCCATCCATACTTTGACCAACCAGGGCTCTTTGTGGGGGGGCTTCAGTGTCAGTGGGTCTTTAGGCGTCACGGTAACCGCTGCTAGCATTGCCTGAGTAATCACATTAGTAACACGATAACTCATGTAATCTTATTACTCATCCAGAGTATCTGATTACTACTGAAGTACTCGGATTCCTTTAAAACACTTGATTATGACTCAGATTACTCCTTAAGTACTTCAGTACTCTACAGGAATGAGATTACTCCACATTATTGCAATAAATAAACAGTAATCTGATTACTCTTCAAATTATTCAGTTGACTACTCTTTCATTACTTCACAGTACTGCATCTGAATAGTCCCCAGTATTCTGATTACTATAGAGTAATACTCAGATTAAAATGCTCCCCACAGTAATCAGATTACTCCACAGTGGCCCTCCTGTGCAGCGGAGCGTTGATGCTGTGGAATGGGGGCACCCAGCGGTTGTCATGAAGACCGAGGCGACACCCTGGGGCATCCCTGTGGGGGCGGAAGCAGCACATCCAGTAGCCCGGCCCACTGGGCAGGGCCTGGCAGTATGGCTTGGCATGCCAGCAGCACAACGACATGTCGCCTTGCACGTAGCGCCGCTTGCACTGCTTACAAGGGTCGTCACGGTAGCGAGGGTCGGACACCCACAGGGAGTCAGCCGGCCGCACGCCGTATGCCTCAATGAGCAGCCGCAGGTAGCTACACGTGCACTTTAGCGCAGCCAGGCTGCGAGTGGGCAGCAGCCGCAGAACGTGCAGCAGCAGGTGAGGGGGGAGGAGCCACAAGAAGGAAGGACGCTCCAGCAGCGCCTGGACGCGACCGCGCACCTCCAGGAAGTCAGGGGACACAGCCTGTCCACGGGATTGGCTGCTGGAGTTAGCAGGTGGGCGGGGCTCATTAGTCAGGAACAACAGGCCAGAGAGCAGCTCCACTGACTGAGGAAAAGGGGGCGGAGCTTGATGGATGAACACACCTGAAAGAGTAGAAGAGTTTTATTGGTTTGAACACACACAGACACAGACACAGACACAGACACACCTGTCTGTTCAGAGCGCTTCCTCTTCCCTGATTGGCTGGAGTCAAGTGGGCGTGTCTCTGTGGTTAGAAACAACAGTCCAGGTAGAGGATCCGCCTCCTGTGGCATACTAGGCAGGAATTGATTGACAGCCTGAAATGAAAAGGGCGGGGCTTGGACAGGTGTGTCCGTCTTCATCTGAGAGCTGATTGGCTCCCTGTGAGCAGCAGCGGCCAGTAACACTCGACATACCGCTCGCCGAGACACACCTTCCTCCCCCTCCAGCCGGGCCACCATGACCTGCACCCGGGAGCCGTCCGGCCCTGTCGCATCAGTGGGCGGGGCTCTGGACAGCGTAATGGAGGTGGAGCTTCTCTGGAGAGCAAGCGGTTTGGAGCGAGGCTCGCTCACCCTCTGCTCCAGAAACGCCACCATCTCTCCCACAGAAACCTGAGGCTCCCCCTCCTCACCAACCGGCTGCCATGGCAACGAGCTGAGGAAGGGCGGAGCTTCATCTCTGCTTCTACAAAGAGAAATTAAGAGATATGATCATTTGAGAGCAGATGTATTTGATTATCTATAAATCTGATCACTGATAGGCTCACAGCTTCTTGGATCGTCTCTGTCTCTTAATGCTTCCTGAGTGGGTGGAGCCTGTGTTCCCGCCCTCTGGCGTGAAGATGGCGATTTTTTCACGAACATGTCCCGGTCTGACCAGCGTCCACACGTCCTCGCCTGATTGGACAGTGTCAGTGTCCTGGCCAACTGTGGGAGGAGCCAGGAGGTGCACGGCAGCAGGCGGCGGGGCTTTAAGGCGGATGGTTGTCACGGCGCTGCACAGTGTGTTGGTCGTGTTCAGGACACAATTACTGGAGCACAGTCCCCCCTGGTGGAGGTTGGGGGACATCACCTGGAAACACAGCTCAGCACGCATGATGGACGTGGACCTGGACACACACGTGTTTGTGTTTGTGTGTGTGTTATAACTGGGCTCTGGAATGTGAACTCACCTCCACACTGTCAGCTGATTGGCTGCCGTTGCTCGGGACGTGGTATTGCTTTGATTGACAGCTCCACCATGAATTAACTTTACATCTCTGTCACAGGCTCCGCCCACAATTCTGACAGCACAGAAACACACACATTAACAGCAGTACTCACATTACTGTGCAATGATTACTTCAATACTCAAATTACTGTCAAATATATTTGGTGTCTGACAGACCTCTTCCTGTGCCCCTGCAGCTAATAGCTAACGGAGGCATTTAAACTTAGTGCGGGGCTCCGGAGGCCTGGAGGCAGCCTTCAGCAGCCCCACAGCCCGGAGCAGAGAGTGTCAGACGGTGGACTAAGTCTACAAATGCACAAACACTCCTTCGTTTCACTTCAGCTAGCATGCTAACATGCTAACAGCCTCTCCGCACTGAGCGGCCTCCGCCGGGCTGACAGCTGCGGTGTTAGCGGGGAACAGGCAGTGTTTGACGGTCACACTGTGAACTGGAGCCCGAGGACAGCTCACCTGAGGCGGTACTTTCTCCTGAAAACATGGCACTGACTTCCACCAAAGCCCACAAACAACTCCACTCCCAGGGGCCTGAACGCGTCTCCTTCCGGAGTCAGTGAACGCACTTGAAGCGGTTTACCGGAGCTTTAAACCGGAGAGTCTGAGGACGGACAGCTACTTTAGAACTACAAACTGACGTCACCGTACGTAACGACGTACAGCCTGACAGAAATGATCTATGAAGTAAAGTATTTGGACTAGAAACAGATTTAACATAAAACAGTTCAATTATGAAGTACAGATGTTTTTTATTTTGAAAAATAAATCACTTTTAATATATATTTTTAAGCGGATTAGGGTAATTTTGACTTTATAAGCGATCATTCGACTTTTATCACCATATTGTATTTTGAGTTTATTTTCAAAATTTCGACTTTAATCTCGTCTTTTAGACTTTATTCTAGACCCATTTCCACTTTTATGTCGACATTTGGATTTTATTCTCGACATTTAAACTTTATTCTTGAAATTATTTTCTCCATCAAAATTGGCCCTAATCTGCTTCCTCATTTTTAAAAAGAGGGTTTTCACTAACGTCACATTCTGGGCAGTAACTTGAATGCGCGGCCTAATTGGAGGCACTCGGAGGTAAACACTGCAATGGAAAAATGTCCAAAACCACAAAAAAAACTCTTTCAAAATATGTTATAGATGCAAAGGCATACAAGGAAGGACTTGGAAAAGTTAGGTTTTATTGGTAGTGCAGATCCATACGAGTTGGTTCCCTTGTCTTAGATCAATGATGACCCGCAGAGTCTTCCATCTATTGCGTATCCTGATATGGTCTACTACCTGGATTTAACCCTAACCCAATTTGGTTCATCCTTTAGATAAAGGTGAAACCTTTTACCTGGAATACAATGAGAAATGCAGCACATTTTAGCTCTACATTTTAACAACTGTGTTGCAAATGTAGCAGGCTATTAAATGTGATTATATTAAGTCAATAATGCCACATGCAGTAGTTTGATATGAATTATATTATCATAATCACACTAGAAAATTAGTTAAGAGCCGCTGGTCTCAACAATTCACTTACCTGACAAGAAATGGGTCGAACAAATGCAGATGTTGTCCAGATTTAGCTTTGCTAACCATAAAAATTCCCCATTTTCTTTTGTTTGACGTTCGGGATCTGCTTTGTTTACCTGCTGAATACCTCCGATATGGCGACTTCCGGTTTGATGATGCGGTGATTACGTGCCGTGAAAACTCTCTATAGTCTTAACTGCTTTAACAAATACTTGGTGACAACCTCTCACTTTAACTCACTTTTTAATTAATTTGACCGTGTTTTAGCTCTGTGTAAAAACGATCAAAGAATGTATAACAGGCACATGTGATCATAACCTACTAATCTCAATATTCAGTTAGCAAAGGCTGCTGGAAGCAACAAGAAGTAATGAAAAGTACTAATATATCACTTTATATAAGGGCAGATGAAACATCAGATACTTTTACTACCTCCAGATTCAGAGTAGAGACTCTACTTGAGCTAGATTCATGTAGATTTAGACCTCTACTACAGTAGTTTCAAAGCCAACCTTATCAGACTGACCACGCCTACAAAGCCATTTGTTCCCATGAAGACCTCTATATCCTGTCCTCCAACGTAATGATATCCACTGGACTGGATTTGCATGAATATGTGGAGTTCTTGTTGAATGTTGTTCTTTGCTCTCACTGACTGTTCATCAGGTGGATAAACCTGAACCTTAAGAATGACCACAGTCCAGACTCTGCCCAACCTTTGATAGAGGTGTTAGTGGTATACATGGTCTTTCACTAAGGTCTTACTTCTACTAGACACTGGCTTGGTTCTGCTGCTGAGGAACCATGTGACTAACGACACCAGGACCAGCACGTTTCTGTCTACGGAGCTAAAACCATGAAGGTTGGTGTTCAAAGGTTACTGAGCTCCAGCAGTGACACAAAAGGACAACGTTTAGGAGGAACTCTTTAATCATTAAAAGTGTAATGTGACTACAGATCCATCAGTCTCTGAGGACCCAGGACGTCTCTCAGTGCATGGTCTCTGCCTTGATGGAGATGTTTTCCACGTCGTAGTAGATGCTGACCTTGTTGATTTCCCTCAGGTTGGTGATTCGATGTTTGAAGATCAGCAGGTGAGCACCATTAACGGCCACCTTGTACTCATTGTTGGTGCACAGGATCTTCATCTGAAGGAGTTTAAACACACACAGTGATGGACCCACTCACACCATCCCAGCCTTAAACTCTGAGAACCAGTCTGACCTCAAAGTTGGTGTTTGGGGTGAAGGGGAAGTGTGAAAGCTGTCTCTCCTCACTCTCCCACCTCTTCCCACGGCAGCTGTTTCTGACGACCACGTTCCTGTCACCGCAGTCATTGAAGCGAGGGTTAAAGTGGAAGGCAATGTCGTTTCTGGTGCTCAAATCCACTGTGAACCTGGAGGACAAACACAGACGTCAGCACTCTCAGGTGTCACTCTCTGCTGTGTGGCCTTCAGTCACACACACTTCTTGGGGTGAGCTTTGATCCTTCCATTGATGGTGAGGAGAAGTCCATTGTAAACTCCAGCGGGAAGGTCGAGGAGACATGGAGTTACCTGCAGAGAGAAGGACAGTTAGCCTCAGAGTCCTGGTCTACCCTCACACTGATGCTCGGGAACAATATAAAATAGACTTAATTTCACTGAATCTAAACTTAAAGAGTAACTAAACTCCTGTTTTCTCCTGACCTGCCACTAGGAGGAAAATTTAAAAAGTGATTATAGAAAATTATGGGCGGGGCTCCTGGAGAAGTTAGGACACGCCCAGTTTATACTGTTTCTCCAAAGAACAATCTATGCTATGCTAATTAGCTTCTCATTACTAACTATAGCTTGATTTAACTATTCTATCAGTCCAACCTACTCACCACAGATTGTAGAGGCCACTGGTGATAGTTTTTATATAATGGGTGGAGCTTAAAGTGCTAGTTTGTGCAGCAAGATGGTCCCAAAATGTCACATGATCTTATAAATAGCAAAAATCCATTATAATATCCTGTTTCAACCCATGGAGGGCAGTCACTTTGACATTTTACAACTAAATATGACACATTGAAATACTTTGACCAAAATGTTGAGTGTTGAACCAGGATCAATCAACAGCACAGCTTCATTAACACTACATTTGTATTCAGCAGGAAAAAGGTCTTTTGGGGGTTTAGTTACTCTTTAGGATAGAGTTGAAGATATCCGAGTGTAGAGGCCGAGGCAGAATGAGATTGTAGATGTTTAGATGTTCAGGGTCTGCACCGATCCCTCATTAAACCGTAGTGTCAATGTATGTATCAAAAATTGTGTTTAATGTATTACTAATAAACAAAATATCTGCACCTTTTTATTAAAAAAAATAACCCTTAAAGGAACTGTTTAGAACAATTTAATACCTAGGGTTATAAACTATGGAGAGTCTCTATTTTAATCATTATATGACACACGGTGGTTGATGGTCACGGCCTGTGGCTTTAAATAACTGGTGCATTGTGGGAGGTAGAGGCGTAACAGGAAGTGTAGTTTTTCAGCAGTTGTGTGTAACCCCTCCCTCAGTGATAAAGGTTGTATATTAGGAGAGGATTAAATATCACCTTTCTCACCAACTTCCTGCTTCTTGTGAGCCTCCCTACACCCACTCATTATCAGAACGGCAGAGCTGCGTGTGTGAGCCATGGCTGAGTAGTTAGGTGTTAGAAGTGCACAAATATGGCTAGAAACTGTGATGAAAGCTGCGTGAAAGGATATGTGTTCATTGATTGGATGATGCTCCACTACCCCTGAAAATCAGCACAGGTAAGTTCTCCTGACAGAGTTGATCATTTAGCCACAAGGAAATATGAGGGAATAATGTGGTGGGGGTGTGGTTAGTGCCATGACACCCCCCATAGTATCCACTATAAGCATAAAAGTAGTAGTGCTCTGAACAAGTACGTTTACAAGCTGCATTCAGCGACTTCCTGTGAAGGAATTCTGTCCATTAGCTTAGCCCACAGATCCCTCACATACCACCCAATGTTGTGTGAATGTAAACATTTTAAGTGTGTATCTTGTACCAATATTATGGAGCCAACGGCTGGATAACTCTGATTTAATGTCGTTATTTGGCTCAAAGACCCTAAACAAATGTTTCTTTTCTTGTCATAGCAACCATTGGCTTTACACTACTCCATTGTTTATCAACTGTAGACCAATGTAACAATGTTACCTAGCAACGGCTAACAGGAATCAACCAATGTGTGTCATATCCTGTCTACTAAAATGGAGACTTTCCATAGTTTATGCCCCAAGGTTTAAAATCATTCTAAAAAGTCCTTTTAATGTTTTTTTTTCATAAAAAGATGCAGATATTTAATTCATTGGTAATACATTAAACACATTTTTTGTTTAATACATTTCCACTACAGGAGGACTTTATCGGCCCAAAGGTTCCTATGGACTCACCTGAGAACTTCTGCTGCTAGGAGTCGTCGGTTGTGATCCCCGTCCAGGTGCAGGATTCGATCCCCCCCCTTGGGTTGGACCGAACCATCCTCCTGCTGAAGGATTTAATCCCCCTCCAGAGCCGGGCCAATCAGGTGCAGGATTCGATCCCCCCCCTTGGGTTGGACCAAACCATCCTCCTGCTGAAGGGTTTAATCCCCCTCCAGAGCCGGGCCAACCAGGTGCAGGATTCGATCCCCCCCCTTGGGTTGGACCAAACCATCCTCCTGCTGAAGGGTTTAATCCCCCTCCAGGACTTGGACCTGAAAACCCTGGTGTATGGTTTGAACCCCCACCAGACCCACCAGAGTTAGGACCAATCCATGATCCTCCTGATGGGAGGTTGGAACCCCCTGGGTTTTGTGGTTGATTGTTGCCCCAAATAGGGTTTGATGCCCCACCTGCAGGTTTATGAGATATGAAGCAATGTTGTAATACCACACACACACACAGGCACACGCACACACACTCACCTGATCCTGAGGCTGACGGCCACATCCTGCAAACAGAGAGAATATTTGGTAGGTTCAGTATCTGTAGGGAAACTCATTCTCCCGTGTGTGTGTGTGTGTGTGTGTGTGTGTGTGTGTGTGCGTGTGCGTGTGCGTGTGTGTGTGCGTGTGTGTGTGCGTGTGCGTGTGCGCGCGCGTGTGTGTGCGCGCGTGTGTGTGTGCGTGTGTAGACTGAGGGTGTGTTCCCTGTTTTGGAAGGTTTTTGTGACTCATTTGATCATATGATTCAAGTTTTCTCATATTTCTCTCTTACACACACCCTACTCAACAAACAAAACAAGTCTGAGACACAGAAAAAGGGATTTGTGTGAGAGACAGTCAGACAGGTCCTCCTCCAGATCCACACACACACTCATGCACACACACACACACACACACACTGGCACAGACACAAAAACCATCACAGAAACATACACAAAAGCAAGAACACACACTACACACAGATATACACTCAAAATAACACAGACACACCCTGAATGCACCATTTGTAGGAACACACACACACAGACGTACCTGTTCAGTGGGAGCTGCTCTCACCTGTACAGAACTTGGAGCTGTTCACATAGGCCTACTGAGGCTCCGCCCACTGCGGCTCCACCTACTCAAAAGTACCGCCCACATGTGAAACACACTAAACCTGAATCTGAACCACATCAGAGACGGAGAATGACTCACGTTTTTGTAACAAGCACCAACTTGTTCAACTTGTCTCTATAGCAGTCTGTAGGGGTCTGTAACTGGTCGGTACTGTATGTGCTGGTCGATAACTAGTCTGTACTAGTATGTACTGGTCTGTAGGGGTATGTACTGGTCTATAACTGGTCTTTACTGGTATGTACTGGTCTATAACTGGTCTGTAGAGGTCTGTAGGGTTCTGGAACTGGTCTGTACTGGTATGTACTGGTCTGTAGGGGTCTGTATTGGTCTATAACTGGCCAGTACTGGTCTGTAGAGGTTTGTACTGGTCTATGAAGGTCTGCGGTCTGTAACTGGTATGTATTGGATTGGACTGGTCTGCACTGATCTGTAACTGGTCGGTACTGGTATGTCCTGGTTTGTAGTGGTTTGTACTGGTCTGTAGAGGCCTGTATAGATTTGTACTGGTCTGTACTGGTCTATAACTGGTCTGCACTGTCTGTATAGGCCTGTAGAGATCTGTACTGGTCTGTACTGGCCTGTAGAGGTCTGTAGATGTCCAGTTTAATTCTAGTCCTGTATCTGGATTAGTTCTCAGTGATGTGAAGGACAAACATCAGGACATGGAGTGAAGCCTGGATGGACTTTATTACCAAGACATTTGAGGACATTACAGAGCTCAGAGGAATATCAGACCGTCACCAGATGGAGGACCTTCATGGATTCTGGACCTCTACATGAGAGAGCAGAACTCCTCTACCGATCCCCAGCTTGGTGACACTTTTCAGGTTTGTGACGCGGTGCTTGAACGTCAGCAGAGGAGCATCTTTCATGAAGACCTCAAACCCTCTCCTGGTGCACTTGATTTTTATCTGAAACAGAGAAGCTACACACTGATGGACCTTGTCAGACCTCCACACATCTACAGAACCACCACATTTTGAAACATTCTAAATAGTCTTAGATCAATTTGAAATTAAAGGGTTTGAACTCATTTTTAAAATTGTTTTAAATCACAAGTTCTGGAGATGTGTTCAGTGTCTTTGGTTCTGATCTCCACAAGGTTTATTTTGTCTCCAGCTGTCACATGTTGATGGTCTACAAGGGCAGCTCCTTAAACTCATTGTGAGTCCATGACCAGTTTTCTCTGAGGACAATAAACTATGTTCAGGTCTTCTCACGCAGATTGGACTCATGTGGACTGACCTTGAAGGTCTGACCCTTGATGAAGGGGAAGTCCTTGAGTTCTCTCTCCTCGTTGCCCCATTTCTTCTGGATACAGCTGTTCCTGATGATTGCGCCTTCGTCGAAACGAGGGTTGAAATGGAAGGCGATGTCCTCCTTGGTCTCAAAATTCACTGTGAACCTGAGGAAGGTGAAAAAGGATCTCCGTCATGGTTTCTGGTCTCCTGATGAAGGAACAGTCTCATAGAGGTCCTTGATGGTTGCTCACTGACCTGTTGACGCTCTGCTCAGGAGTTCCAGTGATGATGACCAACAACCCATCATGAAGTCCACCTAGAAAGTTTCTGCGGTAAGGAACCGCCTGAGAACATGAAGAAAAGAGGTTAGAGGTCTGTGGTGTTGTCTGTACCTCAGTCTGTCTCACCAGGGACTGTGGTCCTGGTCCAGGTCCTGAAGGTGTTTTTCCAGCCTGTCCTGAAGACTCCTGACCTCCTCCTTTGGCCTTGCTCGTGGACTCTAACGTCCAGAAGTTTCCACCTGCAGAACCTTTTGAAGGCCAGATTGGTTCAGGGTCTCTACCAGGCTGGTCTTCACCCCAGGCTGGGTTTACACCTGCAAGTTAATCAGGGACTACATTACTGAGGGAACATCAGAGAACACCAAGAGAACATCAGAGAACATCAAGAGGAAATAAGGAGATAATCAGAGAAACACCGAGTGACAATTGGAAGAACATAAAGTCAAGATCAGTAGAACACTGGGGGAATACCAGGTGAACTTTAGGAGAAAGTGTAGTAACATCAGAGGAACACACAGGACCTGGACTATGAAGCTGGTTTTCTACAGGTTCACACAGGGATTCCAACCTGGATCAGTGCGCTTACATAAAAGTGGCGGAGTTAGCGGCATCAGACCAATCACACGTACTTCCTGCTTGCACTCAGAGGAGGACGCTTTTTCCCTCGCTCCATCCTTTTTATCCCTGCTTGCTGCTCTGTGTCTTGTTGTATCTACAGGAGCCTCTACCTGCATCCTGGTCCTAAATCTCAGTCATAGAATTGATTAGCTGCTCTTTCTTTGCTTTTGGAACACTCTCACTCCCACATTTACATACACAACCTCTTTCTTCACCGTCTCCGCTGGCTCCAACCCCTCCTCCCTCCCTGCATAGGCAGCAACAGGTGAGCCATAAGGGCAGCGCTATCGTGTGGCTGATCTGCGAACTACCCATCCTAAAGACCCATCCCCTGTGCTAACGTGTTGTTGTATTGAATGTTGTGTTTGTTGGTTTTTGTCGCAATATTTGCTGAAGAGTTTTTTCAAGATCCCAAACTCCGCCCCTCTCTACAAGAGCCTACTTTGGTTTTTATCTCTTTTTTTTTTTAATCTTTTCTTCCAACCAATTGTTTCATATTTCTCATCTAAGAAACGGAGCTCTGTCCAGTTGTGGCTGCTCCTCAGTACTTCCGTACCTGTCCCCCGTGTGATATGTTATTGTCTTTCATTTTTCTTGGTTGGGATGTAACTAAAACTGGATTGCCCCTCGGGGATAAGTAAAGTTTTCTGAATCTGAATCACAGAGTAACTGTTACGTCACCATGAAGAATAGTTCATTAAAAATATGAAGAATTAAAACCCATGATTCAGACCAAAAACAACAACAACAAAAAAAAAACAGGAAGAAAAGAATGATGAGTGTTAATGATTCAATTAATTAGATTAATCAATATTAATCGATGGAGAACAAACTGTGACTTTATTACATCACACGTTTCTATTCAAGTATCCTCCTCATCCTGTGAGTTGTCTGTGTCTCTGATGCTGTGTTCATAAACATCATTATAATATTTACAGGACTCACCAACACACTATAAGAACACATTAATTAATTAATTAGTAAATAAATGAATGAACGATTGAATAAATGAATGAATGAATGAATGAATGAATGAATGAATGAGGTTTTATCAGATGACTAATGTAGGTCAGTCCATCACATATTAATCTATAGCAGGGGTATTCAACTCCAGTCCTCGAGGGCCTGATTCCTGAGACTTTTAGATGTCTCCCTGCTCCAACACACCTGAATCAAATGAATGGCTCATTATTATGCTTCTGCAGAGCTTGATGACATCACATTGGTTTCAGCCATAGACATTATAAACATAGACGCCACATCGACTGTGGAGGGACACGTCAACAGCGCTGCCATCTTGGACAGGTGGTGGTGGAGGCATTACAACAGAAAGAGGTATTTCTCAAACTCGAAGTAGAATTACTCGTTGAATTTTGAACCGATTTCCAAACTGTTTAATTTTTTAAAAACATCACACATGTAGATATGATACAAGGTGCTTGGATATATTTAAAATGCTGGTTTTACCACTTAACACATAATCTCCACACCCACATCCTTGAATATTTCAGTTCTTTGGCTACAATAATTAATGATGATGATATAATAATAATAATAATAATAATAATAATAATAATAATAATAATAGTTATATTGATAATAATAATCATCATCATACTGGATAACTTATCCTGGTCCAGACCTGATCGGTCACCAACACACATACACGTACACACAAAGGCGCACGCACGCACACACACACCTCTGTCTGAAGGTCTCACCTGAACGACTCACAGGGTTCATGGAAGTTGAAGGCCACACACTGAATCCACCACCATCAGAACGCCCTGCAGATAGCTGCACACGCACACAGTATTACTAACACAAACTCCTCTGTGTTCCTTTACATTTACATACAAATTACTGTAAAATCAACGTGTGTTTTTCCTCTCTCTCTGTGTGTGTGTGTGTGTGTGTGTCAGTTTTTCTTGTTCTGTCACTTTTTAGTCGTTCGTCACTGACTTTGTTTTCCTGGGCTACAGATTTAATGTTTTTATCACCAATGCTTAGAACTGCTACAGCTGAACTACAGACGCTACAGACGTTACAGATGCTACAGCCGGAATAATAAGAGATAAACTTACATTCATCTTGGAGACGTCGAAGTTGAGCAGACAAAAATCTGTGAGAGAACACGACGAACTGTAAATAACTCACCTGACCTGAAACACAGACACACACACCCCACAGTCACACTGTTCTATGACATATCATCTAATTATCTGATCCTTTGGGTGTGTGTGTGTGTGTGTGTGTGTGTGTGTGTGTGTGAGAACACGCTCCTTTTCTTAGCTTTATTTATTAGAACAGACAGAACATAAAATGATCCAACGTCCAACTAGTGTTAGGGTTTTTATTTTATTTTTATTGTTTACCCTAAGTAAAGGCTCATTCTCAAATATTAGAATAATAAAACTGACAGTGAACAGTGTTAGTGTAAAGACAGTGTGCATGATGCACCTGTTTATTATAAACATGTATTAATGATGATTGGTTCCTTCTTAAACCAATAGAGTGTTTCTGTTATTGGGGGCTCTCTATTGGCTGATGAGGGTGTCAGTCAAACAACTCAGCCAATCAGAACGTGCAGGTAGACGGGCTTAATACTCCAGTTAGTATTCATGTAAATTCCTTTATATCGTTAACCAAAAAACGTATATCGTTATTGTAACATGTTACTTTATAACGCGTTACCCCAACAGATTCTGAACACCTCTGTGTGTCTGTGCAGGGAAGGACCAACAGCCTCTGGTGCAGTTCCATGAGCTAATAGCACTCTACAGTAACTAGTTACTGGGTCTAAAACACTCTAGGGTCCGTCGGTGTGAACGCACCCTTAAAGGCAGCATGTGATGTGTTCAATGACCCTCTGATCTTATAGTGCTCTCCCCAGCAAACTCCTGACAGTCGCCTTTGTCAAAGTGAGGGAACAGATCCACCGTGAAGCTGCGGAAATGCGTTTGTTTCTCTTTATGTTCGTTTGATTGGTTGTTTCTTCTTGTTTTTAATCCTTGGTGATGCATTTAAGCCCTATAGGTTAAACGGCCTCCCCCTGAGGTTTGTTTATTGATCAGAGGAACTTTAATCTATGAAGCCTGAGCTCCAGCAGTGACACAAAAGGACAACGTTTAGGAGGAACTCTTTAATCATTAGAAGTGTAATGTGAGTACAGATCCATCAGTCTCTGAGGACCCAGGACGTCTCTCACTGCATGGTCTCTGCCTTGATGGAGATGTTTTCCACGTCGTAGTAGATGCTGATCTTGTTGATTTCCCTCAGGTTGGTGATTCGGTGTTTGAAGATCAGCAGGTGAGCACCATTGACGGCCACCTTGTACTCATTGTTGGTGCACAGGATCTTCATCTGAAGGAGTTTAAACACACACAGTGATGGACCCACTCACACCATCCCAGCCTTAAACCCTGAGAACCAGTCTGACCTCAAAGTTGCTGTTTGGGGTGAAGGGGAAGTGTGAAAGCTGTCTCTCCTCACTCTCCCACCTCTTCCCACGGCAGCTGTTTCTGACGACCACGTTCCTGTCACCGCAGTCATTGAAGCGAGTGTTAAAGTGGAAGGCAATGTCGTTTCTGGTGCTCAAATCCACTGTGAACCTGGAGGACAAACACAGATGTCAGCACTCTCAGGTGTCACTCTCTGCTGTGTGGCCTTCAGTCACACACACTTCTTGGGGTGAGCTTTGATCCTTCCATTGATGGTGAGGAGAAGTCCATTGTAAACTCCAGCGGGAAGGTCGAGGAGACATGGAGTTACCTGCAGAGAGAAGGACAGTTAGCCTCAGAGTCCTGGTCTACCCTCACACTGATGCTGGTCAGTGGACCATAAACAGACAGTCTGTCAGTCTCTGTTTGTGACTCACTATGAACTCTCAGACCCAAGTCCTGTACCATGAAGCTGGATTTCCTATTGCGCTAACTTCAGCATTAACCCTGTGTGTGCTGTACTATGACACTGGTTACCTTCTTACCGAGTAAATCACCATGGTAACTGATGCTAAATGGCTAACCTGGTATGGAGCAGGTTTAGTTCTTGGATAAGAGATCAGTGAGTATTAAAGCCCCACCTCCTGACCAATCAGTTCTCTTGGAAAATGCCCTGCCCATTGTTAGCATAGAATGGGCATGTCCTTCTCTCACTCATTGGTTGATTTGACACTGACAGGCACTGATCTAGGTTAAGTTAATGTGTTGGTAACCAACTTCATAGTATCTGGTTAGTCTTTAATTTACTCAGTCCCATTGACAAGATAATTCATCATTTCAAATCCGAACGCTCAGTGCCATTGACGAGAAAACTCATCAATTGCGTTTTTTCACAGAAGTTGCTAGGATACACTGTGACGGAGTTCTGCTGTGAATATAAGGCTTCTCTGTTGATGTAGTGACCAACTAGTGCCCTAAAGATGGCAGATGACACCTTTGATGACAGATTAGCCACTAATGCTACCATTAGCTAAGGAGGGACAAGAAGGGATGAGGAAGATTATGGCACTATGAAGTGCTATTATGAAGTATCCAGCAGCTCACAGCACCATATACTAACACTGCTCATGTGTGGACCTGAGTGGATTATTGATAACGTTGCGATCGTGAGATAAAAACAAACTACTAACCGAGCCAAACGGGCAATCTCTGCGTGTCAAGAGGAAGAGGAAGTTATGTCTGTGTGATTGACGGGGGGGGGCAGATACAAAACACAGTAAGCAAAACACATTCAACTGTGAGCCAGATAGCAAAATAATACTAACTTTGCCATCAAAAGCCTTTTCTGTGTTGTTTTTTTTAGAAGGAAATCAATGTTCAAATGTTAAAGTTTTCAATAAAGCAAAAAAAAAAAAATGCCTTAAAGTCATTAAGAGATTTTTGCTTTTCCTTTTTGCTCTGAAACTGGCAATTTGTGTAAAACTTGCTCTATTCAACTGCTGATTACGGAAGAACTAAAGAAGCTACAAACTTTTATTTTCCCGATGAAAGTAGAGATTTTAATCAGATTTCAGATTGTCATAGTACAAATTATTCTGTGGGTCTTTAAAAATCAATCAAAATGCTCTAAAATGGCTGGCACTGAGTGAGTTAATCTGAGTCAGTCAACCTGTCAGTGAGGAACACAAACTTGACGCTTCCTGAAGGTTGAAGCTGGAACACTGAAACTTAACAATTGACAAACTGCAACAAAAACAGGACAAACCAAGCAGATCTAGTCTGTCCATCTCACCTGGCTCTGCTGGATTTTGGGTGTAGATGGTGTTCTGTGTCCTCCAGAGGTAGGACCTCCACCTCTAGAGTCGTCTGTAGGCCACGGACCTCCTCCAAACATGGGATTGGTTGGTTGACCTCCTCCAAACATGGGATTGGTTGGTTGACCTCCTCCAAACATGGGATTGGTTGGTTGACCTCCTCCAAACATGGGATTGGTTGGTTGACCTCCTCCAAACATGGGATTGGTTGGTTGACCTCCTCCAAACATGGGATTGGTTGGTTGACCTCCTCCAAACATGGGATTGGTCCCCGAAGGTCCTCGTAGATTCTGCTGCCCTGATTCATCTCCCCCGAGAGCCTCGGACAACTGACACAGAGTGTTGTTACTGTACTGTATCCACTGACTGTGGTGCGTTCACTGACTGTGGATTGTTGGACATTTGATCTGTTTAAGTTAAATGGGAATTTGCAGTGTTACTTACGTCAAGCTCCATCTTTGTCCTGAAATTTAGAAACAAAAATATGTTAGTGTGTTGTCTAATTTACCCTCGAAAATATTGGAGGGGTTTGAGCACCCGAATGATTCTGGGAGCTATGTAGTGAGGGGCTTAATGCAGATCCCAGAGGACGGCTCAGACCAACAGCTATTTGAAACCCACATATTATTAGAAATCAGTGCAGGAAATTAACGCTACCGGGACCCCACCCTGGAGTTAGTGGCTCAAGGCGAGCGCCTGGTGGCCAGGTCTTTGCCTACACCGTCCCGAAGGCCCACCACCCACTGGAGGGATCCTCTCTGGTGAGGGAGGAGCCTGAGCTCGTTTGTGAGGTTAAGTTTCCACTAGATATAGTCAACCTCACCTCGACACATAGAAGTGTCCATACGTGCACTTGGCACCAGGACACCCTAGGTCGCAGTTCAATGATTGACTTTGTGGTCGGACTTGTACTCAGATGAAGAGAGGGGCAGAGCTTCAACTGTTCACCACCTGGTTGTGAGTTGGATGGCAGATAGACCTGGCAACCCTAATGTATTATGAGGTTTTGTTGAAAACGCCTGGCAGAGTCTCCGTCAGAAGGAGTTTCAACAATGTCTATGGGAGCAGGGAACATTGAGTCCAAGTGGAGGGCACTTCCAGACGGCTTTGAAGAGGTTCTGGGAGACCATCCAGCATCTTGGGAGGGTGAAACAGTGCACTGTCAATACCGTGTAGGGTGCAGATTGTGACGTCGAATCCAGACGGTGCAAGGAATTCTTCAAAGAATTCTTCTCACTTTGGTGGTCAGGTGACCAAACTTCTGACACTGCAGAGATTATTTTGCTCAGCAGGGGGCAGCAGAGCGCACACATTGCTGGCTTTGCTCTGGTAAGGTAATTTGTCTCCTGGCTCCCTCCTCACACTTTTGTTTCACAAAGTTTCTGTTAATAGTTCAGTTAACACACACACACACACACACACACACACACAAAAAGGTGCGAAACAACCAATGAGAAGAACCCTGACTGTCTGTGTCTCACACAGACAGACAGACAGACAGACAGACAGACAGACAGACAGACAGACAGACACGCACACACACACACACACACACACACACACACACACAGACAGACAGACAGACAGACAGACAGACAGACAGACAGACAGACAGACAGACAGACAGACAGACAGACAGACAGTTGCTAAACGTTTCCAAAGCTGATAAAGAACACCAGAACATACCTGTGGTATCCTGAGAGCAGAAGAAACTGAAGCAGGAGAAACTCAGTCTGTTCAAACTGAGGCCACGCCCCTCACCCAGCCACACAGAAAAACAAACACACCTCGGAGCAAACACATAAACGACTGTGTATCTTTTTGGTGTGTTAGCAGCCCCCCCTCGTGAGTGTGTGTGTGTGTGTGTGTGTGTGTGCATGTTGGGTCTTGTGGATGTGGTTGATGTCAACACACACTGTGTGTGTGTGTGTGTGTTGCTCTGTTCATTATTTCAACATGAAATCAGACTTTAATTCATCTTTGCTGATGTTTAAAGTCTGATGATGTCACAATGTTACAGTGTCTGATTGAACAGATCGGTAAAGATGAACTAAATGACCTTTTCCTTCTGAAATGAAATGTTTGTTATGAAGTGTTGATTGTGTAGTAACACTGTAGGACTGAGTGCCCTGTGTGTGTTAACGTTTCTTCACTGATCCACCACTGTCAGCCCTGACTGGGGGGCGTGTCCACACCTCTGGAGCCCCGCCCATATTAAAGCATTATATAAATGTCCTACACACACGATGGCCTCAGCGTTCAGTTTTTAAAGAGTGATTGAAATAGAAAGTTTGCTCTTTAACACAAACGAAACGACTGGAAACATAACAGTTACTATTTTAAAGTTATTTATAAACAATGGGTTAAAAGAACATCAATTATCCATTATTTATGATTCACAAGGTTTTATTTAAGACACAAAGGTCAGTAGTGTCAGTGATGATGGACGGCTCTGTGTGTGTCCTGACTCCAGTGTGTAACTCCTCCCCCATCTGTCCTCAGTGAGTTCTTTGAGAGGACCATCCTTTGTGTGTGTGTGCACGCGTCTCTATCACACTAACATGTCTCTAAACTTGATTCTGTCTCCCTCACCTTTCACCCTGTAATCTGAATAACCAATTTCTTTCATTCCCGGTACAATCTTTTCCTGTTCACTGGTCTGTAGCCCCGCCCCTTCACTCCCAGACACACACCGACAGAGCCAATCACGAGTGGCTGATAAAGTGAAACCAATCAAGAGCAGCTTCCTCATTGGTTGGTTCAGTGTTTACCTTCTCTCACCAGCAGAGGGCAACGCCCACACATCACAGTCAACCTCGCTTAAAAACACGCATAAACATTCCAAAGGATTTCAACCGGCCTTACCATGGCAACAATCCAAACGGCAGGCTGTGATTGGTTGATTTTATAAACATAAGCGTGAGCTCATTGGTGCATTGGTCACATGGTGGTCATGAGTCGTAGTGGCCCCGCCCTGAAGCGAAGGATCTTTTGTTTCAGGTCGTGCGATGCCTTGATTTTGACAAAGGCTTTCAGCGGAGTCTTCCTCACTTCCTGTGCGCTCTCCTCACACTCGCCGTCTGGGTTCGTGGAGCGTTCGTCCCCACTGGTTTCTACAGTGGTGGAACGAAACAGAGAGGCGGAGTCACTGCCCATGACATCATCAGAGCGGCACAGCAGACATTTTGTCTTTTTTTTGGTGCCGGTTCTCGACTTGCGGTGGTGATGATGACAATGGCGGCGATGCTCGTTCCCGGTGGCCCCGCCCCCGACGCTGTCTAACATTTCTGTAGGCGGGGCTTTTTCCTCTGGGATGAACGCAGGACGGCGTTGTCTTGACGAAGTCACCCTTTTGGACGCCACTGTGTGGGCGGAGACTGTTTTACTGAGAGGGTGGGGCTTCTTTAACCTTTTCTGAGAGGTGTCTCCACCCCCTTTACGTGGAACCTCACCATGCTTGGAGGACTGTCTTGTCTTCGTCTCCGCCCTCTTGCAGGGGAGCTTAAAGTGGGTGGAACCAGACCTGTTGAACCTTGTCTTCTGATTGGCTCCGCCTTTATTCAGAGAAGGGAAGGAGCCTAAATTATAATAACCCACCCTGAGCGAGGTCCTGGTCTGTCCCTGGGGGGAACCACTGGGTTTGAGGTCGGACACTGGGCGGGGTCCAGAGGCAGAGCCTGGACTGGACCTCTCCCTGGTGCTGATGCTGGTTCTGTTTCCTGTTCTTACCGGATGGTTGCGGCGCCACAGCAGAGCGAGAATATAACTGTGCACGCTCTGCTGTGATGTCATCATCAAGAAGGCAGGGTTTGAGTTTGGTCTTTGGTCCTCAGAATGCGGAGGGGCGGGGCTTGGTGCAAGTGAGACATGAAGCAGCTCCTGGTTGCAGGTCGTCAAGCCAGCGTTGGAGGCTCCGCCTCCTGCAGAAAGGCAAGGAGCAGACAGTGTGAGGAAGAGGGAGGAGTCTTTGTGTCCGACGCAGCGCAAGCAGGGGGGCGTGGCTACAGGCGGGGAGGAAGAAAAAGAAGAAGTGAGAGAAACATGACAGGTGGAGTCTCTTAATCTACTCATGGGCGTGGCCTAGTAAGATGGCGAGGCATGTGGTTACGGGGAGAGTTACAGTTACACTTAAATCATGCTAATGCGTCACATGTAGGAGGTTCCTACGCTTGTTTTCCAAATAAACAAATGTAAATGTGTGTTTAGTGAGACAAAAACACTCCATCAGTCACACTGCTGAGCTGAAAGGGGCGTGGCTGACCTGAGCATCCCGTCATCTGTAGCCGTTGGTCGTGGTTGTTGGTGGAGCAGAAACAGTCGCCGAAGAGGGAGTTGGACGAGTTGGACAAAGAACCAGCAAGGCCGTCGCTCAGCTCGTAGAAACCTGGGCCGTTACCATGGAAACGGCCTCAGTTAATCCTTTATTATCAATTTATCAGACGTGAAACTATGAAATGAGTTCAGAACAGGGGGCGGAGCACACACACGCTGCTGAGGACCAGTGTGTGTGTTATAAAACATGTGATGACACTGCACGTTACAAATATAAAACAATGAACAAAGAAGCAGCCAATACCTGAGCTGTCCGTCTGATCATGTGACTCCTGCTCGTCCAATCGGAGCTGGAGCTCCTGCAGCTGAGCCACAAGTTGCACGTCAGTCACAGGATTCTGAAACACACACACAAACACAACGGTTTAGGTCACAGGATAACATAATAACCAGTTTAACCCCAAAACCAGCGGGTGTGAGTGTGATGGGACACGCCGCTTGTTCAGTGCACACACACACACAGTAACAGAGCAGCAGTCTGTGTGTGTGTGACGTCACATATTTTCATCTTCAGGTGATTTGTGGTTGTTTCTCAAATTAATTCACCAACAGAAATAAAAATGGTCTTAATTTAAGAGTTCTATCAGTGACATTTCTTTATAACAACAATAATATTAATAAAAAATATAAATAATAACGTTATTACCTGCTTCTCCTCCTCGGAGCTGTGCAGGCTCAGGGCGCTGCGAACCAAAACCTCCTGCCGGTCCCTTCGGACCTGCAGCTCCGTCAGTCCGCACAGAGCGGCCCGGAGCCTCTGCTGGAGCTCAGGCATCACACACACACACACAGACAGATCTGGACGCAGCCTCCGATGAAGCTCCGCCCACTCCGTCCGTGAGACACGCCTTCAATGACGTCACCGGACATGTTCTGTACCTTCAGAGTAAAACTCCGAATGCATTGATCAGTGGCTTTGTTTATCCGTGTTTGTTTGTTGATAAAATGGTAAAGTGACATCATTAAAGGTATTTAGAACATGCAAACCTCCCAAACATTTTTTATTGATAAAAAGAAAAGTTAGTGACGCAGCAATAGAGAAACAAAGCAAATATAATAAACATTAATACAAGAGGAGCTTCAATAAGGAATAGTGAAAAAAAAAAAACAGAGACAACAGAGAATAGTGACTCATTTTATTATTATTTCATTAGAAAAAGACTTGAAATGATGTCATAGACTCAAGGTGGACAGGAAGTGTTCCTACACTTATTTTGAAACCCCATCTTTGCACCCTGTGGAGGAGGGGAGGGGTTTCTATGGCAACAGAGAGGGATGCACTCATCATTCCTGCTCTGAGTTTACACTCTGAGAACCTGTAAACTGCTCCTAGTGTTACAGTGGGACTGGTGACCAGATTATTTAGTGACTGCTGGTGGTCTGCTCGTGTTACAATTTAAATTCCTCTGATGATTTATATTACAAACAAACGCTGCCATTGTTAAACATTTTAATAAAACTTTAAATTGAAGGTAAAAACATCTTCATAGGATCAATTCTCTTGTGTAGACACACACATCTGTCTGTGTGTGTGTGTGTGTGTGTGTGTGTGTCACTGCTCTGCACAGAAAGTACCTGCACAAACAGACAGAGTACTTCATCATTACATCAATGTTTCAAATGTCTGTCTGTGTGTGTCTTGCCGTGTTGTGCGTCTCCAGCTCAGAGGCTGTTGTCGTCACTCTGATCCACTTCCTGTCCCACGGTTGCTCTCCTCTGATTGGTCTCTGAGCAGCAGTCTGACACAGAGTGATGTCAGAGGGTGGGGCCCCAGGGTGATGTCACAGAGTGGGCGTGTCTTACCTGCAGTGAGGCTGATCCGTCCTGGTGACATCTCATTGGTGGAGTCCCTCACCTCCCCCACGCTCACCTGGTCCTGATCACACACACACACATTAAACACATGCACGCAAACACACACAAACATACACACACACCTCTGTCCCTGTGAGTGTGTCAGGCCTCAGCAGTTGGTGACCTCCCACCTGTCCCTCACTGGGGGGGTCCAGGTCCTACAGAGAACAGGTGATGATGATGATGATGATGATGATGGTTAATGAATGCTCACCATGTCAGTGTCCTGGAGCTCCTGTAGAGAACTACACAGGCTGGGCAGCACCTCCTCTGACACACACACACACACACACATATATTAAACACACACACACACAAACCCACATACAGTGAGGAAGAGGATGGGGATGATGATGATGATGATGATGATGATGATGATGATGAAGATACCTGTGGTCACTCTGTGGAGCAGCTCTCCTTCTGAGATGTGTCTGACAGCAGTTGTTAGCACACAACTGGAGGGGTATGAGGAAAAGGAGGAGGAAGAGGAGGAGCTGAGAGCACGCTGATCAAGCTCAGGAGGAAGAGGAGGAGCAGGAGAAGGGCAGGGGGAGCAAAGCGGAGGCTCCTCTTCAGCTACTGACATCCACCTGCATGACAGCATCCTGTTAGTGTGCGTGTGTGTGTGTGTGTTTAAGGTGTGTGTCTCACAGAGCCTGTGGGCGGGGCTTCAGCTCCTCCTCTGGTCTCTCTTCGTCCAATGGAAGCTCAGGGTTTCCCAGGGTCAAAGGAGGCGAATCTTCAATATCAGCATCGTTACTTTCTTTTACATGGGCGGGGCCTGGACTGGAAGTGGGCGTGGCTACCCTTTCTGACATCACAGAAAGAATAAAGTGATCAGAATAAATTAAAATGACTATTCTACAAATACATGTTTATATGTATATATACACATACTGTATACATGTTTTATGTGCATATATATATACACTTACATATACAGTCAAGGCCGAAATTATTCATACCCCTGGCATATTTTGACTTAAAGTTACTTTTATTCAACCAGCAAGTTTTTTCTTGGTTGAAAATGACACAGATGTCTCCCAGAAGATAATAAAACAATGTACAAGAGAAATCATTGTGGGAAAAAAATCCTAGCTTTTATTTACATTTGAACAAAAAGTGGCATGTCCAAAATTATTCATACCCTTTGCACATTGTCAGTGTATGGGAAAATCCAAAGTTCTACACCATTCCAAAGCATCATAATGACCCTGATTCATTGGAAACAGCTGTTAATCAACTCAACAGGTGAAAAACAGCAGCTCTCTGCAGTTGGTTTGTGGACAGTCATGGCTAAGAAGACAAAGGAGCTCAATGAGGACCTGAGGCTGCGCATTGTGGCTGCTCACAAATCAGGAAAGGTCTATAAGGCCATATCAAAATGTTTTCAAGTTCCAGTGGCTACAGTGCAAAGTATTATTAAAAACAAGACGTTCCACACTGTGGAAAATCTCAGCAGACGTGGTCGGAAGCAAAAAGTGACACGCGCTGGCCTGGAGGAAAGTGAGAGAGGTGAAAAAGAATCCAAGGATCACCACCAAGGCCATTCTGGTGAATCTGGGCTCCGCTAGTGGCAACATCTCAAGGCAGACAGTTCAATGGACACTGCACACTACTGAGTACCATGGAGGCAGACCAAGGAGGACACCACTTCTCCAGATAAGGCACACAAAAGACCGTTTGGCCTTTGCAAAAGTTCATCTGGACAAAGAAGATGACTTTTGGTCCTCTGTTTCATGGTCAGATGAAACAAAAATGGAACTGTTTGGCCACAATGACGTATCCTTCATTTGGCAAAGAAAAGGAGAAGCCTTCAACCCTAAGAACACTGTCCTCACTGTCAAATATGGTGATAGAAACCTAATGCTTTAGGAGTGTTTTTCAGCCAATGGACCAGGGAACCTAATCACAGTAAACGACATCATGAAAAAAGAGCAATACATCAAGATTATCAACAACAACGTCAAGCAGTCTGCAGAGAAATTGGCTTTGGGCACCAGTGGACATTTCAGCATGACAATGACCCAAAACATACAGCAAAAGTGAAGAAACGGTTAGCAGACAAAAACATCAATGTGTTGCAGTGGCCCAGCCAGAGTCCTGACTTGAATCCAATTGAAAACCTGTGGAGGGAGCTGAAGATCAGGGTGATGGCAAGGAGAACCTCCAACCTGAAAGATTTGTAACTTATCGCTAATGATGAATGAGCAAAAATACCAGTGGACACAAAAAGCTGATCAACAACTATAAGAAGCGTTTGATTGCTTTTATTGCCAATAAAAGCTTTTCTATTAATTCTTGTATGAATAATTTTGGACATGCCACTTTTTGTTCAAATGTAAATAAAAGCTAGGAATTTTTTTTTTCCACAATGATGTCTCTTGTACATTGTCTTATCTTCTGGGAGACATCTGTGTCATTTTCAATCAAGAAAAAAACTTGCTGGTTGAATAAAAGTAACTTTAAGTCAAAATATGCCAGGGGTATGAATCATTTCGGACTTGACTGTATACATATATGTCACTAAAGTCTCTCCAATGGTCAATAGGGTCAAACCTGGCTCTGTGATTGGCTGAGCAGGGTCCTGATTGGGCTGTGTGGGAGGGGGCGTGGCTATAGGCGTGGTTATGGGCGTGGCCCTGGTGCTGGACGGGGTGGGGCTGGTCTGAGGCGATGGTCCAGGTGTTGGCAGCAGTGTGAGGAGCTGGTCCTGTAACAGAAACAGTAGTCAGACATGGACCCAGACCCAGTGTGGACCTCATAGACCTGCTCAGCACCTCAGGCCCTTGTTCTGGTTCTAGTCTTGGTTCCAAGGTCTCTCTCTGACCCAGCATCCGGCTCAGGGTCTCAGTCAGGACCTGGTTGACCAGCTGTCGGAGAACCTCAGGGTCTACGTCCATGTTTAGGTCCACAGTGAGCTGGAGGCCTCCAGCAGGGGGCGCTGGAATATTATCAGTCAGAGAGGGGGAGGAGTCATAGAATAGGTAGGTGTTAGAGTGGAGGGGGAGGAGTCAGACCTACCTGTATCAGAGGCTGAGCTTTGCTCCTGAGGATCTGATTGGTCAGCGTGTGGGTGGAGCACGGGGTCAGAGGGAGGAGGAGGGAACATCTCAGAGATCATCTTAAACATCAGCTGTTGCTCCAACCTAAACACAAACATGCACAGAAACACACTGGTTCTATTGTTTCGATTGGGTCCACTGGTTCTATTGGTTCTACTGGTACTATTGTTTCCAATGGTTCTAATGGGTCCACTGGTACTACTGGTTCCACTGTTTCTAATGGGTCCACTGGTTCGATTGGTTACTCACCACTCCACCAGCTGGTGCTCCATGGCATTCTGCTGGATGGACTGCAATGGGTTTTGATGGTGTGTGGAAGGGGCTCTGGGAGGGAAGGACGGACCCTGGTACTGAACGAGAGGAGGAGACGGAGCCCCGTCCACCTCTAGAACCTCCTCCTGTTTATAGACCTGTGATGGAGACAGACTCTATAAACCAGGGGTGTCAGACTCCAGTCCTCGAGGGCCGGATTCCTGAGACTTTTAGATGTCTCCCTGCTCCAACACACCTGAATCAAGTGAATGGCTCGTAGTTAAGCTTCTGCAGAGCTTGATGACAACATATTGGTTTCAACGAGGTGTGTCGGAGCAGGGAGACATCTAAAAGTCCCAGAAATCCAGCCCTTGAGGACTGGAGTCCAACACCCCTGCTATAGACTACAGATATGTCCACGTACCTGCTCATCAGCCACACAAAGGAGCTCTGATTGTGGGAGGAGCTTCTTCTCCTCCTCTTCGTCACTCCTCCCATCCACCGCCTCAGCTATATTCAATGTGGGCGGGACTTGATCAACCTGTACCTGCTGATATAACAACACCTATCAAAGGGATTCAAATACAGCTCAATCCTTTACCTAAAGGCTCCGCAGTCATTGGTGTATCTTTAGCCCCTCCCCCATGATCCAGTGACCAATCAGCCTCACACCACGTCCTCTGACCTGAAGTTGGGATGTTACATCAGTGGGAGGATTTTCAGTGGGAGGGGCTTCAGTGGGAGGTGATGATGTCAGTGTTGGATGCTCGTGTCTGGAGGTAGTTTTGATCCGAGGACGACCTGTGAATAATAAACACACACTAAAGTTTACTTTAAAATAAAATGTTCCATTATCAGTGAAAGTTAAAAAACGTTTGGTTTGGGGGAGTTTAGTTCACATCTATTCACTGACCCAGGGGGATCGCCATGGTAACAGGTGGAGGGGGCGGAGCCAAGGCAATGGGAGGTATCCAAAGTGGGGGCGGAGCTACAGGTGGGCTGGTCTGAGTCTTACAGGACTTCATCTTCAGCCCTGGAAGCATCATCAGTAGATGGTTTAATGACAGTGATTAATAATAGCTATTAATAACAGTGGTTAATATTAATAATATGCTGGTTAATAACACAGTGACAATAATAGTGATTAATAACAGATGAATAACAGTGATTAATATTAATAACAGTGAGGGAGCAGAGCTTTATCAGCCTTATCACTAATCAAAGAACAAAAGTTTAATAAAGTTTCTCTAATCACTGATGGAGTCTAAGGAAGCTCCGCCCACACCTCTGACGCTCTCCACGATGCGGGGGCGGGGCTTCTTTAGGGGCGTAGAGGAGGGTGAGCTGAGACGAAGGTACGGACTCTTCTTCAGAGTCCTCCTCAAACCTTGGTGAGGGGCCCGGCCGTACACACGGGTCAGGAGGTTCTCACCATCCGACACCCTGTGAGGCTCCGCCCCCTCAGGCTGCAAACACACACACAGAACATCAGTGTGTGATCACGTAACCAGTCAGAGCAGGACACAAAAACTGACCCTTCCCGCTCGCCGTCCTCCACCTCCTGGCTTTGTCCTATTGGCTGGGCGCCGTGACATCACAGCAGTGTCTGGAGCTTCATGGGCGGAGCTCTGAGTCTGAGGAAGGTGAAGTTAATGTTTTACTACGTTCATTCATTCATTCATTATTTCATTAATCTATTCACTCATTCATTATTTAATACACCTGTCACTGTGAAGTCATCACTGCTCACTTTGCTCATCCATCATATGCAATTAATCTAACTATTATTCATCCATTCCTCCATCCAACCATTATTAATCAATGGAATTCATCCATCATCCATCCATTTAATCCAAAAATTATCAGGCTGTAGTTCTCCTCTCCTCCAGAGGGGGCAGCAGCTCACCTGTAGACTGATCCAGGCTTCCACAGTGTTCCTGACTCTACAGAAACACACACACACGTCAGTAACTAGTCCTGAGGTCATGAAGTGATGAGGTCGTGGCCCTTACCTGTTGACAGACAGTCCCTGTCCACTGCTGTTCCTCTGCATAGATTGGAGGTTCTCCTCCAGCAGAGTTTTCTGTCTACGGACCAGACGTAGAACCTGAGCTGCCTCCTCCAGTGGACCAGGATCTACAGACTGGTTAGGATGGACAGACATTGGTTACGGACAGACCAAAAACTACAGACACACCTACAGTCTCACCTGTTTCAGCTCAGCTCTCACACGTCCCGCCTCCTTTAACCTCCTAATGGCTGCCCTGTGGCTCTGATTGGCTGGTTTAGAAGCATCGTGGACTTGCAGGTTCTCTCTAAGTTAAAGTAGACATGACACTGACCAGTTTATACGTGAAATTGTTTAAATGTGTTTGTGTCAAACATGTTGTCAGAGAAAAAGGAAATATTAGCATGTATTAGAATGGAAGACCAAAAATGTAATGCAAATTAATAAAATTATCGACACTCATCAATAAATAATCAATAGACCAAAATAAAGGGTTAGTAACTTATAGCTCTAAAGACAATAAGAACATGACACACACAGTGCTGCATCTGTGCAGCTCAGAAATGACAAACAGCTGCTGTTGCTAAGCAACACCACAGAGGTAACCATGGCAACAGTAGAAGAGACGCTGATGAAGCATCCTACACACATCTAAACCTAACGATGATTCATGAGGCACACGCATTTATTTTGAAGGGCTTGAGTGTTCATGTGTCTGTCCGTGTAAGTGTCCGCGCGCACGCCACACACACACACACACACACACACACACACACACACACACACACACACACACACACACACACACACACACACACACACACACACACACACACACACACTCTGCGCAGCCTCAGTACGTCATTTACGTGTATGTGTGTGGATGTAGTGTTGTAGGGACGGTCAGTGGTCGGTATGTCCCCCCCGGTTCTCTCGGTGGTCAGGGCCCAGTGTTTCCTGTGTGACCTCCCCCGGAGACCGTGGGCGGTGGTCCAGGACTTCTCTGAGCCGGTGTGTCGGGGCTGTGTGAACTACGAAGGTTCTGAGCGCGTGGAGCGGGTCATCGAGAGCACCCGGAGCCTGAAGCGGTTCCACCGAACCCCCGGTAAGACCCCCAAGGACCTCCATCAGCCCGCAGTGGACCGAGGCCGGGAGCCGAGTTCACACTGTACGGAACCAGACCGGAACCACGCGGTCCCGGGACAGAACGAGGCCGGGGGGGTGCAGTGCAGTCCGGACCAGGACCAGGAACGGGAAGTGAGGGAGAAGCAGCGGAACGCGGAGGCGCTGAACGAGCTCCAGGAGAGTCTCCGGAACCGGAAGGAGGATTGGACCGGGCGGCCACGGGGGGTCCGGGACACCCTGAGGCTTCTGTCCTCCTGCACCCCGTTCATGGTCCGGTTCAAGAAGGACCACGGACTGCTGGGCCGAGTGTTCGGCTTCGACGCGGTGTCCAAACCGGGCGCGGACCACGAGTTGAAGATCTTCATCGAGTACCCGAGCGGTTCCGGTACCGTGTTCTCCAGCGCGTCCGCCGCGGCCCGACAGATGTATCAGGACTGCATGAGAGACCCGAACCGGAGCCTGTCCTCCGGGTTCCGGTACCTGGAGTATCAGAGGCGACCCGTTACCGGGACTAGCACCGGTACCGGGGACTGGCGGCTCCTGGGGGAGCTGCTCCCGGAGCCGCTGCGGGGCTTCAGGGCGGGGCCAGAGGAGGAGCTTCTCCCGGACCCAGAACCCAGACCTAGTGACCCGGACCTGTGCGCGTCCCCGGAGCTCCGCGTGCACAGAGAGACGCCGCCCGTGCACGCGCCTCCTGATAAGGACCGGGAGTGCACGCGCTCCCCGCTCAGCTGCTCCGTGTGTAACGACCGGCTCGAGGACACGCACTTTGTTCAGTGTCCGTCCGTGCACGCGCACAGGTTCTGCTTCCCGTGCACGCGGGACAGCATCCGCGCACAGGGCGAGGGGGAGGTGTTCTGTCCCAGCGGGGGGCGCTGCGGCCTCAGGGGGGGCCGCGGACCCTGGGCCTTCATGGAGGCCGAGATCAGCTCCATCCTCAGCGGACACGTGACCAGGGAGCAGCCCGAGTGACGTCACAGCCACCGCTTATGTGAACTCTCCGACCTACACCTGGACCAGAACCAGAACCACCTGTCCGTGTCAACTAATGACTCACCTCAATTTAATCTTCTAATAAGTTTGACTTTTTTAATTAAATTAAAGTTTCATTTTTTTGTGTCAGCAATAAAACAACTGTGGAGTGCGTGGTGTTTGTACTTCCGGTTCATGTGCACACACCTGGGTTGTTGGAGACATGGTTCCGTCTCCATGGTAACAGGCATTGGTCCTACAGGACAGAACAGAAGCTGATGAAGCTATGCTAACATCCCATAATGAGAAACTTGAATCTATGTGAAACATTTCTACATGTGAACTCATCAGTGTTCAGGAAAAAGATCAGAACCACAAACATACCATGGCAACAGTTAGTAAACAACAACAATCAGGGCCCATTTGGGGTTGTGAGACACTGGGAGGGGTTGCCAGGTGCCTTCAAGAAACTAAAAATATTTTAACTATTTTTACCCTTTTTCTGCAACTCCACCAAACTTGCCACATTTTAACATAATTTCATCACTTTTTCTTGCCATATTTTTGGACCTTTTAAAACATTTTTGCTACATTACTCCCATTACACTTCTCCATCACATTTCAAGGTCTTATTTTTTCCACTTTCAAGACATGTTTAGCACTTATAAACCCTTTCCACCACTTTTACACCTAATGTCACACATTTTGACCCATTATTATCACTTTTAACCTCTTCGCCATATTTCATGATTCTTTTAGGCAATTTAAGCACATTCACCATTTGTCATGCCCATTATTTGCAAGTTTAAACTAATTGTTCCAATATTGAGACTTTTTTTTTTTTTAAACCATGTTTTCTGTCCATTTTGCTTACTTTAATTTGGAACTTTTAAACAATTTCTGTGGTTTTTAAAATATCATTTCACCACCTTTTCCACAATTTATTATTATTTTTTTGGTTACGTTTAACTTATTTTATTTGTGATTAAAACAAGGATTTCCATCTTTAAGATGACTACAATAATAGTAAAGTTTCTGGATAACAGTGGATATTATTCAGATGAATAAATAAATGTGGTTATCACAGATTCATAGAACAATGGACCATTATTTTACTGACTTTATGGATGGACCCCAAAAATCTCTCCCCTTTATTCCCCCTTATATTTGACCCTGTCTCCACGTGACTGTTCTTCACGGTTCAAGTCTGTGTTCAACCACCTTCAGCTACAGTGGGGGTCCCCGCTCCCTGGAACCTTTATTTTGGGGGCCACCACTGCTCTACACACTTTACCTGCTGTGTAGGGGAGTGTGGGTGGAGCTACAGCTGTGTTGTCAGTCTGGGCGTGGCTTGTGACGAGGCGCAGGGCAGACTCCAACAGTCGTCTCTGATTGGAGCAGAATGGACCAATGAGCAGTGAGATAGCAGTGAGGACTAACACAGAGAGGTGAGAGGTTTACCTGTTCACTGTGACTCTGCATCGTCTCCTGGTGCTGCTGGACACGCCCCCTACAGTCAGATGACAACACAAACAGCTCCTATTGGTTCATAATGTTTGGAAGAATTAATAACAGACTGAAACAAACTGATCAGAGATGCTGTAAAGCAGCTGGTGATTGTGTTAACTGGTGACTGAGTTAGAGTTTTGTGTGTGTGTGTGTGTAGGACCTCTCAGTCTGCAGCAGCTTCTGCACTCCATCATTCAGCTGATCTAGCTGAGCATCCAACGCTGTGTGAGCCTGAACACACACACACATTATCATCTCTCACACACACACACACACACACACACACACACACACACACACACACACACACACACACACACACACACACACACACACACACACACACACACACACACACACACCTTAATTAAAGGAACAGTGGCTTCCATCAATGAAGCTGCTGCTGTGTTGTTGGCGCTTCCATGGTAATCACACTGAGCCCCCCTCCCCTGGGCGTGGCCTGGCGCATCATGGGAGCTAAACAATGATTTCTGGGCCAGTGTGACCTTGACCTCCCTCCTGTGGGGGGCACTATGAGAGCTGAAAGGAAACACGATGGATTAAAGTCTCACACACACTCGTGACACAAAGAAGAGGGGAGGAGCTCAGAGTAGAGCTGCTGCTGCTCCTTTGCATTAAAAAGAGCCAGATGAGGTGGACTCCACCCTGGTGAGGCGTTCAGGGCCCGTCCCAAACATCAGGGCACTCTGTGTCTCTGATGGACTGGGAACGCTTCGGGACCCCGGGAACAGCTGGAGGAAGTGGGTGGGGAGAAGGACGTCTGGGCTTCGCTGCTCAGGATGCTACCCCCACAAACCCACCATGGATAGATGGATGTTTATAAACAGATGAATAGTAGGTGTTCTCTCACCGCTCTCTGAGAGCTGCCAACAGCTTCTCTCGACCTCCAGCAGAGAAACGTGACGTCATCAGCTCTGGAGCTGCTGGGGGAAGCAGAGGGGGGTTGGGGGGTCAGTGTGACGTCAGGATGACATATGTGCTTATTATTATTATGAATCAATATGATCATTATCAATAACATTATGGTCGATATTATTGCAGTTATTGTTCCTATAAACTGTGTCGTTAGTGTAATTATGTAATATTCACAGTGATTTATCCATTGTGGGACAAATAAATTAAAACTGACAGACTGAATAAATAAATTAGTGCTGCGTTTAAATCTGTGATGTATTGTTTGTCTGAATATTGTTTAGTACCTGATAAGTTGGTATCACTGTGATGATAATACACGGTTTGTTCGTAAATATTATCAACAGTTTCTTTTCCTAAATAATGACAAATCACCTCTGTGGGAGTTGAATTACTAAGAAAGCTATAACGTAAATTAAAAAGTGTAAACTTGCAGTGTGTCTGTTGGTCATCACATAGCTCGGTCTCCAGTTTGTCTCTTGCACCATCTTGCACTGCCTCTGCTGCCCGCCGAGTGTCACCCATCTTCGGCTGCGGGCCGCGGGGACAGCCTCGCAGCTCCCGGACGGTGACCGGAGCGGCTCCCGGTCCCCTGTCCGGTGGATTAACCCGGGTGGAGCGCAATAAGACCCCCACTGTGTCCGAGCAACACTGGTCCCGGTGTCTGACGGGAGGCGGCATGCTAACGGGTTAGCATTAGCGGCTAATAACTGCTGAAAAGTGGCTCCAAGCAGTCAGAGAGTCCTTAAAGTGTCGAGGTTGGAATAAAAACTGCTTTACCGGTAACACGAGGAAACAAACTTTATATAAAGTTACAAAGAAGTTTAAAAACAACATCTGAACTACGCCTCGATATCCGTTACCAAGGAAACCGGACATGCGCGGATGATACAGTGCGACGCGTCACTCCGTCTCTTGAGCAAAGACAGATGTTCAAAGTTCCTGTGAATAACACACGTCTCACTCTGTTATACAGCTGTAAAAACAGGTTACACAAATAAAACGAATATATATATAAAATATATTTTTACAAATCATTCACAAAGAGCTTTGTTTATTGTAGAGATTTTTTGACTAACATTTTAAATATTTTACACCAAAGTGAGATTATTTCCCACCTTTAGCAACTGTTTTATTTTTCAGTTTTCATCAAAAGCCAGACTGGTAAACCATCAGGGATGTGGCCCATCATCAACTGGAACCATTCACAAAAATCATTGTAATCTTTGCAGTTTTTATTGGACCACAGAAGCTGCTGTTTACGTAATCTGACACCTCTTATTGTTTAATCTGACAGATATAAAATCTACTTTTAACTACAACAGTTAAGAAGCTTTGCTCCTTATTGGTCATTTTCTTTTCAATGACCATTTTTTTGCGTATATTTATAATAAATCTGATGTTTTCCCTCTCAGGATGGTGGAGGTGAGCTACATTTGTAGCCACAGCCCAATGAGGCAGATTTTAACAGAAGGTTGGTAGTTTCATTCAGAGAAGTGTTAGAAACCCGTTTATTTTTCTCAGATTGATGTTCCTCAGCTGCTGAACATAAGTTGTAAACTACATTTCCCATGATGCACCAGTCCAAGAGCATCTCTGTTGTCCATGCATGTGTGATTGTCTGTAGTGTGGGTGTAGTGTGAAGAGCAGAGACAGACTGAGTCGACTCTTTGCAAACAATTTAATGATTCTTCTTCAGCGACACATTTGAAAATATCTGTTTAACCTCAAACTGCAGTTAAATAAAGTTTATAATGTACAAAGAAAATACAAGAGAGCTGCACGCACACACACACACACACACAGTCAGATATACACAGACATTCAGACACACACGCTCAGAGGACAAGGCTACATGGACCAATCCCAGCCTGCTGCGGCTGTAAGCCCCTCCCCCTCCCCTCTGATTGGCTCAGTTGAGGTGGAAGCCTTTCTCCATGGTGGCGGTGAGCAGCCTCTCCCTCATGATGTCCTCTGATGAATACTCAGGCAGCTTCAGGTAGTGCACACACGTGTTCACTGATGGGTAGCTCAGGTCTGTGGCGTCCACCTAGAGGAAAAACAGCCAATCAGAGCCCATACTCACGTCACACGGGCATAAGTCAATCAGAGCGCGCCGTCCTTACCTTCCTGACGATGGTGAGGCGGGGGTGCAGGTTGGCCAGGCCCCCGGGGGGCAGCGTGGAGCAGCCTGTGGTGAACTGCAGGAAGGACTTCCTCTCGTCACATGACATAGAGCAGAGGACACGAACGAATCGAAGGAAGCCAGGGCTGAGGGGGCGAAGCCACAGAGCTGTCAGTCACACGCCTGTACCTGTGTGTGTGTGTGTGTATGACTCACCTGTCCCTGGTGTAGCCCAGTTTTGGCTCGGTGTAGTTAGTGATGTCATCAGCGGTCCAGGAAGGTGATTGGTTACCACAGAGGATCATCTGGACCTCTTTATGACTGAAGGAGCTCAGCTTCTCCATCGGGAACACACGGTTAAAGCCCTCTGAAACACACAGACATCCGGTCTCTGTCTCTGTGTGCGTGTTCGTGTGTGTGTGTGTGTACCTCTGAAGGCCTCCATCTGTTTCTGGATTCCCGTATGCATACAGAAGTCAAACATCAGCTCCACGTACTCCTCAGCATTCTCCAACGTTACCATCTACACACACACACATTGAGCACACAACATGTGAATAACATGCGCACGTGGTGCACACACACACACACACACACACACACACACACACACACACACACACACACACACACACACACACACACACACACACACACACACACACACACACACACACACACACACACACACACACACACACACACACACACACACACACACACACACACACACACACACACACACACACACACACACCTCATCGTCTCCGTTGGGCTTCAGGTCCACAGCAGAAAACCCGTGGACTTTGGAGGATGGACAGAACTGGAAGTTCAACCTACAAAGACAGGCCCATAGTTATACTCCCGTTACCGTGGTAACACGATAACAGCGTTTCTTACCCCAGGTCCTCGATGATGAGTGGTGGTCCAGAGCCCAGAGGGTTCCTCAGCATCAGCTCCTGTAGACGAGTGTTCTTGTCATCCTCACACAGACTTGAACTGCTGAGGATCTGTCTCCTCCTTTGGACCAGATCCTTCATCTGCTTCAGGAACACAGCTCTGAGACAGAGACAAACAAAGACAGACAGGCAGACAGAGTTAGTGAGAAAGAGGGTGTGTGTATAACCTGTAGGGATGGTTCCCTTTCATATTTGAACCGATACTCAGTACCTGTGTATCAGTATCGGTACTCAACAGTACCAAATTTTAATACTTTTGTGTGGTAATAAATGGCAAATAATAAAACCTAAAAATGTTCCAATTTACAATATTAATTTCTCATTATAATAATAATAAAAAAACAACTTTAACAAACATATCAAACCAACCTCTGTATTGTAGCAACATTTGTTTCACATCTTTCTTTATCATGAAAACCCTGAACTACAACTACCTGCAACGTACAAATTAAACAGCAGCTCTATGTGAAAGGGCTCTATACTGAGTGTGTTTTACTTTTGTGTAAACAGGAAAAAATCAGCCCTGGTCACTGCCTTTTCCAATCAACACCGCCATGTTTCAACTTTTAGTGTAGCGATACCAGAGTTCATGGATCGAGTCAAAGAGAGAACCGAGACGGACTAAAAGTACCAGAGTTTTATTCTTTTCTTTCATGGTTGCACCACATGAAGCACCGCCAAAGAGGAGTTAATCACAGACAAAAGATGCGTGTTTTCTGTTATCATCACTACTACTGCCTCGTCTCTGTACCTACAGTGTGTGTGTTTCATTAACAGCTGTGGAGGCTACCAGAGGAGCAGACATGACGTTATGTTATCTACAGCTCCATATACTTTATACCTTGTTTGCATGTTGTATATGTTTATATTGAAGAATAAAGCACATGTTTAGAAACAGTTGTTTTCATTTTTTGTCCAACAAGACACACATGGTTAGTTAGGTAAGGAATAATACCGAAATAAATTGCAGTTTCAGATGCTTTAAAAATATAAAGCATTGTTTACTGTGACCAGAAGATAAAAAAGGGCTTCTTAATGCTCCTCTGAAGTGCACGGAGTGTGTATGTGTGCGAGTGAGACTAACCTGTGTGTGTTAACTAGTGTGAAGTCGTCCCAGCTCAGCAGGCCGTGGTACCAGGCTGGAGGTTTAGGTTTAGGGGGGTCCATGATGAACTCAGACTTACAGTCAGAGTCAAAGCTGTCCACAGAGAAGGTTTCCTCCTCTGACGCCTCAGACTGGTGCTCACTGAGCAGCAGGGGGGTGTGTGTGGGGGGGCAGCGCTCACTGTGCTGAGGGGAGCGACGTGGGGCGTACAGCAGCTTGCTCATGTTGGACTTGATGTCGCCCATGCACAGCAGCTTGAAGAAGGGCGGGGACACTGGTAGGTCCACCAATCGGCTGTCCTGGATGCACTTGGCCAGGAAGATGCCCAGGAAGTGGAAGAGCTTCACCACGCGCTCCATTTCCTCACTGTCCTGAGGAAATGGAGCAGGAAACAGACCACAGGAGCGCTGCACATAGAAACCTGGAGGCTTCAGACCCCCACCCAGGTCCACCTGGAACACACACACACATTAAATCTAACAGGTCAAAGATTGTGATGCAACACCAGGAAACCACGTTTCTGTCTGACTATTTATTTCCTGTCTCACAGACTACTTCCTGTCCGTCTCACGGACTACTTGCTGTCTAACACACTACTTCCTGTCCGTCTAACAAACTACTCAAAATCAGCTTTATTTGTCATTGCACATGTCACAGATCAACAACATTTTATTTAAGTTTCATCTCGTCCAAAGAAACGTAAAAAGACAATCACATATAACATGGGAGGACGAGAACAAGAGAACTGTGGGTCAACAACAGGAGGAGAGGTGAGGGGAAAAGGCAGGTTTTAAACTGACTTCCCTATTGGGGATCTTCCTGTCCATCTCACAGACTACTTCCTGTCCGTCTGACTCACCTGTCGAGACTCGTCGTCGGGGAAGTCGTCGTCACAGAGCCAGATTCCCAGAGACGTCCTCTGGAACTCAGCAGCAATCAGAGCGTAGAACTCTAGCGTGGGACCCAGACCAGTTCCTTCCTCCCCCTGAAACTCCACCTAGACACACACACAGACGGTCAGTAGCCAATCAGCATCACTCTGCTGTGTGAGGGTCAGAGGTTGTGCTCACCTCCAGCACTGACTTCCTGTCTGAGTGGAGCTGCATCACAGACATGGCCCACTCCATCATGGCATCCCCTCGAGGAACTTTGACCCTCTCGTGTTTGAGGCGTCCCACTCTGAACTCTGACGGGTCATCACGCCGCGCTGTAGTGGACGGACGCGTTCGCTCCATCGTCGCTTCACGTCTGTTCTGCAGCCACACAATGGCTCTGCACACAAACACATTTACACACGTGCAATGATTAGTTGAAATAATCAATACTGTCAACTAGAGATGGGCAATATTAACTAAAAAAAAATATCTCGATAATTTCTGGGATTGTCACGATAATGACAAAAATCACGATAAATAAAAACTATTTGTAAAAATTCACAACTTAGCGTAAACAAACAGGTTCCTTACAAACACAAATAAATCTGAATACATCAACACTAGACACATTAAAAAAGGATACAATAGCTACTGACTCAAAGAGCTCATGAGCTGATATTTTACGGAATATATTTGTGCATGTGGATCACAATAAGTGTTATTGTATATGCAATTATTTCTTTCCTCACTTGAAATGAAATAATTTTCTAAAAAAAAAGCACATGAAAAGCACAAATAACTCCAATAGTGTTTTTACTGCCGATGAATCTTGTTTATTTCATACTTGATAATGAGTAACATAAAGTTACACAAGGTTTGTCTTGTGAACACATGAAATAGTGACATTAGTATTTATGCTAACATTTCACACAACATGTGACATGTTTAGCTTTTCTCCTTCCACGCAAGTGTTAAATCTTACCATAAACAAATCGATGGCTCTCTTTGGCTTTATGACGGTAAAATGTGTTTTTTTTTTAATCTATTTACTTGGTCTATTCCTTATATGGAGTGGTTAGCATTAGCTCTTAGCCCAGTCTGCGTGTCGGTGTGTTAGCTTAGCATAGTTAGTTTTAGTTGAGTTTACAGTTCATAATCGTTGCTACAGGTTCATCTCTGTGCCCGTGTTTGTGGAACTTTGGGTGGATCTGACTAGTGGACAAATCGAAAAAATAATCAATAGATTAGTCAACGACAAAAATAATCGTTAGTTGCAGCTCTAACGTTCATACACACACACACACCTGGAGGCTCCAAAGGCGGTGCAGGTGAAGTACAGCTGTCTGGTCTCAAAGGGAATGAGGAAAGGACACTTGGAGGTGAGCTGCTCACACCATTCAGGGAGAGCTGAGCTGGCCAGGGCCAACGGTTCCTGTGGGAGGGGCGGAGCTTAATTACACACACGTGCACACGCACACACAGGCGCACACACACACACCTCGATCTGCTGAAGGATCTTGGTTGTGATCTTCTTGCTGGTGAATTCTTCAGGAGACGCATTAAACTGTAGTTCATCCACATCTGAACACACACACACACACAGTGTCACACACACACTAAACCTTACTGATCACACAATGTGTGTGTGCGTGCATACCCTCCTGCAGCGTGTGTGTCCTGTCGTCTCCTCCTATGATGTAAAGGATGCGGAGCAGCTGCAGTACATCCTCCACTCCACAGGAGGCGCTCTGACCACTTCCTGCTTTAGCCTGAGCCGACTCTCTGTTCACCCCCAGGATCTCACTGCTCTGATTTGACAAGCCCGGGCTCAGACCACCCGATCGACCCCCGACCTCATGCTCACAGAAGTCCTGAGAAGGTTGGAAGTCAAAGGACAATGTGATCTCATGTTAAACAGGCATTCCTAACCTCCATTAACACTTCACCTGTTCTTTAATCTGTCTAAAGTTTAAGGGTTTGTTCCTTCTTTTCCTTTGTAAACATCTTAAGTTGTTGATTTTTAAAAGCACTAAAAAATGTGATGTTTTATTACTACATCACATTATGTGACAGACTGTAATACAGCTCATTAGTGAGGATGCAGAAGGCTAAGCTAATGCGAAAATAATATTAAAGTAGTGCTAGGTTAATGCTAATTCAGTGCTAATGCTAACCTAATGCTAACATTATAATAAAATGAAAGTGAAAGACTAATGACAATCCTAATACGGTGCTAATGGTAGGCTAATGCCATTCAATTCTATTGTTAGACTAATGCCAAATTAATGCTAAACTAATGTTAAATTAATGCAAGGTTAATGCTAATCCAGTGCTAGGCCAATGCTAAGTTAATGTTAAGCTAATGTTAAACTAATTCTAGGTTAATGCTAATGCTAAGCTAATACTATGATTATGCTGAGATAATACTCATCTTAATATTGTGCTAATGCTTAAAGGTCCAATATCATGCTATATTAAGACCTTCCAAAATCAACTACAGCCACATATGGGTAATATTTTACATTTAGCAAAATAAAATACTAATTTATTAAAAATATGACTTATTTTCTTTCAACCCGGAAGTTGAGACGCACGGTTTCTCGGAACACCGCCTCTCCCCGTGTGAGTGCCTCTCATTTCATGACGTAGCCCTAGAGCCCCGGCAGCATGGGCAACAGGCCCGCCCACAAAACTTTGTAAACGGTTCCAGAGAATGTATTTCAAATAAAAACAAAGAAGTGAGTATGGCTAACATCTCGTGAGAGGTTTATTTTACTTACGGCTCTGGCCTCTCCATCAGTGGGTTTTATTGTGGGAATCACTGCTGTTTGAAGAAATAATTTACTTGACAATCCACTTTGGAGCTGGCCAAAGTTCGCCAAGCAGTCTTCTCTAAAGTGACGGTCACAGACTAACGTATGCTGGATGGTGTGTTGCGTGCTCACAAAGATGAATTCCAACCACTTCTGGCGAGTAGACTTTTCTTTAGGAAGTTTGAACTAATTCCAAGGACTTTCGCAGTCGAACACGTATTTTCTGTTACCAGATATTATCTTTTGGTACAAAAACAAAGGCCGTTTCTTTTCCCTGTGCAGACTGGATAAGAAAGGACAATGACCATCCAAACAGATGTTTCTCGGTCGCCTGCATGCCTCTAGCACCAGAGAAAATGGACGTGTATGTTCACTGTGGAGGCACGGCACCAGCAACACGCACTTACTGGAGGGGACGGTTCAGAACTCTAGCGACGTCACTAGAATTTGAACCGCTAGTTTTTCAGAAGAGGGCAAAGAAGCAGCTCAGTGAGCATGATTATTGAGGATTTCTCAGAGATGCAGGAAGGAATCCGAATAATACTTTGGGGGTGTTTTTGATGAGGAATTAACATTGTAAAAAGGTTAAAAGCTCAAAAAAGTTGATTTGCATGATATAGGACCTTTAAGATAATGCTAGACTACTGCTAATGCTAGCTCATGATTGGTGAATGTTAATGCTAGGCAAATGCTAAGATAATGTTAATATATTGCTAGGCTAATGCTAAACATATGCTAAGCTAATGCAGCTCTCACCATTTTACTGCTTTCCTTTTCCTTCTCCGAGTCCTTCAGCTCCCTGTACATGATCCTACACACAAACACACATTAGACATGGGAAATATAGGCTAATATTTACCATGAAATCTAAAATCCCTACAGTCCCTAAGCCCCACCCCATGAGGTCTTACGTGTACGTGGGTTCCCAGATGCGTCTCAGTTTGTCGGTCTTCACGGAGCCGTTACAAGAGAGCTGCAGCAGGCGCTGTACATAGAAGAAGATGGTGGACCTGTAGTTGGACAGAGGCAGCTCCACCTCACGGTTCGTCCCCAGACCTGACACCTGGACAGACCACAGCCAATCAGCATGCAGCGGGGACGCTAACAATCAGGATGATGGGAATGAATGAGGTTACCTTCAGAGTGAGGGCTAGGTGAGGAAAAGGAGCACACTCCACCTCCTCCTGGACCTCTGAGCGAGGAGTCCCTGAAACACACTTCATTAGTATGTGTGTGTGTGTGTTTAACTGAGGGTGTGCAGTACCTGGTGTGGGGATTTCCAGGTCGGTGGTCTGCTGTACGTTAGTCCTTCCTGGTCGGGGGTCGAACGCAGGAACCAGAGCAGAGAACTGTCTCTTTAGGACGAAGTCGTCGTCCCATGTCCTCCTACGTCCTCCTTTGGTTTCATACTCCTCCTCCTCCTGATGGACACACGGACACACACACACGGACACACACACACACACGTCAGCAGGGCTCACTGACTGTCACTTCACAGTGAAATCAGGATCGTACCAGGACCTCCTCGTACTCCTGGTCCTCCTGATTGTCGTCTTCGTTCTCGTCATCATCGTCGTCAGGTTCAGGGAGGTCCTCCTCATCGTCCAGCTCTGCTAACAACGTGTTGGCACGGCAACTGTCCAGGAAGTCTGAGGGCAGAGCATCACATCCGTTAACACAGTGTTGTGATCAAACAGTCCCTCCCTTCCAAAAAAAACCCCCCCTCCACGGTTGCTATGGTAACAGGTGTGTTACGTTCCCACCATAGAGCGAGAACTCCGCCTCCTGTCCCGTGTCGCTCTCGCTGGACGTGGACGTCAGGCTGGTCGTCAGGGTGTTGCTTAGCAACTGTCCCACTGACAGTCCTGTGGTTGCTGTGGCGACGTTGTTACTGCTGGTCACGATAGAGGTGGACATGGTGACGGTGGAGTTGGTGCCGGTGGTGGTGAGGTTAGGAAAGCTCTGAGCACCCATCAGAGGAGAGGCTGTGACACACACACACAGACAGACACACACATTTGAAGTCGTACCATTTTCTAAAAAAAAGAAGATAAAAAAGGGCAACAGCAGCGAGTGTGATGAATGGTGACACAGACACACTCCACTCATTAATAACAGTCAGTGCAGCAGTCTGTAACGCAAAGGCACTGACTACTAGTTTCACTGAAACACTGGGACAAATGTGTCATCAGTAGTTTCTGGGTCATTTCAACAAATGTCCAGGTCAAAAAAAAAAAAAAAAAAAAGAATTCTTCCATGATCATTTAATAGGCACACTGTGAAAATTTTTCAATATTCAATATTAAGACTGTTCTACTGTAAAGTGTCTTGAGATACCATTGGTTATGATTTGGCGCTATACAAATAAAAGATTGATTGATTGATATTCAGTTAATCTGAAATAACCCAAAGTTTGGGTCCAAAATAAAAATAAAAAAAAAGTTCCATAACGAAAACTAGTTGATATCACAACAAAGAGTAACCTTTATACTACAGATACAGATGTTTTCTTACATTCCCACATGCAGTTATGGGCCAATAAAAATAGTTAAAAAAAAAATTTCCAGAGCGTGTCACCCAGTGATGTGTACAGTCTATGTTCATAGCTCCAAATTACAGGGAGCTGAGGCATATGCTAAGTTGTTTACTGAAGGCCCAAACACACACTCACCAGATATGATCTTTTTCTATAATCTGAGAGAGTAGGTGGGGCTGTATTCATATACCACATTTACCTCTTCTACGTGCTAGAGTTCCTGAGATATTGGAAGCTGAAAATAGGAAAAAAAATAAGGACACATACTTCCCTCACTATATTGTCCATATCTCAACGTATTCATCAGATCAAAGAAAACAATTACAGTCTAAATATTGAATAATTAAGGAACAATTGGTGAAAAATTCTGAATTTGTTTTACACCAAAGTGCGTGGGATGTCCTGAACATTAGTTGGAATGACCCATCTGTCAGTAGCAGATGTCAGTAGTGTGCGTGTCAGTAGTCTGTCAGTAGTGCATGTGACACTAGCAGTGTGTTTCAGTAGTACATGTGTGTCAGTAGTACTTCAGTAGTGTGTGTCTGTAGTGTGTCAGTAACTCACTGGCAGTGCTCATGACGTTGCGTCCCAGGGTGTTTGTGTTGTTGTCGCTGCTGCTGCGGCTCAGGTTCATGTTGTTGGTGGCGTTGGTGCGGGACATGTTTGGCGCTCTGCGTACGAATGACTCCATGAGGCTGGCCTCCCTGGACGACAGGTTGGGAACGCTGGCGCTGGAGCTCATGGGGGCGCCAGCTGCCAGCAGCGAACTGACGGACAGGCGGGCGTTGGCGGTGGAGCAGAGCGGCCGCTGGGATGGGGCGTCCTTACCGGACACCTCGGAGACGGAGCTGACATCTGGCGAGCTAACGCTAACCAGACCCATGGAGATGGCGCTCGCGGCGTCCACCCCCTCCTCCTTGTTCCTGGACTCATCTGTGTCGGCGGTGAGCGTCCCGGAGCTGGAGGCGGAGCCTTCTGTGGCGGTGGATAGAACGACGACGGGCTCCTGCGGGTGGCCGTCGGCGAGGGCGATGCTGCCCGGCCCGGCGCCGTGGTCCAACAGCAGCCCCTCGGCGCGGCGCTCCATGCGTAGCCCGGCGCTGGAGCCCAGGCTGATGTCGGAGGACGAGGCCACGCTGCACACCGAGCTGCTGCTGCCCTTCCTGCTGCACGATGCCCCGCTCTTGTCGGGACAGTTATTTTTTAGCACGCAGCCCCACGTGGAAGGGGCGGAGCCACCGGCCGCCGGCATCACGCAGGAGGCGGGGCCTGAAACAGCGGATGAAACAGGTTTGGGTGACTCGGGGTCGAACCCTGGAGCCAGCTTCAGGTCAAACTTCCCCTCAGCGCCCAAACGGTAAGAGTTAGAACCGCCAGAGTCCCAGGTTACATCGATCCATCCTGTAGGAACACAGACAGGAGGACAGACAGGCTGAGAGACAGACAGGCTGAGAGACAGACAGGCTGAGAGACAGGCAAGCTGAGAGACAAACAGCAGGACAGACAGGAGGACAGACGGGCTGAGAGACAAACAGCAGGACAGACAGGCTGAGAGACGGACAGGCACACAGACGGGCTAAGAAACAGACAGGAGGACAGACAGGCTAAGCGACAGACAAAGCGAAAGACAAACAAAGTGAGAGACAGACAAGAGGACAGACAGACAGGCAGACAGGTTGAGAAAAAGACAGGAGGAATATAGACAAGCTGAGAGACAGACAGGAGGACCGACAGGCTGAGAGACAAACAGGTTAGTTGGGACAAAGTAGTCATGTGACCTATGTTAACCCTGACAGCAGCTGATCGTTTGTGTTTCCTGTACGTGTCCTTTCAGAATAAAGCATACCGTTGTGGGCGTCCCCGGTGACCGTCCCCTCTCCTGAGGGGTTTCCGTCCTGGTCCCTCCACTTCCAGTCGATCCCTCGAACAACTCGAGCTCCAGGAACAATGAACTTCATCACCTGAGAGCGGAACAAGCGCCGCTGACGCCGCAGGTTCGCCTCTGCCTCCTTCACCGCCTTACCTGGAGACAGACAGGAGGACATGTTAGACACAGACCCATGTGGGGGTGGGGGGAGATGTGTGTGTGACTCACCCAGCTGGTCCTCACACACAGCGGTGACCGTCCCATAGAGCTCCAGACCAGACAGAGACAAGTAGTGGGTCTGTCCACTGGCGTTCTTTCCTGTCTGTTTGATCCTCACGTGTCTCCAACCTGTCTTCTCTTCTTTGGACGGATCCAGAGGCCACGTTGCTGTGGACCTGGGACAAAGACAGACAGGTGAGACACATACAGACAGGTGAGACACAGACAGGTGAGCATGATATGGGCGTGGTCAAAGAACAGGACGTACCCTGGTTCATTCAGACTGCTGTCATCCACGTGTGTGTACAGAGTCATCCAACTCTGACCGTCTTTGGAAACCTGGAACACCCAGTTCCTGAGGGCTGAGCGGCCGTAACCTCTGTGAGAGACACAAACACACACTAAAAGATTGGAACTAATTTATATCTTTACTAACCATACAGTAGGTCACACTGTGTGGACACGCCCATTTTATCATCACCATGAAATACACAATCTGGATCCGATCTACATGAAACAACGTAAAATAATTGAGGAACGAACCCGACTTAAGTCACGTTTTGTAAAGATTGATCAATTATCAACAGAGATATACAATATCTATCTCTAGGCACATCCAACCTCGGGCTTCAGGGTGCGTTTGTTTCCTTACCTGGCGTGTCTCAGAGTGTGGGTAGGGGTGAGTATTGGCAAGGATTTTGCAATACAATACGTATCACGATACTTGGGTCACGATACAATATTGTACCCAGTTAATATCAAAATTAAACGTAGAGATGAAAAATCAAGTTGCTGTATATGTTCATCAGAAGATATTGATCATTCAGAGGACAAATTGAGTCAAAAATATTTGCTTCAAAACATCCCATTTATTATTAGTGTTTTTGCACATTTTCACTGAAATAAAAAAATGCAGTGTTACACACTGTCATCATAAAATATAGTGCAACAAGTTTCTTTTCACTGAAACTACTGTGTAGAAGTCTCAAAGTAACCATGACAACATAATGACTGCATTGTGACAACTGTAAGTGAGAACATTAAGGATAAATCACCCTGAGTTACTGATAATGCACATAAATAAGAACAAATAATTTATCCTATTGTGTCAGTTTTAACAGTGATCTGAACAGATTATATGAAAATAAAATGTCTGTGCATACATAAATATTGCAGGCATTACACACTGCCATCATAAAATCAGTGCATCAAGTAACCAATGCAACACATTGAAAGCATTGTAAACAGTTAAATATTGCACAAATACACAGAAATATTAATTAAATACCTCCCCCCCCCCCCCAAAAAAAAATAAATAAATTGCGATATATCGTAAAATCTTTTTTTTTCACACTCCTAAGTGTGGGTATGTTTGTTTCCGTACCTGGCATGTCTCAGAGTGTACGCTGAGGGAACGACCCAGAGGCCCAGGTCGACGGCGAACCAGGCATTCTTGTCGTCGTTGGTGTGACAGTTGAGGGCGGAGCTGTCGCGACTCAGGATATCCTCCAGACGTCCGTACGGGAGGTTCCGCCCCTCCGATGACGTTACCACCACCAGGCCATAGGCGGCTGGGTTCACCCACTCATACGCCGTCCTACACAGGAGGACTCGTGTGAAACACTGTTCATTGCATTGATGAAAACGAGTTGATTATTGACGTAAAAAAATACACATGAAAAGAAACTTTATCAAAATGTATTTAATACTTTCTGTAACAAATGTTCTCAAGTAATTCTTTGAAGCTGCGCTCATGTCATAGCAGCAATCACATGAAGAACAGACAATGAATGTCTGTTAGTGTGAAATGAAGGACAGACGCTTTGTTAACCATTTAGTACAGGATAGTGGCCCCTGAGGACCAGGATTGGGGACCCCTGATTTAGTAAATGGATCACACCCCTGCAGATGAATGGACGTACTGCAGCCTATTCTTTCTATATGTTGGTGTTAAACTCCCTAATGGTGTCACTAGTCTGTTTCTTTAGCATTTGAACTGAAAATCTCAATTATGGTTAAATGCCAATTTTGTTTTCCAAAATGAAGGATTTGTTTAAATGTTTCAGAGTTGCTCTAAACCAGTGGTTGCCAACCTGTCAATCGCGATCGACTGGTAGATCTTTGAAACATTCCCTGTCGATCGCAAAGTGTGTGATTGCTGGGACACCTCATCCACACAATTGCTCTGGTCAGAGAGCACACAGCATGACAACAGTGATGAACTGTTCATTAGTTCACTTATGTAAAGGATAAACAATGTGATGAAATGGTATTTCCTCATGAGCACCAATCATTTGCGGGGTGTGACCCTGAATTTCCACTGGATGCGTATCTGCACCGAAACTGCTCCGCTGTGTGACTTCAGCTCAATCTGCTGTCCAGCAATCCCCACTGCCTCCGGTTTTGCTGCACATCTGTTGCAGCAAGCAGAGGGCAGCAAGGACTCAGGAGATCCCGCTAATTCATGTGTAATTGCGCAATACATGTGTGATTCGGGACTTCACGATCCGAGGTGTCAGAAAAGTTACCACAGGGATAAGTGGCTTGTGGCGGCCAAGCATTCATAGCGACGTCGCTTTTTGATCCTTCGATGTCGGCTCTTCCTATCATTGTGAAGCAGAATTCACCAAGCGTTGGATTGTTCACCCACTAATAGGGAATATGAGCCGGGATTAGACCGTCGTGAGACATGTTAGTTTTACCCTACTGATGGTGTTGTTGCAATAGTAACCCTCCCCCACCCACCCACTCCCCGGAACACAAATGAAACATAGGACATGTATAATAATCACATAAATAAAAAAATAACAAATACATTATGGCTGATTAATGTTTCTGTCAACCCAGTCCTATGTATTCTTTCAGTGTAACAGGCACACAGTTACAGATAGCGTTTTGGATTCCTTATTTTTTAATGTTGGACCAAAGCATTTAATGTAATTTAAAAAAAGTTATCCTGAATAAAAAGCGTGGCAGTAAAATCAGTTTTTTTACACTTCATTGAGTAGATCTTGCCGTCACCAAGGTGGAGGTCAGGGATCTTGGACTTTAAAAGTTTGAAGACCACTGCTCTAAACATTCAGGGACAGTCGTCATTGTGTCTGTGCAGCTTTTCCTAACATGTATGAAACAGTTTGAAAAATATTGCTAAATTATTGATGGTTCAGTTTGTTATATTGTGTTTGTTTTCTTACATTTATAGTCTCCATTTAGGTTTTTTTTTTTTTAATTATCAATGCATCTCTTTTACTGCATTGTTAGTTTGACTGATGACATCACCAGTTTGTCTTCTCTTATATGAAAGAAGAAATCAATACAATCAATAATGTTCAGATAACAAGGATCAAATGTTAAAACCATCACATTGAACCATGATGACCACAATTTCTGCATTGCAATTTAGTCAAGATTTCGACTTGTGGCGTCCTGTGTGGGCGGAACTTACTTGGCGTTGGTGCCAACCCAGTAGACTAGGCCGTTCTCGTCAAAGTCGTGCTGGTGTCTGAAGGTGAAGCTCTGCCCCTCCCTCAACTTCCTCACAAACACAAAGGACGAGCGCTCAAAGTCGTACCACTGCTTTGCCACCTGTGGGACAGAGAGGGGGGCGGTGTTAGGGCTGTGACGTCCCTAGTGGCGTTTGCAGGTTCCCACCATTTTCAGCAGGTACTGCTCCAGAGACTCCACTGTGGCCAGTGGCTCCATCTTCAACATCCGACCGGTACGATCGATCAGAGCTGTTTCTCCAGGAGCGCGCTCCAGACGGAAACGTAGCCGCCGCGTCAGGATCTACACACACACACACAGGTATGAGTCTCTACGCGCACATGCACAAACACACACACACAGGTATGAGTCTCTACGCGCACATGCACAAACACACACACAGGAGGCAGAGCCTCACCTGCAGGTTGTATGATGATCCCGGAGTGTCGTACAGATGAAGAGGTAAACGCTCGATTGATTCCAACACAGCGATCAGCTTACGGATCAAAGCCACAGCAGGACGACTGAGACACACACACAGTTACACGCACAACAACACACAGACACAGTAACAGTAAAAGTCAGACAAACCAGCAGATTCCTCCGTTTAATCTCTTTAAATAAGGTGTCCTGTCCTCCCTAACTCCTTTACCCTTTATCTCCCCCCTCACTCAGGTGTAACACCGCAGCTTTTCTCTCAATTACGTTTGGCTCCGCCTTCCTTGACAAATGCAGACATGAATAAATATATCAATTAGGGCCAGGACAACGCGTTGTCGTTATCAACGCAAAAAATAAATTGACGCAAAATATGCGCGCTGATGCATCGTCTGACCAAAACAAAGATGGCGGCGCAAGAGAATAACTAACGTGAGAGGCTCCTCCGTGCAAGGCAGCGAAGGCACACACTCATTCTGCGAAGGTAGCTGTTCCCCGTAACCCTCGTTCTTTATCCCGGGTGTGACCAGACGGCAGCGCGTCGATGGAACAAGGAGGAAAACACCCGCTGTGACATCAACGAAAAAAACTACATTCTCCTTACAACAGTGTGCATAACATCAAATGGCTCTCACGATTAAAATATGAACAAAGATCATAATGATGGAATGAATGAGTAATAACACACATTTTAAAGAATCAGATTTTGTAAATAAATGGAATAAAACTGTATTAAGTAGCTCCTAAATAGATTTATTTCTCTAGTTTTATCATTTCGTGCCATCTCCCCCCTACTGTGGGACCAAGAATGACCCTTGTATTTTCAGCTCATGTTGTGATCAAGATCATTTACATCATCATTATTATAATTTTACATTATAAAACCCCATATTTATTTGATAATTTTCCAACTTCTCTCTTATTTTTTGTTGGAAAAACACTTTAGTTTAAAACAAATGTGAGGGGCAGAGTGTATTACGTTAAGTTGTTGTTTTCATGTGAATGAAGAACTAAAAGATGCACTGTTTTCAGTAAGCTAGGCCTGTGTGTTTTTAACATAAATCTTAAATTCTGTTGGTTGATGAAACATGAAAGGCTGCCAGCTCCCACTGCCTTTTTAGTTTTTTATTGAATGCTACCTCTGACTCTGAATGCATTATTTAGTACTTTTATATTCTCACTTGAACTTTATTTTGGAATTTTGAATTGAAGAACAATAAACATATTGCAATCTTAAGGAATTCGTGTTTTTTTTCATTTTAGATATGTAAATCAACATGTATAAATTACTTTTAGTCAATTAATGGGGAGATAATCAATAATCGAATAAAGTCGAATCGAACTGGAAAAATTCATCATTAGATTAATCGATACATCGAAAAAATAATCGCAAGATTAAACGTTTAAAAAAATAATTGTTTATCCCAGCCCTAATATCGATAAATCAATAACTAAAATAAAAGCAATCTCACGCCAACATATTGATCATTGTATCACAGGAGGAAGGTGGGGCAATAATGCCCTATTAATAACACTGATGATGATGATGTCACTACCTTTCATGATCTTCGTTCTCGCTAAAAGCTGCTTTAAAGACGTTGATTCTCTCCATGAGAGGCTTACAATCATGTTTCAGGTCCAGCTCCACACTCTGCACACACAAACACACACACTGTTAACACACACACACAAACAGTGTTGTGTAGCGTATTGTGTTGCACACTGACGTTGTTGAGCACGGTGAACAGAGCCTGAACCAATCCGCTGCTGCACATCTCGTACGGGGAGATGGTGTTCTCATCCTTCAGCACCACGATCAGGTTCTCCAGAGCCGTCTTCATCAGATCCCTCCACGTGCTCTCGCTCTCACCACACTGTGCACACACACACACACACACACACATACGTTTCCACTCTATCAATACAACAAGTATTTTCAGGTTTATAAAGGAATACCTTAAGTCTACAGTAATGCTGCATTACCATTGTCTTTGCACTTTTAAAAAAAAAAAAGCTTTTTCTTTTTCAGGAAAAAATAAATTGAAAACAGTCATTAAAGATATTTAATTTGTATTCAAATATACGTGTGTGTTGTAAGGTAAATGATCTTATGGCGGGCATACACCGTGTGATTTTTTCAATTGTTGTTCTCAGCTCCGGCTCAAACTGTGCGACTCAATTGCAGAGTTCAAATGTGCTCAACTCGCGATTCATGGTCTCACTATACGGACCAACACTCTGACATGATCTGACTGCTCACACTGTCCGTCATACACGTCGGGGTCTTGTTTTCGGAAATGCAATGTACAAATTAGAAGAAGAATAATAACTCTGAAGTGTCGCCATTAAAACAGAAGAAGAACACGAAAGTGGAGAAGCACTCGCTAAGTAAAAAAAAAAGCTTTAAAAAGAAAAAGGCGGTAATGCGATGGACCAGGAATTGGCTGGAGGAACGTGGGCAGTACAGTCCGTCAACTTTACAGGGGTCCTATGGTGTTCTACAGGGGTCCGACGGTGCTCTACAGGAGGGCTGCAACTAATGACTATTGTAATAGTGGACTAGTCATCAATTATTGATGACAAATCATAAATTTTTTTGCTCTATGTTGCTACAATCTTTTAAATTTGGCTTGGGGCTAGAGTTTAGATTCTTGGTCCGAGCCAGACCGACTTCGGGCCTTATCTTCCCGCTCAGCTGTTGTGCCAGGCTTCATTTTTTATTTTTTTAAATCTCTATTTCATTAATATTATTTTGTAATGAACACAAAAACACTTCTATATTGTTGTGGTATCATTTCTAAAGTGATTTCTGCTAGTAGTGGGACGGGATATTGACGGTGTTGTGTTGTGTTTTGTTGTTCAGCGTTCATATTCACTGAATATTATTTGCTGATTTTGCTCATTCCTCACTTGCTGCTGGAGCACAGGGAACAAATATGGTTGGTGCTTCAGTCAGGTCTGTGCTCCACGCATGGGCCACCTGGTCTGGTCTGCAATGCTGTAACGGACTGGGTTCTATGTTCTGGTTATGTTCCACTTGTGTGTATTCGGTGGTTAACTGATGCTGAGATTTCCCATGGGCTAACCCCAACCCTACAATTTAGGGTAATGGTTCGGGCCCGGGTCAGTCTGAATTTTTTGGGGCAAATTCCTTACAAACACAATGTAAAATGATTACATCGACACTAGAATCTGCTTCAGTAATAGCATTTACACATTAAAAAGTTTGTGCATGTTGGTCATTCCATTAGTGTTATTGTATATAATTAATTTATTTCCTCATTAACAATGAAATTATTTTCTAAAAAAATAAAAAGCACATGAAAAGCAAAAACAACTACATTAGTGTTTTTACTGTTTAATATAAACGATTGCTGCTGAATCTAGTTTAGTTTATATCTAATGAATTACATAAAGTTAAGGTTGATAAATATCTCTGATTACTATAATTAAACCAGATCAAGCTTGATGATTTAATCACTCAGGATATTTAGGTGTAATAATCACAAGTTACATTACTGTCTAATGGGAGCAGCTTTGTCTGTGAACACGTAAAATATATTGCATTTCACAAGTTGGGACCGATTAATATTGACATTAGTATTTATGCTAACATTTATTTCACACAAAGTACTTCTTCTTCCATACAAGCGTTAAATCTTACCATAAACAAATCGATGGCCCTTTGTGGTTTAATGACAGTAAGACAAGTAGATTTTACTTGGTCTATTCCTTTAATGCATTGGTTAGTGTTAGCTCTTAGCTCAGTCTTATGTGTCGGTGGGTTAGCTTAGCATGCTTCAGTAGAACACCGTCACCGTGTTTGTGGGAACTTTGGATGGATCTGATGGAGGAACTTAGACTGGTTTACTTTGTTGGGTGGGTGTCTGGTGTTAACCAAGTAGCGGTACGTGATGTGTCGCTGCTCGTCACAGCTTCAGGTAGACTGTGACGAACGGAGCTACGTTTGTGAGCGGCGTTGACAGCACTGAGCTCCCGGTAACAACGACATTCTTACCAGTGGGAATGTTTTTGACAACACATCTCTCACTAATCTTGTCCGTAACGTGCATACAGCCCTGAGCACAGATATATAGACGGTGCGATGAGCCACTCCGCATGAATAACAATGTTCTGCTCTGTCCACAGCTTGAAAAAGACGGCGATGACCTAACCGACAATTGTCGAGAAATACAATTGTCAGTGACTAATTCTGTTATCGATTTTTGTCGACAATGTCGACTAATCGTTGCACCCTTACTCTACAGCAGTCCTACGGTGTTCATTCGCACATGGGTAGTGTGAGAGTTTGAGGTAAGCCTGCCCGTGGCACTGCCTCAACAGCGATACCCTCACAAGGAACGACCAAGATTTCAGACAAGTTTGATTTACTTACGACCATACGATTGTTGATTGGGAGCTGGTCGTGAGATATTAATCGCTTCTTGTGATCCCATGTACACTACATCATGTATATTACATGATGCATGACATACGATTTAGCCGAGACTTCGCCTTATCCCAAAAAGAGATGCACGAGTGAAAAATCTGCCAAAAATCGCACAGTGTATGCCCGCTTTTACTCTGCATGTTTGTTCATCAGGCAAGAAGTGTCATTACACCATTTATCACATTGCAATATTGTTATAATCGCAAAATAGACTAACAGATGTATCCGTGTGTGTGTGTGTAACTAACAAACCTGTCTGTGTAACTAACAGACCTGTCTGTGTCTGTGAGTGTGTAACTAACCAGACCTGTCTGTGTCTGTGAAAGTGTAACTAACCAGACCTGTCTGTGTCTGTGAAAGTGTAACTAACCAGACCTGTCTGTGTCTGTGAAAGTGTAACTAACCAGACCTGTCTGTGTCTGTGAAAGTGTAACTAACCAGACCTGTCTGTGTCTGTGAAAGTGTAACTAACCAGACCTGTCTGTGTCTGTGAAAGTCTAACTAACCAGACCTGTCTGTGTCTGTGAAAGTCTAACTAACCAGACCTGTCTGTGTCTGTGAAAGTGTAACTAACCAGACCTGTCTGTGTCTGTGAAAGTGTAACTAACCAGACCTGTCTGTGTCTGTGAAAGTGTAACTAACCAGACCTGTCTGTGTGTGTGTGTAACTAACAGACCGGTCTGTGTCTGTGAGTGTGTGAATAACAAACCTGTCTGTGAGTATGTGTCTAACAGACCTGTCTGTGAGTATGTGTCTAACAGACCTGTCTGTGAGTATGTGTCTAACAGACCTGTCTGTGAGTATGTGTCTAACAGACCTGTCTGTGAGTATGTGTCTAACAGACCTGTCTGTGAGTATGTGTCTAACAGACCTGTCTGTGAGTATGTGTCTAACAGACCTGTCTGTGAGTATGTGTCTAACAGACCTGTCTGTGAGTATGTGTCTAACAGACCTGTCTGTGTGTGTGCAGCTCCCACGCTGCCTCCAACTGAGTGGAAATGTTCCTCAGAGTCACCATAACTCCTCTGGCGAGGCTCTCCACAGCCTTGAAGTGGTCGTCGTAAAGTTCGCGAGCCATCAGCTTCACCTTCTGTTTCGTCTTCTCCAGCTTGGACTGGAGCTTCCTGCCGCGCTTCCCAGTCCACCCAGTCACAAACTCTGAGCCTGGAAACAAACAGATAAACAGGTTAGAGGTGTGAGGGACAGACAAGGAGGAGCCATCTGTCTGTGACTGACCCAGGGAGGTCTCAGCGGTGAAGGAGTGTTTGGTTCCTCTGTTGGACTCAAACACAAACCCTGGGAGCTCCTCCTTCAGGATGGTGGCCTGCTGTCCGTCTGAGTTGTGGATGGCTAACTCTCCGTCCTTCAGACAGGTCAGGGACCAGTTCCCCACCGTCAGTTTGGATGGACTGACAGAGGACAGGACAGGCTGACTGACGCTCAGAGCCTTCACCTGAGAGCGTGCTCGCTGCAGCTTCTCCAGGAACTCACTGCGAGACTCTGATACACACACACCATGCCCGATCAATGCTTTAACTGTTATTGATAACAGTAGTATTATTGATTATTGATCATTGTGGTACCTGAGCTGTCAGAGCCTCCCTCGGGGCTGCCACTGGAGTACATGGTGGCCAACTTCCCATCCAGGATGAAGCGGAACCATCCGTTGGATCCATTGGACAGCTCCAGAGCAGCAGCGTCAGACCAGATGTACAGACAGTCCCTCCCCCTGATGATAGACCAGTCCCTCCAGTGGTATGGCTTCCCCTGCTGGATCTCACGAGCGTCCTCCTGTGCCTCCTCCTCCTGCAGACCCACGGCCTCTTCAGTCAATGTTCTGGAGTTTTTAAAAAGTGAGGTCTGAGGTCTCCTACCTTCTCTGGTTTAGTTTCGTCCTCGTTCTCGTCGTCAGACGTGGGTCCGGCCAGCGTGGAAACCTTGTTAATGACTCCGAGACGAGCAAGCTGGTCCAGAAACACGTCTCCTCCTTTATCCACCAGGTCTCTGATGATCTGCAGCGCCAGCAGGTGTCCGTCGTCATCATCCTGACACGCACACAAGTTCACAACCTTTTAGTCACCTCCAGTATCGAAAGGTCACTGTACTACAAAGCTTTCCTCTTATTGGGGCACGACAAACAGGAGGACATCCGTTTCATGCCAATCTTCTTCATTGACAATAAAGACCATTAACACTACAAAACGCCTACATACAAAGAAATTAATAACGATATGGAGCGGGAACAAAATGTAGCATGGAACGTAAGTGTAAAAATAATATTTACGTCGGCACGTGAAATGGAGTGGAACAATAGACAAACTTTCTTTAGACCACAAAAGTTTACGTGCCAGCCCCTCACACAGGATAGACAGGCCGAGGCATCAAACCAAAAAGAAAATATCAAAGCTACCTTTGCCCTGGATTCACAGAGTCTGTTTTTTATGCTTTTTGGCACAGATTGTAAACGACGTTTGGTTATTTCCTGTATTTTCGACTACTACACTTTGACATTTGTTTTTATGCAGGTAATTAGTTTAATTTGGTTTTAGATTTTTGATTTATTATGATGTTACTTGTTCCCTGTTTGAGAACCACTGTTTTAAACCCATCTGTGCTGTAATGATGGTGAACGTTGATGATGTGATGAATCTCTCTAGTTTCCACATTAACTCAGTGTGTCTGCATTCCTTCCTTCCAACAGTGTTACTTCACATTTTAATTATTCTTCTTTGGTAGCAATATTTGTCTGTTCCTCCATGTTAATGTAGGCTAACGTAGGCTGCTCTGTTTGGGATTGGTCAGACACTGCTAACTCCACCCCTTTTTGATGTAAGCGCACTGATCCAGGTTAAGTGAACCTGTTGGTAACCAGCTTCATAGAACAGATGATCTGGGATTGACAGAGATGTCAGGATAAATTAATCCATGGTTCTGCTGTCCTACATTCAAAGTGACTGAGGAGAAAAACCTGTGTGTTAGTGTGTGTACCTCCTGGTCCAGCACAGTGGCAGTGATCTCTACCAGTACAGTGGGCAGGTTGTGTCCAGCTTCACTGTCACACACTTCCTTTAGCAGCAGCTCACTGCTGTAGTGGACCATCTTCCTGATCAGAGCCAGACTTGCTTTCCTACACACACAAACACACATATTAACCACTGACTGTGAACATGCTGTGACATGCTGGTGTGTGTGTTACCTGATAGAAGGGAGCATGGTCTGCTGGAAGGTTTGAGCGAACACAGGCAGAAGCCTCCTCAGATAAATGGGAGCCATCTCAGGGTCTCCTTTAGGCTCTCCTCCTTCCTCCTCCTCTCTGTTCACGTCCTTCTTCTTCTTATCATCCCCTTTGTTCACCGGACACATCCAGTCCCCTAATACACACACACAAACACACAGTGATGTAGTAGAAGAAGAAGAAGCAGCCGTGGTTGTGTGCGAAGCTGCTCTCACCAGGAGACTGAAGGATGGCCACCACCTCACTGTGTCCTCGCTCACGAGCTTTATCCAGAGGAGTCTTTCCATCCTCGTCCCTGAGGTCAGGGTTAGCGCCGTGACGCAGCAGGGTCTACGCAAACACAAACACACAATAACATTATTCTGGAGAAGCACAAGTTGCTAAGTTTTGAAAGCTTTAGCTTCAAACTAACATTCAAATGTATTAATAACCTAGCACCTGAACCGCTCAGTTCCTTTGTCCAGATAAAAACATCAACAACAGAGTCATCAGAGCTTCCATCAATCACAACTGTCAGACCCATCACTGCAGAACTTTATTTGGTCAGTCTGCCTTCATCTACTGAAGTGCTACGCTATAGAATCAACTACCAACGGAACTCAAGACCATGTCAGATTTTAAAACGTTCACCTGTAGGCTTAAGGCTTGGCTGAAAGAAAATCTAAATTGGACCCATTTGTAAGTAGCTTTGTATATGTGAATGTTTTAATAATCTTTGTATTGTGGCTGGGTAAGTTTTATTGTTTTGACTGTAGTATAAAAAGACCCAACCAGGGACAGGAGTTGTGAACTAGCATTAGCTACATACGTACATCACATCAGCTGCAAACTGTTGCATCTACGTTGAATTGCATTGTCCCTGTCAAATAAATTCTTAAATAAATAAAGTGACTGCTGCTGTGTGTGTCACCTTGGCAACTTGTGGACGTCCAAAACAGGCTGCGTAGTGCAGTGAGGATGACCTCTGACCTCTGTTTACATCTGCACCGCGCTCACACAGAAACTCCACCTGCAACACACACACACACACACACACAAACACAGAGAGCAAGGGTTAAAGTCTGACAACATTTTAGAGCAGAAATCACCAACATGGTGCCCACGGGCCCCAGGTAGCCCACATGGACCATGTGAGGGGCCCTCAGGAGCTCTAGTCACCAATGAGCTCCATCTGAAATCTGATTTACTGTCCAGGATTCAAAAATCACAAAAATAAACACATGACAGATGTAGTTAGTACATAGTCGTGTTAAATACTGCTGCATGTGATAAAGTTTTAGTATTAAATTAACCATCTTTAAATGTTTACTTTCACTGAAACACTGGCAAATGTTGCAGATTTGGTGTATGGTCATTGTTATATTACATACGTATAAAATACATTTTTAAAAACACAAGAAAACCTCAACTTGTCCTACCATTTTAAGTTACTGGTAGCCTTCCTTATTATCTTACCGTGACACAGTGAAAATGTAATATTTAAGAAGTGCTTTTCTAATTGGTAGCCCTTCAGAATACACAGTACCTATGAAGTAGCCACAGTTTCAGAAAGGTTGGTGACCTCTGTTTTAGACACCGAGAATGTGTGTAAATGTTTGTGTCTGTGTGTGTGTATACAGCCTCTTCGTTTCATTTCCGTTTCCTCGTCTTTCCCTTATTCAAACTCAAACTTCCTGAAATCGTACCAAACATTCTAATGTTGCTAATGGAGTTAACGATTGTTATTAACTTGAATGTGAACACAGTAGAAATGCACTGAAACAAACACACACTGATATCACATCAGGTTCGGAGGAAGACTTGAAATGTCGCTCAGATTTTGCTACATTAGGCCATCGCTTTAGGGGAAAAGATCAGACGTGGGAGCGGGTTTGGTGGGTGTGTGTGTGTGCGCTCACCATCTCCTGCGTTCCAAAGGCTGAAGCCCAGTTCAACAGAGTTTGTCCAACATCGTCCATAAAGTTCACCTCAAAGGCTGCAACACAAACATTCACATGTTAGATTCACACATGTATGAGGATGATATGAAACCATCTCATTGTTTGTCTTTAAATGAACAAATAATGTTAGTCTGCAGATAAACAAACTGACGCTCTGTTCAAGCGATCTGTTGGTAGTAGACAATGAAGCAGAGAAGAGCTCAGTGTGCTGACACACTCTGGTGGCTGAAGTTAACAGACTGTTGAAGGACTTCCACCCTAAAGTCCCTCTATTCTCAGGGTTTGTGTGTCTTCAACAGTCCGTGATTTACTCAATCAACTTTATTCACCAGAGCGTGTCAGTACACTGAGCTCTGGGAGAGTAAAGGTCCCTTAGGAGAGCTCTTCTCTGTTTCATTGTCTACTACCAAACCTCAGAGTTGGAATTGTTGCCCTCTGATGTCACAGTTGGTTTTATCCTCTTTCTGTAAAAACAAGATTTAAATCGACATCTTTAACTTTTCTTGGTTTTTTAGAGCAACTAAACGCAGCACAAGTTGTCGTTGCGACTAAAAAAGCTGTTCGTGGAGACAGTGACAGTGGAAAATCCTTTAAAGCATTAAATACACAAACATCAGAAGGAGACGTGGACAGTCTGTGATGCATTCACTCTAACCTCCAGTGTCGATGGCATCGATCAGGGCATCCGTGTCCTTGCTGCGTATACAGTCAATCAGCTGTCGGTGTGACCTCTCTCCTGAGCTGTCCAAGCGTCTCAGGCCCGGGATCCGACTGGTAGAACCCGCCGTTGACTTGGGCAGAGCTTTCCTCCCCTCGAACAGCAGCACCAGCAGCAAGTCCACCAAACGCATAGTGTCCAGCACACAGCGCTCGTCTCCTCCCAGAGCGGACTCCATGGAGTCAGGCAGCGCAGAGCGCAGCAGGTCCTGAACCGTATGGGACAGACACAGGACAGACGGAACAAACACAGGACAGACAGAAAAAACAAGACAAAGGGGGAGGGAAAAGACATTAGCGCTGCTGTGAAACAGGAAGTTGCATTACCATCTCTACGAACGTACATGTGTGACAAGCGGTGAGCCCCTGCACAGCGTGGACAACAGGCTAACGATGGTCGACACCTGGTTGCTGACTTTAGAGTCGGGGGTGGGGGGGGCGGCGCCGGTGGAGGCTCGGCCGGGCTTGCAGGCGGAGGCGGGGCCCGTTGTCGTGCCGCCGGCGGCAGCCATTCGGGACAGCAGCTCCTCCGTCAGACCGTGCTTTGCTAAGGGGGCGGGGTCAATGCCACGCCTGGTAAAGCGGTCGGCCAACGACGCAAAGCAGCGCAGAGCGCCGTCTGACACCTAAAGGACAGAGGTCAGAAGTCACTTTGTGTCGCTGTTTGGACGGCTCAGAGACTGAATCTAACCCAGGATAATACAGTAGGACTCACTCTATAGTCAATACTATTCAGATCATCTTCTAGTTAACCCAGTTTAATAGAGTCTGAATTTGGTCAACGCTGTCTTATCCGTTTCAGTCTGTAATACAACACCCGGTCAGTATAACATCTGTTTCACAGGGCTGAGCTATATCCAGGTTAATCCTGATATCCTGGATGAGTTGATCCAGGATGTGAATGGAACAGCCATTTCATTAAAGATAAAATATATTGGTTGCCATGGAGACACAGTCAGTGCAGCTAACCTGCTCCTGAGCAGGATAAATTGAGGCTTAACTTATCCTGCTGCTCATTTAATGAATCTTTGGTGAAACACCCCCTGTTCTAACCTGGTCTAACCTAATTCTGGTACCTGGTGGTCCTCGTGCTTCAGCAGGCTGGACAAAGACTCCACACAGGTCTCCAAAGAGGAGTCCTGAGGCTCCATCTTACTGCAGAGCCTGGAGACGACAGCCATGGCCGAGTGCAGCGTGTCTTTGTGCACCAGGTGTCCGCTGTCTCTGATGAAGCTCAGCACGCAGTTCAGACCCCCAGCCTCGAACACAGAGCCAGACTCACGGGTGCAGATCAGCTCCAGGACCTGGGTCAGCATAGAGGGGGAGGTGATGATGATGATAATAATAAAAATAATGATTAGGGCTGTCAATTTGGCGATATAATTCATGATTTATATGTCACGATACAATGTATCCCGATACTAAAAAATACAATCAATAATTAAGTACAAAATGGTATGAAATACAATTTATTTTATGTTTATCAACTTGTGAGAACAAGTAAATGGTAACGAACTGTAATTAAAGTACCAATATCAAATACAAGTAATATGTTCATCAAGTGTCAAATTACATTTTTCAAAAAAGTTTAATTGTTACTTCTCCAACAGATTCTGATTCTGTTAAGTTCTTTAATTCTTAATAAAAAGTAACTACATACATTTATAAAAGCGATAGTAAAGCTAAAATGCATTGAGGAGTGAGGTAATTTAACAAGGTCTGATGATGCGTTCTCTGACAACTAGTGACCAGGAGTTTACGTGCTATGCTAATGTTAGCGCAAATAATTTTCTTGTTGTTGTTGTTGTTAAAAACCAGAAATGTAGCATTTTTAGATCAATATGATAATCTCACAATATATCGCCAAATCAATTTTTTCTGACGCCCTTAATGATGATCTGACAGAGGGGGCGGGGCTTACCTTGACACACTGTTCGGCCAGGTCTCTGCTGGTGCGGTTGTTGAGCTCCACCACCACCAGGCGGTTACACAGAGCTTTAATGGCGCCGTCCACGCCCACGATCCTTCGCGTGCACTCGGCCGACACGTCCAGGTAGTAGGTGATGGCACGGGCCGTCACCTCCAGCACGTTATCAGGAGCGCTCTCATCCAGGAAGATCTTACAGAGCGCCGGGAGGAAGGTCCGAGGGGGGCACCTGCAGGAGGGGGCGGGGCATTAACGCACACACTAATACACACAAGCTTTACACTTGAGTCCAGCCTGTGGCGCTCACGTCTCAAAACAGCGGTCCACATTGTCAGACATGAGCAGCAGCATGCAGAGCTGCTCCAGGGCGATGAGCTGCATGTCTCGCTCCTCGCCCTGACCCATTTGGAGCCACTCCAGCAGAGTGTCGGGGTCCACGTCCGCCATCCTGCAGGGGCTGCCCCACACACACACACACACACACACACACACACACACACACACACACACACACACACACACACACACACACACACACACACACACACACACACACACACAAAATCATGGCTCCTCCCTCTCTGAGACAGTTGTGTTCAATTCTATCCAAGCATACACGCGTGTGTATGTAATCTCACCTAGCCGCTCAGCGCCCAATCACGGCTCAAAACTGCTGTTCAGGATTCATCCAACCAACCAGGGGGTGGAGTCACAGGTAAGGGGGCGTGGCTCCTTTTCACAGGGGATTGTGGGGATTGCAGTCTTTCCTGTGGAGAGGACAAGACACCAGTGTTGGTGAAGAGGTGCATGCTAGGAATGTGGTGGGTGTGGCCTAAGTTATTTATCACACGTTAATAAAGGGCAATCAAGGCGCGTCATCAAACCTGAAGTAGCCATATTGGAGGTACTCAACAGGTAAACAAAGCAGATCCCGAAAGTCGAACTAAAGGAAATGGTGAATGATTGCCGTGTTTCAGACCGTGAAAAACATTTGGAGTTATATCGACTGCCAAAAGTTATAACAAATCAGGGAGAACAATGTCCAAAGTTATCAGATTTCCTCTGATGGAGACATGAAAAAAACAGGACAGGAACTATTTATTATTTCTGTAAAGGATAGGAACTGTCACTCAGTGACTACTGACCTTTTGAAGTTTATTAGAGATATTATAAGATTCAAACTATGGGTTGACGGATCAATAAGATAAAATCCCTATCGGTGTATCGATACGGACAGCCTTCACAGATATCTCACCGACAACACTGATGTCTATGTCTGTGACTGGTTTGTATTTAAATGATGAAGATCATCAGCTGTAAGACCTCCATCAGCCTCATTCCGAGTAAATTAAAGCCTCTGCCGGACTGTGAGATCCATGGAGGGGCTGGACGTCACGAAGGCCCGAACATCACCGCGGAGCTCTGACTCAGAAGATCTGGGCTCCGGTGTCTCTGCTTCTGCTGCTTATGTTCGGAGCTCCGAGGGCTCCTGCCGAGCAACAAATACTGTTTTTTTGGTGGGGGCTGACACCCCGGTCCACCGACAGACCGGAGAATTATCAGTTTAACACCGTCAGCCAGCCAACTAATAAATTAAACACAGACTGAGCACTTAACGCTGAGCTAACGCTAGCACCCTGAGGCTAATCTCAACACTCGATTTGACATTTATCAAAACGTGTTTTCAAAGATTAAAACTTACTCCAACACTCAGTTAATGTGTTTTTATTATATCTTTATGGAATTTCTGGGTAAATGTGTTTTAAATAATGAAAAACTCCTGATGCGGCCTTGAGTTTTTAAAGACAGCCTCGGACCTAAAGTTCTAGGAGAGCGGACAGGCCGCGCTGCCGTCGCGGACAATCATCACAAGCGAGCTCGGCCCTGGAGCCGAGGCCGCGGGAGCTCCAAGCACCAACTCACCGTTTGCTTTTTAAGGCTTCGGCTGCTCCGACAGGGACGGTTGTCCGCGAACAATGACGTGTAAAGGGCCGAGTATGTGTGAGGAGGTCCGCAGTAACATCAGCCAGTTCCCATGACGAGCCTGTCTGAAAGGTCAGAGCCGAGCTGAGTTTAGCCGAACACACACGACTTTAGCCGAACGGAGCCGAACGATGCTTTCCGGAGCCGAGCGATTTACATCTGAAAACTGATTTTTACCTCATCGATCTAGCTTTTGTTCAGAGATTTAAATTATTTTTTTAAAAAGGATTTCACCACATGATATTTCATAAAATGTTCATCAGCGGGCAAGGTTTGCATGAATATTATGATGGCAAAAAACACTTATAAATCTCATGCAGGACTATAAAACTAAAATAGGGCAGCAAATAAATTTAATTAGTTATTATTATTATTATTATTATTATTATAAACAGGCCCATATGGGGTGCCAAGTGTAAAAATTTAGTATGAAAGTTTGATATTTGGACACAACAAAATAAATGACAGTTTAGTAAGTAACATTTAAAAACACACGCATATATACTAAGTTATATATATTGGAGTCTTTTTATGCATTTAAACCTTTTTTTTAACTTAAAGAAATGATGCAGTTAATAATATTAGGTGTGACGTCATATATATATAAAGATAACGAGGTTATAAAATTCAGAGCTCACCTACAAGAAATATGTAAATATAATTGTATAGATTTAACATATAATGTAATGAGTTTTAAAGGTAGGTTTTTGTCACACATGTTTCACTTAATTAGAAAAATCTATCATAGCAGTAAAAATCGCTGCCTGTGGGTTTTTTCGGTGCCTGTCAGAACTAACTGAGGGCACATTCTAAGTAGGCTGGGCAGTCGATCACAGAGCGGAGCAGAGCAGAGCGGAGTGGAGGATTCCAGAACTTTCTAACAGTTCGGCTCAGGTATGTAATCCGATCAAAACCCGGTATTACTATAGTCTACCCGATATAACCCGGTAGTATACAGTAGAACTCAGTCTAATCCGTTCAGATTCTGTTCTGTTTAACCAAGACTGTTTCTAGCTAACCCAGCTTGATAGAGTCTGAATTAGTTAGACTCGGTCTATGGTTAATTCGGCCTGTTCACATCTGTCCCACAGAGCCAGGTTAACCTGAGAGTAATACGCGCTATAGCCAGGCTAATCCTGATATCCTGGATGAGTTTATCTAGGATGTAACTGGATCAGCTGTTTCATTAAAGATTAAACACATCAATTGGCATGGAGACACAGTCAGTGCAGGATAAACCAGGATAAAATCGGGCTTAACTTTTCCTGCTGCTCATTGAATCTTTGCTGAAACACCCCCTGAGCTAACCTGGTCTAACGTAGTCTAACCCTAATCTAACCTGATCTGACCTCGTCCACCCTAGTCTAACCCTGACCTAATCTACTCTAATCAGGTTTAACCTGGTCTAACCTAGTCTAAACTGGTCTAACCTAGTCCACCCTAGTCTAACCCTGGTCTAAACTACTTTGACCAGGTTTAAACTGGTCTAACCTGGCCTAACCTAGTCTAAACTGGTCTAACCTAGTTTAAACTGGTCTAACATAATCTAAACTGGTCTAACCTAGTCTCAACTGATCTAAACTGGTCTAACATAGTCTAACTTGGTCTATACTGGTCTAACCTAGTCTAACATAGTCTAAACTGGTCTAACTTGGTTTAAACCGGCCTAACCTGGTGCCTGTGTCCCACAGAGCTGGTCCAGTCAGAATGTTGGGCTGCCTGGTTTCGGGTCGGTTGGTCCAGACTGACCCGGTTCGTGTGTCCCAGGATAAATTTGTGTTCTTGCTCCCAGACTTTGAGCAGGTGAACCATGTGGTGGTCTTCCTGCTCGGTACCGAGCCTTTCCCGGCGGGGATGGGCGGGGCCGTCTACCTGTCGGTTCCGGACCCTGGAGGTGAGCTGTCCTGGCAGCTGCTGGGCTTCATCTCCAACGACAAACCCAGTGCCATCTTTAAGATCTCAGGGCTAAAGGCAGCCCGGCAGGTGGTGCCACAGCCCTTTGGGATGGGAGGCATGGGCGGGATGGTAGGAATGGGTGGGATGGGCGGGGCCGGGGCCCAGATCGGCGTGTCTGTGGAGGCTCTGGATCAGCTGGCCCAGCAGACCCCCACTAGCGGCACCACCGCCACCTCCTCCGACTCATTCTTGATGTTCACGCACAAGATGGTGGACAACTTCTACAACTTCCTGTCGTCATTCGCCCTCACCCAGGGACAGATGACCCCCAGCCAATCAGAGACCTTCATCCCCTCCAGCTGTGTCCTGCGCTGGTACGAGAACTTCAAGAGACGGCTGGACCAGAACCCCACCTTCTGGAAAACCTGACCCAGGAACCAGTGACTCAGAACCCAAGCCAAGAGCGAGACCTGGAACCTTTAGAACAAAGAACAAACTGAGACCCCGCCCTGTAGAAGAACTGACCCAGGAACCTTCAAGACTTTTAGTTCCTCTCAGGCTGCTGTTGCTGGGGGGACTTGCCACCCTGGGGTGGTTGCCATGGAAACACTTTAAACAGGATATGTGTGATATTGCAAGGCATGCTGGGAAATGTTGTGATGAAAATTTATAGATATCTTTGTTAATAAAATGTGTTTTTGTTTCCATGGCAACACAAGTTTCTATGTTTGAACTTTGTGATGTCACTGTTCACTGAGTCCAGAGCTGACCAGCAGGGTCTCCACACAGATGTAGATATTATCACCTCTGCTAGTTATTATTATTATTAGTAGTAGTAATGAAATAATAATAAATATATTATTAAAGTTTTATTCTTAATTGTTTTATAAGCCAGTATAATAAATGTAATTTGATAGATTGATATTTTGTAAATACACAAATATAATTCATTTGGATTTTTGATGAGGCTTTTGAAATGTGAACAAATTAAAGATATTTAAACATAATTCAACTTTTAAAGGCAAAATTTGAATCTAATAGAATCACAATAAATCCTGTTTTATTTCATTTATTTTCACTGAAATAATCAGACGGAGGTCGGAACTTTAATCTGTGAGCGGCTGTAGCGGCCCGGAGGAATTAGAAAGAAGCACACAGACCGAGTCGCTGCTGAGAGAACGATAAACAGTATTTAAATAACTACTACTAGTAGTTGTTAAACTGATTAGTTATTTAGCTAATAACAGTATAATTTATGATAGTAGATGATTTATAGGTGAGGATTTAAAGCTAATTTTGATTAAACCTCTGCGACTCCGCGTGACCTTCAGCTGCTGCACGAGGCGTTTTTTCAGGTAAACAACAACATGTAAACAAACTGGAAGCTCCTGTTGTTAAAGTTTAAACTCTTGAAGAGGCGAAAATCGTAAAAAGCAAACCGGAAACGCCTCCATCTGTGTGTGTTGGCTTTAGCTTAGCATCAGAGGGCTCTGCGCGTCTGTAGGTCAGTGTGTTAACCTACATAAAGTATTTTAAAATGTATAATTTTTATTTTATGAAGCACAGGAAAATTTAACGAGAATATTTTTTTAATTGAAATATTTTTTTTTGTGGGAAAAACATTCAAAGAACCAAAGTTTGTGAGAGAAGAAAAAATACGATGAATGATAAATATAGATAACTAAACAACTTATGCTCATTAAAATTGTTACAAAAGTTAGAATTATCCATAATGAAATCTTCAGGACTTAATTAATAATCCTTTTCACACTCGGAAATCTTGCTCTGTTCAGTTCTCGTGCGTGAGGTCAAAGGTCAAGTAGTGTGAACAGCGCGTCTGACAGGTTTAGATCATTTTTCCCTGTTGGAGTATTGATTCTTTGAAAAAAATAAATAGCGGAAACGTGATATCGGTCTGCAAGGTAGAAATGCCGAGTTTGCTGCTAAAGCTGCACACGAGCTAAATATTCAGGTTTTTCCTGCTTTTTCCACTTATCGGCCTGTTGAGTCCATATTGTGCATTTCCTTCAAATTTGTAAATGAAATTAAAATAATAGCGTAATAAAAATTGGGCCCCTCATTGAATATGGATACGTTTAACGTATCCTCTGCCACCATCCACATGAACACACCCCAGGTCACCCACTGAACCCCCCCCCCCCACCCAATCACCACCTCCACCAGCTTGATGTCTGCTGCACAGTATATATATATTTATATTTATCCTATTTATCCTTTATTCTCTATCTATCCTTTATTTATCCCTCATCCTTTATATTTATCATTATTATTATTATTATTGTTGCTGGGTTGTTCTTTGTTGTTTTGTTTTTATTTGTTTTTGTTGTTTGTTTTGTGCACCAACCACCAAGTCAAATTCCTTGTACTGTCCTTGGGGCTGTACATGGCCAATAAAACATTTCTGATTCTGATTCTGATTCAATGAGGGGCGCTGCGTCATTGGCACGTTTAAGTCACGTGACAGGTGCACCACGTGACTTAATGTTCTGTCAGTTGTATTTTAGCTCATATTTATTTTTAGCTACCCCGCTAACCCTTTTATTTGAACCAGATATGTCAGATATGTATTTTTAAAGGTAGAATTTGCTGTGTTAAATATGTTAAAATCAAAAAAATGTACATGTCAGAAGTGGGATTTGAATCTACGTTAGCGGAAGGAAGAATCCTTGAGGGCGGGGCCTTAGACCACTCGGCTATCTTGACACAGCGAAGACAGGGACATTACGCTTATGTAGAAAAGGTCCAGAAACGTACCATAGTCCCAGGGGCTATGGCTACGTTTAACGTATCTCTAGACACTTTCTAAAAATAATCATGGACCTGGTTAGTGAACGGTGTTCCTCGTAAATTTACCTTTGGCAGTGGCTATTCGTACATAGCCGTTCGTAGCGCCCCTCATTGGCCAGTTTAGGTGACGAGATAGGTCACGTGATTAAGATGCTACGTACTTGCTATGAATACGTAGATTCCTAAACTACGTTACAACCTAACTAATCTTAACCGTAATCCTAACCATAACCTTCTGACGTGGATTGGAATTTTTTGCACGGAATGGTCACATGACTTCTGGTAACGTCATAGGCCACGTACGAATAGCACTGGTAACGTCATAGGACACGTCACGTACGATTAGCACCGGGGGGGGGGGGGTCGTCCGTACGGCTACGTATGGATAGCCATCCGTATGGAAATCTTGCTTGTCCCATCAGTAATAATGATACATTTTATTCATAAGCACTTTTCAAAAACTCAAAGATACTTTACAGTTGTCAAACCAACGATAAAGGTAAATAGAGAAAATACGGTGTTTTCATCCACCAGGGGTCACCTGTGTGGAAGCGAGGGGACTGCCTTGCTTCAATACTGCTGTTGAGCTTCTCCCATCGGTTTTTAAAAGTGCTCGGATCGGCTGTAAGGGGCATCAATGGAAAACCCTGGTCCCTCCTCGAGTCTGAATATGTGTGATATTAATAATATAAACACTATTAAAACACTAAAGATCTTTGGAATACCATTACAAACGCTGTTGGGTTGGAAATATCAACAGTAAACGAGCTTGTTTACGTTTATACGACCTATGACACGTGTGTGTGTGTGTCCTCAGAGTTGATGAGATGGCGGTTCAAGTTTCTGAGTCTGATCAAATCAAACAGGTGAGGAAACAGATTTCAGCAGCTGTTTTATTCTTATTTATTTAATTCTATTTCTCCTTTGAAATGTCTATGACCTAATCTGCGATCAGGTATAAACGAGGATTGGCTGATCAATAACTCTGCTTTTAAATCTTTTAAATGCGGCATTTTGAGATTCCTTGGAATGAAAAGTGCATTATAAATTAAAGTTATTATTATTATTGACTGTTTTCAATAAATTATTTATTTGCCTAGGTAACTATGGTAACTCTCCCGGGCCAACCCATCCCACTACAGATAGAGACAGAGAGGAGACGATTGATTGGCCCAGTTAGTGACGACCTGACCCAATGGACCAATGAGAGGCTTCAGAGGCCCTCCCTCATCCAATCATCTTTAATAATAATGAGCGGTTGATGATAAAGAAAATTAGTGAGAGAAACACTATGACGGCACAGGAAATACAAACTGAGACAAAAAGGAGGTGCAGAGAAATATTGGCCCTATAGTTTATATCTGATCATCTTAAATGTTTAATCAGTTTTTATTATGTCACACATTTATGAAATATACTGTCTAATATTTACCATCAGCGAGGATTGTGTTGTTAATAGTTGCTCTACACTGAGCACATTTTTCGAGGAAAAAAAAATATTTAGGTTTTATTTAAACAATATGTTTATTATTTTCTGCCCTGAAAACATTTAGAATGTGATGAAATGATTCGTATCTTGTTATGAATTTGAGTCATTTTCTCTTTTATTATAAAACAATTCAAAGGCAGTCATTTAAAAAAAAAAAAATTTTTTTTAATTTTTCAAATTGACCAGTTTATGTAAAGTTATGGAAAACAATAAAACCGTAAAATATTTTTTGAAAAATCTGCCTCAATATCAGTCGTTTTTGGAAACAACGATCACACAAAGTGACTGATTTATTGATTCAAATCTCAAGAATTTAAAGAATATTGATCGTGGTTTTATTTAGGGAGTGCCCAGATGTTCTGTCCCAGCCCATCTTTGTGCATAGATGTGTAATCATAGATTACATATAGATCTATAGCAGATAGACAGTGCTGTGACCCTGTTTTTTATGGGACAGTTTAAGGAGTTTTTGGGGACGTACAACAAAGTGACGGAGAATTGTTTCGTCGACTGTGTCAGAGACTTCACGACGAGGGAGGTCAGAGAAGCCGAGGTCAGCACCGATAAACACATGAATAATGAACGATGAGAACATGAACGTGAGAACATGAACATGTTTCTTTTCAGTCGAGCTGCTCTGAGGCGTGTCTCCAGAAGTACCTGAAGATGACCCAGAGGATCTCCATCCGTTTCCAGGAGTATCACATCCAGCAGAACGAGGCTCTGGCTGCTAAAGCTGGACTGATGGCTTCGCCCCGCTGAAGCATCATGGGAAATGTAGTTTACACCGTGACTTTAATGTTGGCCGAATCTGAAAATAAATGTAAAATGTTCACTAAGCTCAAGTATGACTATAAAATGACAACAAAAATGCACAGAAAAGCACACAAAAGAACTACACATAAAAGGTCTAAAAAACACAAAATAAGAAAAAAAAATGTACAAAACAGAGGATTTACAAAACTCCTGGGGTGGTTGCCATGGAAACCAAAAATATACACAAAACGACTTCAAAAGCACAGGAAACCACAAATGTACACAAAACAAAAACACAAATTGAAAGGAAAATACACAAACAAAACATACAGATGGTCAAAAAAAAAAAACACAAAATGTAAAAATGACAAAGAAAAAAGTGTAGAAATTTACAAAACTGCAACAAATAGACGCAAGACAACACCTATACAAAAATGACAACATACACAAGAATCTCCAAAATGACTTAATAAATACAGGAAACTATACATTTACACAAAACAAAACTACACAGAAAGAGGTCTCAAACTCGAAATAAGGAAAAAAATATGCAAAATAACACAAGTATGACTCCAAAATAACAGATATATACATGACTTTAAAAACGGGACATCACAAATTTACACAAAACAAAAACACAAATTGAAAGGAAAATACACAAAAAAACAAAACATACAAATGGACAAAAAAAACACAAAAATGTCAAACACAAAATGTCTAAAGAAGAGAAAAATAATCAAAACGGAGAAACATAATAAAAAAAAAAAAAAAACAACAAAAATACCCAAATGACTCCAAATTGGCAGCAGTTTGCATGTTCTCCCCAAGTGTGTGTGACTCGTCCAATCAGATGACAGAAGGGCAAGATATTTAAAAACTTTATTTAACTTTAGACAGAAAAACACAGCGCGTGTGTGTGTGTTTGATGTAAAAACAGATACAAAGGGAGCTTCTTTATAAACATATGAATCTTTACACAATGTGAAAACTTTATGTACAAACAAAGCAGCTCCAGAGTGACGCGGCACCTCCTACAGGACAAACACTAACCACTAACATGTTGATGGGAGTTCATTTTAATAAACTAAACTTAAACCTTTAAATTTTAACGCTTTTAAAAACTGAAGATTAGCTTTAAAATTAAAATGAGCAGGGGGCGGAGCCTGTTCACACACAAACATTTAAATTCATAAACAAACGATGAGTTGATCAACTTTCATAAACATTTAAAGTAACAAAGGCTGCGTTTTATTTACTCCTGGAATTTTGTTTGTTTCTACCAAAATAAAAGCTCCGTAAAAAAGCAGCTTCCTGTGAACGTCTGGAGTGCTGAGTCACTCTGGAGAGACCAAATGGGGTGGAGCTCTTCAACAGTCACATGAGAGGGGGCGTTGATCCCATCGACCCCCCCCCGTTTGGAGTCCAACGAGGAGCGCTCGTCTTGCTGACCTTGGGCGTGGGGTGGGCGGAGCTTAATGAGCGTGTCATCACCTGCACTCCACGGCCACTGAGTTCTGAGCAGGCGACGCCGAGGACGGACTCATGCCTGTGTCTGAGGACACCGAGGACGCCGTGTTGGACACTGAGGAGAAAACGCTCACAGTCACCTTCACAATAAGAGTCACAAATAAACACTATAATTCCAAAAGGCCTTCCCTCCTCATACAGACTAATCATGCTGGCAAATCACTACATACAGATAACGAGTTACATTAATTCTTCAAAACTTTAAAATATGTTCGACCTGAAACTTAGTTAAGAGCTTCCACATAGCTCGAGTGAGTGCATCTGTTATTTTGGAATTATTTGGTGATTTGAAAACATTTATTTAAATTTGATTTCAGCCACGTGGCAAATTCATGTTAACCCTTTGTACATCCAACCTTCAAACACACTTATTTGGCCATAACTGACAACTCTACTTGAGCCCTCACTATATGAATATATACTTCCAACAGGCACTGAAACTTTATGAACAGCTTGCACATAGCCCGAGTGTATGCATGCGCCATTTTGGACTTATTTGGTGATCTCAAAACGTTTATTTCAATGTTTGCTTGACCGTTTGCTGTTTAGACCGGACGGACGGGAGCCTAAGTTATTTCGGCTGTGCCGAAAGCGAACAGCAAAAAATGCACATTTCTCCGCGGATACGGCATTTTAAGTGCTGATATTTTCACCACGTGCTCTATAACCAAATGCGCACCTTGGATGTACATGCTGAACGCGCACAGCCGTTTAGAGAGAAAGTTGCGAGACAAGAAAGAGATCCCGGAAGTTGTTCGCGCTGTTGATTTCACTGGACTCTGAGGCTAATGGAGACGCTTCCTAGGAGGATGGACAGACAGAGCGCAGATAGTTCACGGTAAGAAGAGCAGACGAAGCGGTGTATCAGTCTGGTTCCAGTGAAAAGCAACCATAAAAAGCTGTAAATGGACTGATATGTAGACATGGGGCAGTGAGGAGGAGACTTCATGTATTAAAGGAAACTTATCGGTTGAAACACGGACATTTCCGTGCAACCTAACGGAGTACAGCCGAGTTGTCTGAAGGCACCCTCATCAGCCAATAGAGTGCGACTCTCTTTAGGCTGCGGCATTTGTGTGGATTTTTCTTATTTGTGTGTGTGTAACGATAAGCACCCATGCACTAAGAAATGTTAAACACTAACTAAATAGTTTTATTTGTACAAATGTATGTGTTTTTCATCAGATTCGCCCTAAACCACTGCTGCAGCCAAAGTCTCACTCTGAACAGAGTTCAAAACTTGAGAGCCCTGTACTACTATTTTGTACAGGGAAAGATTATAAACACTGATATTTTCACAACGTGTTTCGAACCAAATGCGCACCTTACGTAATTAAGGAAAAAAAAAACAAAAGCATGTGGGGAAGTGCATGAGGCTGTTGCACTGTGCGCTCCATTGGCGCTACAGACCGAATATGAGAAGAATCTGCTGATGGGCCTTTGGTGTAAAACCCACCTGTTTTCTGTGTCTCTTCTCTATGGTAGTATGTTGGATGTACAAGACATGTTTGTGTGTAATTCAATTTCCCACTGGGTTTTTTGAGTTTTTCCTTACCAAAGGAGCGTCTAAAGACAAGGAATGCTCCGGGACATTTATTATTCATTTGTTTAAATCCAGCAAACATTGGTACAAACTTTATTTACCAATTTATCATGTACATGGCCCATAGAATGAAACCAGAGAAATTGCACATGCTATTTTACATATGTACAGCTCTTTGTACATCCAACCTTCAAACACATACTCATTTGGCCATAATTACTAACTTTACTTAAGCTCCCACAATCAGAATATATATTTCCGACGGGCACTGTACTAGTATAATAAAATACCAATAAACAGATATAACAAATAAAATACTTTAAAATAAACAGACCCTCTCTCTCCTTCTTCTTCAGCCTCTTGCGGCGCCGGTCGATGGACGCCACCTCAGATTTGAGGCTGAGGTAATACTTCCTGATCTCTGACAGTTTGTCCTGGAGGAAGGAGATCCTCTCTGAGCTGGACATGTTGTCCAAGGCCTCTGCAGGGGTCAAAGGTCAGCTCTGTTAGTCAACTATACCACAATAATAATAAGTCTTCCTACACTTGGTTTTTATTGATTACCTTCCTTTTTTAGTATGAACTAGAGGAACCCCCCCCCAAACATAAGACGATATAAATATAAACATTGAAAACTAACCACAGCTTAAAGAAAATGACTTTTACACTGAGGCTTTAAAACAATAAAGATAATACTGGAAAAAATGGATTATCACAAACAAAGACACTGATCAATACCTGTATCTAAAACTGAAGCATGTATTTGATATTTTTATCCATTGTTGTGCCTTCTCTCTACAACCCAGTCCCCTGTTTGTTCCATATTACAAAATTAAAATAATAAAGTAAAAAAAAATAGAAAAAAAGAATGAACCGGGTTCATGAAGTGAGTTTGACTGATTCAGTGTAAATTAAACCAAGCTATAGGAGTTAGGATTAGTTAGGCTGGAGTTAGAACCAGAGTAACATGGGCCTAAATATAATTAATTCATCTGAACATTATCTGTGTTCCTCATGTCGCTCTTTAAACGTGGCGTTAAAGTGTCGGAATGTAAAGGTTTTAGTTGTGAGTTTAAATGAAGATTAGTTTATCTCAGACTGAGCTGGTATTAAAGCAGAACTAAGTAACTTTTTCACCTTAATGAATCCTTCTCATAGTCCCTGTGAGGGTAATACAAGTGTTTATGGGGTGATTGGGGGGTCTTTCATCCCCCCCTGCTGTCTCTGGCCAGAAAACAGCACTTGCAACTTTCCCTGCCTCCGACCCGGTGGCAGACGTACTGCTTTACGACAGCTCAATACAAACTAATGCTAGATTATGACCAGCCCTGTGGCTGCACACGGTTATCCACAAATTAACTTTTCTCAAACTTATATCACGGCGGAGCTAGCAAAAAAAAAAAAAAGGCAGAGAAGACCTTTGTCCGAGGAACAGAGCAACTCCATGCAGTGACAGCTCAGCAGCGGCACACAGCAATCACACACACTGTCGTCGCAGCAACAGGCACGCACACATACTTGCAACTCTGCAAATCAGGCAGCACACACACAATTATCCATCCATTTTTAGAGCCGCTTTTTCAGCACACAAACATGATTCACGTTTCCACACTCCCTTCCGTATTACTCCCTTATCATTCATTTATTATACTTGTCTCTCTTCCTCATACTGTTCACATGGTCACATGGGACAATGTGTGAAAGCACCCTTAGTATCACTGTTGTATTAGGATTTTTCAGTGATCGATTGCTACCGTCTTGGGAGAGCAAAGGTGCACATATAGCTGTGGGGTGGGGCAGGCGGCGTGGGGTGTGGAGTGTTTACGGCAGTGACATAACCAAAAAGCACCTTTAGGGGGAGCGCTCAGCGCAATTTACTTAGTTCTGCTTAAAGTCAGGATTAGTTAACCTCAAACCAAGCTGTTTAAGTGATGATTAGTTAACCTCAAACCGAGCTGTTTAAGTGATGATTAGTTAATCTCATACTGAGCTGGTTTAAGTGAGGATTAGTTAATCTCAGACCAAGCTGGAAGCTCCACTTGTAGCTCCTGTGAGAGAAGTTGTGTTTGTCTCTGACGGAGGACGGAGACGAGAGGCCGGGACACAAAGACTTCCTCTTGGGAGGCGGAGCTCTGGTGTGGTCGTCACTATCGCTGCTGTGACCTGTGGAGGAGGAGGCATGGTTAGCTGTGTGTTAGCCCCGCCCCCTGCGTGAGCTCACAGTGACGTTGCATCTCACCTGCTCCGTTACGGTCGCTCTTTCCCGCCGCGTTTGCACGTTTCTGACTGCGTTTCTGCTTCTTGTTGGAAGGACTGGAGCTGCAGTCACTGAGACGCTTCTGACCTGAGGGTCAAAGGTCATTGGTCTGATTTAGGACATGTGACCAGGTCGAACACTTCCTGTTATTGTGACTGGACTTTTACTTTAAAAGGACTCACCTCGCTCCTTGGTGTCTTGCAGGGAATGAATGGAGGCGGAGCCGCTGTTGTCTCCACCCACACTGGAGACGTCAGACTCTGCCCATGTGGCTGCTCGCTCCTCATTGGAGGGGCGGAGCTCAGGCAGGAAGGAGGTGGGCTTTGACATCATTAGGAGGAGGGGCTCTGAGGAGGAGGAGGGCTTCTCCTTCTCGTCCAGGTCATCAAGGTCCACCTCGTGACAAACCAGAGCCTCTGGGTCCATCTGTGGCTCCGCCTCCTCAACAGGGGCCGGGAAAGGGGCAGGGCATGTCATTACAGCAACTGGACCCTGGGCGAGTAGCTCTGACTCTACCGTTGTTTCGTCTGAGCTCACAACTACAGCCGCCGCTACAGGCCAATCCTGCGCCTCGCTTTGCTTCTCTGTAGCACCTGTGGGCGGGGCTTTGATAGGGCAGGGCTTGTCCTCCACAGTTTTTGGTTTAGGCCCTGGCGGCGGCGCTGCATCCTCGTCTTCAGAGGCAGAGTCAGTGTCTGATGCGGCGAGCTCATGGTGGCGGGGCTCAGGGAGGCGTAGCTCATGGAGGCGGGGCTCAGGGAGGCGGGGCAGGCAGTGCAGCACCACCATTGGCTCGTCCTGACGTTTCAGAGCGGCACGTGGAGATGACATCAGCACCGCCGTGTGGGTAGGACTTACAGAGCATGGGGTGGGGCTCAGAGTGCAGGTGGGTGGAGTCTCAGACCCCACCTCCCTGACCTTCACCCTGCAACCTTTGACCTGAGGGGAAGAAGGGGCGGAGTCATGTTTATCACAGCGCTCAGGTGACCGTGGCTCAGGTTTACTCTCCTCAGCAACTTCCTGTTCAAGTGGCGTCCTGACGTCATCGGGGGGCGGGCTCACAGGAGCCTCTGCAACTGACTCCTCCCCCTGCTCCTTCTCCTCCTTAGGTCCATCCTCCTGAGGAATGCTGGGAGATGCAGTCATTACTGCAGACACATCTTCAGGCACTGTGACGTCAGCGACTTCACGTGTCATCTCTTCTTCCTCCTCCTCCTCATCCTCATTAGGCTCCGCCTCCTCAGCCTGGGTGGGTGGAGCTTCAGATCTTCCTCGCCATGGTGACGGTTTCTTATCAGGCGGGTCCTCTGACTCACTGTCGTCTGCAGAGTTTCCAGAATCGTCTGTGGGTGAGAGCAGTGTTAGTGTGAGGTCACTGTTCATCACAGGGGTGGCGTGGCTTACCATTAGAGGAGCGGTCTGAGTCATACACGCCAGACGTCCTACGACTCCGCCTACGCTGAGAGTCTGAGGACAGACAATCACATCAACACACAATAACACAAACTAAGGCTGCAATGATTAGTCGACATAATCAATAACGTCGACTACAAAAATTTGTCGACCAAGATTTTATAGCTTTGACGCGTTTAATCTTGTGAACAAAAACTAAAACTAAAAATCTTGTAAATAATAAAGCATAAAAACCGGCGCACGGCCACTTCCTGGTGCTGGTCCTTACATGAACTATGGAGGGGCAGTGCCACTCCCACTTGACCGTTCAAATGCTGGAAATTAGAAAATACAAGCGAGGAAGAATGGCAGACCAAACTGTTGAAGAAGCCAGAAAGGTTCGACCTAAAGTTTCTAAAGTGTGGGAACATTTTAGCGAAGATAAAGCAGCAAAATAAGTTAGATGTTAACTCCGTGAGGTACAACTGGCTTTTCATGGTAAGCGCTAACACCCCGCATGTCCAGCATGAAAAGTGAGATCATAAGTCACGTTGATATCTCAAGAATCTTTCATTTTAATCAAATGCAGATTTGTTCGTTAGCCAACAAACTATGATTGAAATAGTTATTACGTTTGTTTAGTGCTCATCTGTCAGACAACTACAGAAGAAGCTAGCTAAGTTAGCAAACGCTAGCTCAGTTTTGTTTATGCATAACTTAATTCACTGTTTTCTACTATCAATTGTTTAATATTATATAATATTTTATATAATATTGATAAATCTTTCTTAACTTGTAGGTAATCTGATAAACTAGGTATAAAATAGGTATTTTCTTGTGATAAACATATATGATCTTTAAAATGTGAACTAATATACTGCTTTTTTTTTTTTAATAGTGCTCCCAAGCAAAGGCGTTAGGATGAGTTTGTCATGAGGAGAGGTTCATGCACCCCCCAAATGGCTAAAGTACTAACAGAGAACATCCTGAATATGATAGTCATTGATATGAGGCCAATATCCATGTTTGAAGATGATCCAGACCTTCCATCCAGACCACACATTACTATGCACAACTCTTTAGTTGGTTTAAAGTTCTTACCACCAGAACCTGTGAGGCAGGTTAGCAACATATTTTGTTACTTTTTTTTTTTTTTTTACAAAGTGTTTCCCTTATGAGAAGTTGGTCAAGACCACATGCCCTTTGTATTATTTTATTTATTTAATTTTTTATTGTGATCACAATTTCTCATGTTGGAAATACAACTATTATAAATGCATTATTTTGTCTTGTCATTGTTTTATTTCCTTTCTGTAAAACATGCTGTCAGAGTACAAGGTCACTTTCACAGATGTGAGGATTTAAGTAGGTGGGTTAAAATAGCGATTCAAAAATATGTGCTTCAAAACAAAACAATAATCGTGATTAGTCGACAAAATTATTGATAGATTAGTAGACTACAAAAATATTAGTTAGTTGCAGCTCTAACACTAACACACACACACAGATGTCTCTTACTGTCTCCGTTGGACATGTTGGACGAGCCATCCGACCTCCTGTTGGGTCGGGGGTCACTTCCTGGGGTCCTAGACAGGCTGCGGGCACCCCCAGGGGGCGTGTGTCTGCTTTGAGGACGTCCTCTCTTGGCTGGGGTCGGCCTCCACAGAGACGGCCGGTCCTCGTCCTTCTCTCCGTCCTCCTTCATCTGCAGGACACAGAACGCGCTCTCAGATCAGCTGGTGTAGTGGTTGGACTGGTGATCGTGTCATGTGGTGACCCACTGCTCACCAGGCTCCTGCGGCTCCGCTTCTTGGTTCCTCGGTCTGGGGGCCAGATGATGCGGTCGCCCTTCACCCACTCGTCGTACCTGAGGGACAGACAGAAGTGAGCGCCACCCTGTTACCCCTGACCTTTGATGCCGGCTCTCCCACCTGACGTTCCAGCCGTAGTAATGAACCAGGTAGAAGTTGTCTCCGTTGTCCACGTCCGTCTTCTTGATGTGAGCTTCGTAGATCTTCTGAGTCTTTCCCCGACCGTATTTCACGCGGACCTTCGTCCCCGTCACAGAGTCATCATCGTCATCCCCCGTCCTGACACACACACACACACAATTTCCTCTCTGTTCCTGATGGACCTTTATTCCTTCATTCCGTCTCACCTCTCCTCTCGTCTCCTCTCAGCCGCCTCCTCGTCCTCCTCGTCTTCTTCCTCCTCCTCCTCCTCCGATCCTCTCTCTGAGTCGTCCATCCGTCTGTTGCTGCGTCTCCTCGTAGGTTCCTCATCCTGTTCTCCTTCTGGTCCTCCTCTCTTCTCCCTCTCTGTCTTCCCTCTGCTAACACACCTCTTCCTACCCTGTAACATCACAGCCAGCACATGACATCATCAAGCTCTGATTGGAGCAGCTTTAACAACTGATCAGCTAATCAGCATCAGTGACAGCCTCTAGCTACCCAGAGGTAGGGCAGTATCTACCCACAAAGGTTAGTTAGTGAGTGTATAGTAACTTAGTTACCCTGGGAGCCGTCTGCCTCTCCTCCTCCTCCTCCTCTCTGTCGCTCTCTGAGTCTGACTCCTCCCCCCTGTGCTCTGGAGGCTCCTCTATCACCTGAAGAAGCTCCTCCTCATGCTGTGGTGGAGGTGGGCGGGGGTTGTTGTGGTGGATGGTTCTGAAGGTGATGGAAGCAGAGCGGCAGTACTCCTCAAACCCATACAGGTACCTGCACAGGTAAGGAAGGGGGGGGGGGTCAGAGGACACTACCTGCTGATGCTAACAGTTAGCTCAGTGAAACTAGGCAGAGCCAAGGACATACTCACTTCTTATAGGCCGTCTTCACATTGTAGGAAGCAGCCGAGTTCAGCACAGGAATCCCCAGGTCTATGTACACTTGCTTCCACACCGTCCCAGACTCAATCTGAAACACACCAGTCACACAGTTTCCAACTGACAGTCCACACCTGACACAGATTGCACCTGACACACAACCAGAGGCATCGGACTGGGGGGGTAAAGGGTACTGAGTACCCAGGGCCCAAGGCGGGGGGCCCTCAAAAGTCTGCTTTATATATTTGTACGAAGTTGCATTTTAAAAAAATTTTAGATTATTTATATTGGAATGAAAAGAGCCCGATGTGAAAATAAGCTAGTTATTAGGCACAGTTTTGCACTAGACACATTATTCATACTGCGTGAGGGCCCTACCACCCCCTTTAAAACAGTTCAAATGGTACGACCCACATGTGCCGCGCGCTGCAGCAGGTAGTCTGAACAGTGGATGCGCAGAGGAGCCGATAGACCAAAGCATGTCATTCCCCAGGCCAAAAACTCAAAGAAAGGGAGAGAAGGTGAAATGAGGGAAAGCAACTGCTTACTCAATTCTTGAGATGTGAGCTTTAAAACACTAACATCTTTTTTAGGCCATATTATTTTGATTGAAATTAACTACATGCACTCTTGAGCATTTAAATGCTGGAACATTCCTTTTGCACATCAAATCTTAATTGGAAATAAAGTGGATTAAAAAAATATATTTTGAAGACTAAATTTTGTTGCCACCAGGTTTTAAGTAGGTAGCCAGAGTGTCCCCATGATTCTAATCATTCTATTATTTACAATTTATTAACCTTTGTACACATTTGCTTTGTCTGTGTGTTAGTTATACCCCTCCCTTAAAAAATAAAAATGTTGTTAGTTTGCATTCAAACTTCATTGACCACAGGTTATTAGGTTATTACAGTTTTTTTCAACCTTAGGGTCAGGAACCCATGTGGTAAGCATGGAATTAAAATGGGCTTTATATGTCTCGTAATTGGTAAAGAAAACATAGCTAAAAAAGATTTAAAATGTTTTTAAGTATTATTTTTCAACTACAGATCACACAAAATAAATATCAAATAACTGCATCCTATACTTTAACTTTCTCAAACATAAATCTAGTTCAAATAAAAATAAAAATATCTAAGGTGGCACACTTATCAATAATCCTGGCTACTTTGTATTGGTCGCCGGACATTTGTGATATCACAATGGGGCCACGACCTGAAAAAGGTCAGGAACTTCTGGGTTGATATGAGGGGAAAAAAAGAAGCTTATTTAAGAATACTTGCATAGTTTACGGGCAAAAAAAAAGTGTAAATATTAAAACTTATAGGAGAAGCCCAACAGCCCAAAATGTGGTGCTACGCCGCTGCACACAACAATCCCCACCAGACAAAGTCACTACCTGACACAGTCACCCCCTACTACGAGTTAACATGCATTTGTTGTCTGTGTGTGTGTGTTTCTGACCTTGTGGTAACCCCCGTGCTGATAAACCAGTCTGAAGAGCTTGAAGAGGTTCAGGTCTTTGTAGCCCAGGACAGGAGGCTTGTTGATGGACGTCCCTGAAGAACAGAAGCACAGACAGTCAGAGACAGACGTCCCCATGAGACGACGCTGAGGGTCCTCCAACACCTCACCTCTGTCCTCCATGAACTTATAGAGCTGCTGCAGGAAGTGGTCTCTCTCCACAGGGTCCAGCTCCTCTTCAGGCTGTGAGGGACAGACGGGGAAAAACAAGGACAGACAGAAACAGCCAGAGAGAGGGACAGACAAACAGCAACAGACAGGGAGAGACAGACAAGAACAGAGTTTATAGAAACAGAGACAAGTGGGGAGGACAGACAGGAAACAGACGTGTCAGTAGTGAGTCCTCTCAGCACCTCCTCCTTGATGCGTCTCCTCCTCTCCTGGTCCTGCTCCTCCTCACTGTCCCTCCGTCTGTCCTCGTCTTCCTCACTGGACGAAGAGTCCAGAATCTGACTCATGTCCACCTTCCACTGCTGTGGGACGTCCCCGTCCCTCATGAAACAGCGAGCAGCAGGAGAACCTGCACAGGACCGATAGGAAGGACAGGACGTCACTGATGAGTGACTATGTAAGTAACTATTTCAAAGAAAATAACTCATTAACTAGGTAAGTAACTAAGTACTTCAGTAACTAGTTAAATAAGGTGACCATACTTAAGGAAACTTGAGGCAACCTCGACAAAATCCAAACACGTTTTCTTGAATATTCCTCAAATCAATATCGTAGTTCTGACCAGGAATGTTTCACAGCATATGGGGATCACGAGGTGCATGAGTGAATGCCACCCCCCAGAAAATTTGGAAATGTATAACTCTGAGGGCCAAATTTTGTGAAGTAAAGCTTAAGGTTTTTTTTTTTTTCTTAGTCTTTGTTCCATCCTTACTTTAAAGCTTAAAGTTCATAGTGTAATAAATTAAGGCGATGATGAACGTAGTTAGAGTTACTCATGCTGGTATATATATATATACACACACACACACACTGTATATAAGTCCTCCACTAATAAATACTCACACACTGTAGAGACAACACAACTAAACATTTAATTTAAACACTGATTCAAAGACAAGCTTTCCAAACTTAAATGAGGTAATATTTGGGACCTGCAGTATTATTGGAACTGTTATGGACAGACTTATTATGACGGTACTGATTAAAAAAGGAAAACACAACAGAAAAGCCCCCTACACTGGTTGAAACACACCGTAGGGGAACAAAATCACAGCATGGGGGGCCCCGCGAGAACCCTGAAGATAACTAGGTAGTTAACCTCCATAAGGTTAGAACGTTTATTTTTCTCTTCATAATAAAGAGACAGAAATAAAAATGTGAAATTGGAGGTGACTCAAGTCAATCACTCACACACAGTTAGAGCAAACATTGGTGGAGTTATGATATTTTAAATTAACAAGTTCTTGTTACGTGATGCGTTCAGGGCCTGTGGTAAAACAATGATTTTGCATTAATTGAAAAACCCTTGATTCTCAAACTTATTTCCAACATGTGCAAGTAGCACAATGAAGTAAACTGAAAAACAAATAAACAACAAATCAACAAGAATAGTTAAATCAACAATACTAATAAGACCCAACATGTTCAAAAAGGAGTAGGATGAAGTATAACCTTATTTAAACCTAACCCTTCTCCACTACTTAATTCACAACTCTCGTTCACATATTTACATATACAAAGAAAAAAAATAGAATAAATAAACAAATGTAAATAATTTATGAAAACACCGTATTGTTAAAGCCCCTCTTCCTCCCTGTACCTGGTGAAAACCATGCATTTGTACTGCTTTTTAAACTGGGTCATGCTTGGACACCCAAACTGTTCCACAACCTCACTCCACAAACAGAAACAGTAAAACTTTTTAACATTGTTCGTGCTCACTGGTACTTTAAGTTGAACTCCCACCTCAGCCTATAAACCCCATCTTTGCTAAAAAATACAAAACAATTTTTGAATATTTCCAGGAAGTACCCTCCAGGGAACCCTGGATGTGAAAAGTGATTGTTTGTCCAGGTTAAACCAGTAGTTAAATAACAAGGTGAGTCATTAAGTGGATAGGCAGTCATTTATATAACTAAGTAACTAAGTCAGTTACTAACCTACCCACCCATTTAGTTACTAAGTAGATGACTAACAATATGACAAATTCAGTAAATAAGTACCTAGGTTGGTAAATGAGTAACTAAACTAAAGAAACTTGTTAAGAAGGATCAGATCTGTTCATGGATCTGAGGTGTTGGACTTTAGAGGTTTAACTAAAACTGTGTGTTTGTGCATTTCTGTTGTCGTTTTGTGTACTTTTTGCATAAATATTGTTTAGTTTTTTGTTTTGTTACTCATTTAGTTTATCTTTATTATAAATACCTTATTTGTGGTGAGGGCGTGTGTGTATGTGACTCTACTCCTCTGTGGGCTCACACACACGCATGCACTCAGTGACTCACATCAGGTTGAAATGTGTGTGTCTCACGCCCAATGCGTGAGACTTGAGAGCTTTGCTAATATGTCAGTGTGAGCGTGACTGCTCAGAGTCACTTTTCTTGCATTATAGATAGATAAATGGACTTGTGTGTGTGTGTTACCTCTCCGGAGGATGAACTCAGACTTGTTGATGCTCATAGAGTTCATGATGTGCACGTGTCGCCTCACCACAGTGAAGCTGAAGGACAAACAGCAGCATCAGCTTAAATCGCCTCATTTTTCAATGGACTCTGGTTTGAATCAATAACAAGTGACAAACTCACAATTTCCCATCAGCGAAGGATCGAACCAGACACTGATCCTTCCTCACAGTGTGCTCCTCATTACAGCTGGGAGACACCACCTGACACACACACACAATTATCTTCTATTAATCATACAAGGAAATCCCACTCGTGTACGTGTGCGTGTGTGTGTGAGTGTGTGAGTGTATACCAGAGCCAGGAACCAGCAGTGTTTGTCCTCATCCTCCTCTATACTGCAGACCTTTCCCAGCAGCTCATCGTTCATCTTCCTCAGTTCATCATCTTCATCCTCACTGGATGACGACACGTGGTCCTCGTCGGCTCTGAAACACGTCGTTAACCCTTTATAAACCAGTATGACCAATAACACACACACAGGGACACTCACGCTGCTTGAGACGAACGTCGTCCTCCACGGTTGGACTTCTTCCCGATCACAGGCGTCCCAAAGTGCTCTGGGTTGGTGAGAGGAAGCTGGTCTAATGTCTGAGGACAGAGGACGGGGACGCACGGTGTCAGGGAGAGGTGGGTGTGGCCAAAGGCCAAAGGGCGTGCATGGAACTCACCTCGCTCTCTGCAAAGTGTCTCTCTCCCTTCAGACACAGGGACGTTCGACGGAGAGTCTTCTCGTCTCCATCATCAAACACTAAGACACAGAGGATACACTTTACGACCCAGGACCACTACAGAAGCTTTTATTTTGAAGGGACTTTAGCCAAGTTGTTATAAATGAATGAACAAACGCTCCACGCACTTTGGACTCAAAAAATTCTGAATTTCTACCAATTTTTTTGTAATTATTCAATATTCACACTGTAAATGTTTAGCTTGATCTGATGAATACTTTTTGAGATATGGACAATTTAGTGTCCTTATTTTTCTTCCATTTTCAGCTTCCAATATCTAAGGAATTACAGCACATAGGAAAGGTAAATAAACAATAAACGATTATCAGACACAGAGCCAAGCTACAATGACCTTGTGTAAAGACGAGTGGTGAAATAACACAAAGTTTGGGTTGAAAATAAAAATGAAGTCACATTAAGAAAAATAGTTTTTAAAAAGTATATTTTCATATTTCTAGAGCGTGTCACCCAAGAACCAATGCATATATGTGACTAAAAATTAGTGATGTGAACTGTCTATGTTCATAGCTCTAAGCTGATCAAATTACAGGGAGCTGAGACATATGCTAAGTTGTTTAATGAAGGCCCAAACATGTTCCAGACCCAAACACACACACTTTTTTACTATTTAGAGGAGCTGGCATGTCCACCAGATAGAATGTATAGCAGATCTTTTTCTATATTCTGAGAGAGTAGGTGGAGCTTATTACTATACCATATTTACCTTTCTATGTGCTGTAGTTCCTGAGATATTAATAGTAGAAAATGAAAGAAAAATAAGGACACATACCCCCCTTACTAAATTGTCCATATCTCTAAAAGTATTCATCAGATCAAACTAAACATTTACACAGGGTTCCCACACTTTCTTCACAAAGATTTTTTAGAACTGTTCTAAAATATTTTTTTAAATTTCCATGACTTAGTTCTGAACCGCTAAGATCTATTCAAGAACTTTAGAGCATCAGGTATTGAATGTAACATTAAACAACAACTTACAAAATGCTACCATGTTTAATTATAAAGTTATGCGATTACAATTTCAATGAGCAGACACCTTTATCCAAAGCGATGTACAACACAAGGCGTTAGGGTTAAGGGACTTACTTAACGTCCAGTAATAGCGAAGGTTGGATTGGGAACAGGCGTCCCTCTGATTACAATAACGCTTCCCTACCCTTCCCTACTCCTAGGCTCATCTAAGCAAACTAACTTACCTGGAAAGCGAATTCTTGTGAATTTGTGAGATTGCGGAATTCCCGCTCGATAATACTGCCACTTTCACTTTGAAATAACGCTTAACATCTTTGGGGTTTAATATATTTTAGACATTAAAATAAAATAGGCTATATTTCCAAATCTTTTCTAAAGCAGTTAAATCATTCCATGACTGCAAAATTTCAAATTCCATAACTTTTCCAAGAATTTCATGGGGACCCTAATTTACAGTGTGACTATTGAATAATCGCAAAACAATTAATAAAAAAAAATCTGAATCTTTTGAGACTTAAGTGCGTGGGATGTCCTGAACATTTGTTGAAATGAGATGGAATGACTCATAATCTAACGTTGACCTGTTTGTAGTGTTTCATTTTTAATGTGAGTGGATTAATGGACGTTTGTCATTGGTTGTCCTGTATTTAAAAGCAGCACTCTGACTGGACACTGCGATTCCGTTTGTGTTTACGAGTGGATCGGTTAGACAGCAGTAAGAGGAAGTGACATCATCAGCTCGCTGAGCCAAACCATTTACCAGCGTCATCACCCCTCCCTCACAACCCAACAGAAAGCAGAGGGTCAGGAGCCGCTGTGATTGGCTAGAACACTCACCCACAGTGTAGAGGCTGGCATCGGTCAGCTTACTGATGACGGCCTCGCTGCTCACGCCCTCATTGGTCCTCACCTCCACTGTGGAGCCCACCTGACGTACACAACAACAACACAATAAACACAACAACAATACAACAAAGGTCACATGACGTTCAGACGGAGCGCTCACCCTCAGATGACCTTTGACCTGATCGTCCTGGACCACCTGAGACGTGCTTTCACCTTTCACAGTCACCTGAACACACGTTTAACCCAGTCTTACTCGTTAAAGGAAGCAGTCGATTGGTCAGACAGCCAAGAAAAGTGGTAACATCACGTGATGACATCATCAGCTCACAGAGCAAAAACTTTTCTCAGTATCATCACTCCCCACTGGCAGCCAAACAGAATGTGCGCTGACATCAGGTGGGCGGCACTCACCTTCACCTTCACCAATCGCTTGACGGTTTTGATCTTAGCCTCGCAGAACGCACCGCGGTACTTAGCGCTGACATCTGTGCCCACGGTCAGATAGGCTGGCTCATCCGCTGCCTGTAACACACACGCACAGATTATTAAAAACCATAAAAGGAAATAGTTTCATGTTACTATTATTGTCATTGTGTTTGTTGTCATTTTATGATTTCTTATTGTGATTTTGTGTCCTGTTGTCCCTTTACAGACAGACTGTCCCTGAGGACCGGACCCACAGGGTGAGGATCAGAGCGTCAGTAAGGAAAGGTCAGGAATGTGGACTATAAGTTAAACCTCCTGGATGAGGAACACCAGGTCTACACATAGGAGGACTGGACCAGGACAAAGACTAGAACCAAAACCTGAACCAGGACACAGAACCTAAACTAGACCTGAACGAGGACGGGACTCAAAACTAACAGAACCGAGGCACTAAAGAATAACCGCTGATGTCACATTCAGGGTGAGAATCCACAAAGATCACATTTGGGAACAAAAGGATCTGAACCTAAACTGGTCCACACACCTCAGACCATGGAACAGAACAGGAACATGTGGGGAAGGTGGATCTGGTTTGAGTGCTGTGTAAACGTGACCTGGACTGGTCTTTGAACCGGTTTGTACTCACCTTCATCTCTGCTGCTGGAGTCCAGCTCCGAGACTTCAGAACTCTGTGAGACAGGAACAGAACAGGACAGTTAGAGACAATAGGACACTCTGTCCCGGGTGGACCCGAGCTCGGCTAACCCTTTAGCTTAGGCTCTCTCCCCGGACACCGGGTCCCGATCCCCGAACATTCGACACGTAAACAGCGGCTGTGTTCCGGGAGCCCCGGACTTCGGCCTCTGGAGCCGGAGGACGGTGACCCATGGCCCGGTGCGAACACCCAGAGTTCAGACCATGTCATCGACCCCCGCCTCTCGGTCCCGGTCCAGCCAACCTCCACCCGCTACCCGGAGCCTCTCCCCGGGGTTCAGGGCTCGTTGGGCGGTCACAGCTGTCCGGAGCTGCTAGCTGCTCGGCTAACCAGCTAGCAGCTCGGAGGTGGTTTAAACGTTGCGTTAGCGGCTCGAACCGAGACCAAGCTGAAACCGGTCCACCCGGAGGTCCGGTACCGGAGAGAGAGAGCGGCTGTGAGGGTTATTTATTCATTAACGGCTCTTCCACAAAGGACGGAGCTCCACATTCTGAGCGCACGGAGCAGCCATTCAGCCCCGGATGCCACTCACGCCGACCTGGCCTCGTAACGGCCCCGGTCCGCTGGGCTCAGCCCGGATCGCCTTTACTCGGTTCGGTTGGCTGTGCTTCGTCTCTGTTCGGTTCGGTTTGACTCACCTTCGCGGTTTCAGCCTCAGGAACGAACAACAAGCTGTTGAGCCCGAGCTCTGTTTCCCAACCTGATTGGCTCAGAGAAGAAGCCACGCCCCGGAACGAGCTGTGGACCAAACTCCGTCAAAAAAACCTGAGATTTAACAACAACGCTGCTCGGCGTTAAAATCATAATATCTACGTTAAAACCCCACTAATGGCCCCATTTTAGTCACAAATTAGGTTTTAAGGAACAAAAACGGGTGAGAATTGCGTACAAACACCTGTTTTTACAGCTTTTATTGACACACACGACTGAATTAAACAACCGGAAAAGCGCTTCACAAGTAATCAAAAAGTTTAATTTCTGATCATAAACACGGCGCATGGAAAATGACAAGTCCACTGAATATAACTGTATCACATATTTATTTGCATTTAATTCATTTTGAACAGTTTTGTTCATTTCAAAGATTTAAAACACGGGTTTGGGTCTTTGTTGCCCACTTTCCTGAATGAGGTTTGGTGCGTGTGACTGTGGGAGATGTAACGTTCACGGGTATGTGTTGAACATCAAACCGATTCACACACGAGTTAAATCACAAATCAAAGTAATCCGAGCCGTAGAGTAAGCAATCGGGTCAAACGGCTCGGATCCGTGAGTGGCGCCATTTGTGCTGTGGGCGGGGCTAAGACGCCTGACATCACCTGGGTCACAGTCTTTCTTTTGACTGTTTTTTTACTTCATTATTTGTTTTTCTGCTCAGTTGAATAAGAAATGTCTGGATTTTGTTACTAAAATAAATAAATTAATTAACCTATTTACGTGATCAAAAATGTGTAATTTAAATTATTGATTAATTTTGATGAAAATACAAAAATTCCTGTAGTGTTTTAATTTAGATGAGCTGTTATTACAACTTTAAACACTTAATCCCAAAATGTAAACTTTTTTCCTTGGAACTTTATTCTGTCATCTGGTTTAGTTTATGGCTTCTAGGGTCACATTGTTGGGGGGGTCAGACCTCACCCTGGACCCCAGCAGGACTGATGAGGCACTGGCTCACGTGTTGACCCTCCTGATCCATCATCTGTGGAACATTAACATATATACACCGTTTCTGTCCTTTGGAACAAACAAGGCCGCTTCTTTAATTTATTACACTTTTATTTTGAAAGCACAACAAACGAGAGACATATAAAAAGAAATCTGAGCTGAGGGAGGTCACAGGTCACATGTTGTCTTCGTCAGAGTCGTCCTCTTCCTCCAAAGAGTCCTGAAACACACAGAGTTAGAGGCTCCGCCCCCTAGAGACACAAACAGGAAGTGCAGCGTCAGCTCACCTTAGCAAACTTCTCTGCTTCCTCTCTCACGTCTTTAGGAACCAGCACATGGCGGCCGTTGGTTACTAGGGAAACAGTTACCATGGAAACAACTTTAAAAGTACAGGTAACATGTAAACTACCACCATTAGTTAGTTGTCTTTTCTAGGAAAGGCAGCGGATTGGTCAGACAGCCAAGAGAAGTGGTGACATCACATGATGACATCAGCTCACAGAGCGAAACCTTTTCTCAGTATCATCACTCCTCCCCGACAGCCAATCAGAGCGCAGCATTCGTACCTTCTCCCACCCAGCTGAGCTCCAACTCAAAGGCTTTGTCCTTCACCTCGTCATGTACGATGTAGATGCTACACACACACAATATTGTTATTATTGAAAACATCTGATCACAGTATTGATCTGTTGGTCTGAGATCGTCGTCAATCAGGGGTTCTCAACCCTTGGGTCAGGACCCCATTTGGGGTTGGAAGACATTAGGGGGGGGGGGTCGCCAAATGCCTTAAGAAACTAAGAATGTTTTCTTAACAATTTGAGCCCATTTTTGCTTATTTTTACCCTTTTTCTGCAACTACACCAAACTTAGCATATTGTGACGTATTTTCATCACTTTTTCTTGCCATATTTTACCTCCTTTTATTGCATTTTTGCTACATTATTCCCATTTCTGACACTTCATTAAATTTCAATGCCTTTTCTACACATTTTTTTCCACTTGCAGCACTTTTAAACCTTTTCCACCTACTATCACATATGTTGATGCATTATTGACACTTAACCTCTTTTCACCATATTTCATGATTATTTTTTGCCAATTCAACTACATTCACCATTTGTCATGCCCATTATTTGCCAGTTTAGACAAATTGTTCCCATATAGACACTTTGAACCCTTTTTACCACTTTTTCTGTCCGTTTTTGCCCACTCAAATTTGCAACTTTTAACCAATTTCTGTGGTTTTTAAAAAATCATTTCACCACCTTTTCCACCATTTTTGGTCACTTTTAATTTGTGATTAAAACAAGGATTTCCATCTTTAAGAGGACTATAATAATAATAGTAAACTTCCTGGATAACAGTGGATATTATTCAGATGAATAAATAAATGTGGTTATCACAGATTCATGGAACAATGGACCATCATTTTACTGACTTTATGGATGGACCCCAAAAATCTCCCCTTTATTCCATCTTATAGATGGTCCTGTCTCCACATGACTGTTCTTCAATGTTCAAGTCTGTGTTCAACCACCTTCAGCTACAGTGGGGGTCCCCGCTCTCTGGGACCTTTATTTTGGGGGTCGTGGGCTGAAAAGGTTGAGAACCACTGATTTACATAATAATGTTATGACTTCACTTCGTGTTATCTAATGATCAGTTTCTGCACACGACAGGAACAAATGAAAAAAAACATTGGAGTTTACTCACATTTTGGCGACTTCTTTAACCAGTTCTCTGCACGTCATGTCTTTCATCTGACACACATGCGCGTACACACGTTTTCAGTTCATGTTTAAAATGTGACTAAAACTTGTGTGTGTGTATGAGACTCACCTGTAGCTTCTCGATTTCTGTCTTTGCAGCTTGTTTGGCTTTACCGATTGCACAACCCCAGTAACCCTGTACACACACACACACACAGTTTACAGTCTGAATTCATGGAGATCTGTGTGTGTGTGTGTGTGTATGTTTCTCACGTATGATATGCCTGAAGGGTCAACCATGTAGAGCTGAGGACCGTCATCTTTGTCGTACGAACCGAGGATGAAGCTGACACACACACACGTCACATTTTAAATGTTATAATTTTGTAACCCAAATTATCCAGAGCTGATCTAAATACACCTGAAGGCATCACTGAGGTGATGTCTGTGTGTGTGTTTGTGTTTGAGGTGAGACGACACTCAGGGATTGGTCAGATAGCCAAGAGGAAGTGACATCACTAGAGTTCAGTCCAGTGAGCGAAACCTTTGGACTCTCATCATCGTTTTTACCCTGCAAGTCGGTGCTGATGCGGTTGCCGTGGCAACAACTCACCTGCAGCCAAAGGGTCTGACGGCGCTGTAGAGCGTGTAAGCGTGGACGTACATCGCCACTCTGTCCGACAAGTGCTGCAGGAGTTTTAAACGCTCGTTAGAATCCAACTCACAGTGACTCCACGTGTTGGGGGCGGAGCCTGAACTAAGCGCTGCATACCTTCAGAGGGATGTCGTGTCCGTAGTTCATCCTGAAATTTGACGACTCTTCACGAGCGACTTCAGACAAAGAACGAGCGTCAGCCAACAGCCCAGCTACAGCCTGAGGACAGCGACACGCTCAGTGTGTGTGTGTGTGTAACACATTGCCATGCATGGAATCAACCTATGATGCATTAAATCACTCAAACTATTCAACCCTTCACTAGCTGTGTTTCATTACAGATTTTCTCTAAATCAAAATGATATTTGTAAAGTTTCCACAAAGTCTAATGTGTGTTTGAAGGTATTTCCATTGATGGTTGTTTTGGGGGAGGAGCCTAGTGACTCTGGTGAAATCTCATTCCATGAGAATTCTCTGCAGGAAGTAGGACGCCGCAAACCTCCTTAGAACTCTGCATTCCTTTGTTGTTTCACATCTAATGTGGCACTAATTATTATTAAGTCTAATGTTTAGAAATGTCTGGATCTCCTCTTCTGTCCACACGTACCACGTCATGTTTACTTACAGAGAAATGGTCATGTGACCAGGTATGTCACGTCCTGTGAAAAAGTATTTCCATTGAGCTTTAACCAAACATTTCAATATGAAAACATCTGAAAAACCTCCTCACGGAAGAATACAAACTTTTTAGAGATAGAGTGTTTCTATAAATTCAGGTGTTTCCATTACCAGTTTTTATTGAACTATTTTAGATTTTGTGCATCTCCAAGAGTAACGGAAACACAGCTAATGATGATCGGACACAATCGAACGTAGATGTACATGTGTGTGTGGTTACCATGCCAACATGTCTGTCAATGTTGAAGATGCGTTTGTTTGATCCTTCTTCGTAAAGTTTGGACAAAACGAGCTTCTCCACACCAAACACCACACCGTCCTTACAGCGGATAGCAATGGCCGTGCTGTGCACACACACATTTAAACACACACCCAGGTCAAGGACGTCACACCTAAATATTCTGTCCAACTGCATTAATTTGAGTTAAAAAAGGTGTAAATGAATAAAGATACCATATAAGCACTGATTAAAAAAAAAAAAAAAATGTTACTTACTAATGGCTCTATTCTCCCATGTCTGTAAGTCAAAAAGCCACGCAGCGTCGCTGTTTTTGGCTGCGCACTATTCTCCTCCTGTACTTAAGTCAGAGCGCGCCTCCATCCAAGTTACGCACTATGGGTGGAGCAGCCCTAAAATGTGGGTGTTCCAAATCAAATCTGGCTTTACGCGCATTCTCTGGTGTGCGTAAGTCCTTTTCCTCTTACGCGCTTCTAACCCTGGAATAAGTGCAGCGCCCCGATAAGATGAAACATTATATTGCACTAAAAATATAGACTTAGTTACATTTGAAGCCACAGGAACTCCTGCGTCACCTGCTGCTGCGCGATTAATTAAAACTCTGACAGATGCAGACTTATGTCCACGTTGGTCACAGTGATTCAACTGTTTTCATACTATGTCCAACGTAAAGTGATTGATCCACTACAGAGTGAAACAAGCTGTCATATGCAGATGAGGATGGACCACAAACTGTTCCCACACGTAATGTATTTTAATGAGGCTCAGCTCAGGTCGCTTTAAACTATTGATATTTAAAACCGCGTATCATGGAAGCCAATAGTTCTGTTTCACTGTAAACATCTCTGTATTAAAGCAGGACGCTCTGCAGCCTCGTTATTTCCTCATATCTCCAGCATTTATCTCTGTCACGCTTTACAGCAATGATGATGATCAAGGAGAGAGATTTTAACTGTGACTCAGTCACGTTACAATAATCTGATGAATGATCTGATCAAATCAACCTGTTACATTGTTTATCAATGAAGGCGTTTCAAATTAAAAGTGAACTTCATCATTTTCACGGATTTCAATGACATTTACAAGCATTGGGAAAACTCCATGTTCCGTGATTTCTAGACAACCCTCCTTTCCTTCAGCCTGCCTTAATTCACACATATGCGCCTTTGGCTCCTTATGTGCAGTGGGCGTGTCAGGAACCTGGGCTGGAAAATACGCGTAGAAGAGAAGTGCGTAACTGCAGGCACGTAAAAAAGCGCTTAAGTCCAGACGGGAGAATAGACCCCTAAATTACTTCTGCAATTTATTACTTATTTATTACAAACTAAAACAAAAATACACTACAGAACAACACAAATGCGCAAAGTAACTTCAAAAACACTCAAAACAACAACAAATACATCGCAGAACAACAAAAACACAATGTCCCGATACAGCCTTTTCATTTCCCATGATACCAATATTGCATCGTATCGGCCAATACGATTTAATCATACATACTTTTTTTATGAAAAATAATAATAATTGCTTATTTTGTAATGTGGAATGTTAGAAAAGGCTTGATCAAGTGATGTTATTAAAACAGAGAACAATAGCCAGCAACAGCAGGTATGAGAAAAACTGACCCTTATTATTAACCAATTGGTCACATAAAATTTAACCTTCAACATAACATCTACAGTATTCTACAATTGAATAAAATAAATTAAAATCTGATATTGATATCAGATCGAGACACCCCTAACAAAAATGACTTCAAAAATACACAAACGATACCAAAAAGGCACAAAAAAACTTCAAAAGACAAACAACTACAAAAACACACAATACGACACCATAAAATGGAATACATTATAGAACAAAAACGCACAAAAAAAACACAGAAATTACTTTAAAAAAAAATAAACAAAATGACAAAAATATTTTCATATAATCACTGCACTATTTATTTAAATCTTACTTACTAAATGACTTCTGTAATTTATTGTGTTATTCAAGGTGTCCAAACATGTGGTGTAACTGTCTTATTAAGACTGCGGTTTTAGAAAAAGAAAAAAAAAATCTTTAAAATGACTAAATCTATTTACATTTATTACCTATCCTATTTTAGTTCTATTGTAGTCCTGTTTAAGATTCCTAAGTATTTCTAATTTTATTTCCATCATAATATTCATGCAAACCTTGGCCGAAGATGAATATTTTATGAAATATAATGCTGTAAAATCCTTATATACATTATTGATCAATAACTAGAGGATAGTAAAGCTGATCACACACATAAAGACACTGATTTGTCACTAAATGTTGTATTTTAAACCAAACCTGCTGTTCTCCACAGCCTTCATGGCGTATTCCACCTGAAACACTCTTCCATCAGGAGAGAAGGTGGAGGCTGACAGATCATACTGAAACACACAAACACACACTTCATTTTTAACAGAGTATGGCAAAGGCTAAAGCTATTAGCTCACGTCGCCCTTAGAGACTGAATATAATGAGTATAAGCCCCAAAACAGCCTCCATTAATCACTTTAATAGGCCTGTGTTTAAGCAGGGTTCATAAATGAATGAATAAACAGACTTTTGTCGAGCTTTTTAACTCTTTCTGTTTCAGTTTATCCACGCTGTGACTCAGCAGGCTAACATGCTAACAACGGCTTTTCAGAATAATAGCGTGCTTCATGGATCTCTGGGAAAACCGGAAAAAGTACCGTTACCGGTACCGGAGAGACAGGGACTGGGTGGGTAGTTTTACAAGGTGGAGATCGTTCACAAACGGATTAAAAACTCACCCCGGTACCGATGGAACTCATCCTGGCCGTGAGCGGATCCGCTTCTTCTTCGTCTGCAGTTTAAATGTTGGTTAGTGAACGACTGGAGGAGCTACAGCGCCACACACTGGTAGCAGAGCCGTATAGAGAGTTTGATTTATTGTTTGTAACTTTGTTTACACTAATTTAAATACAATACAACACAATGTAATACAGAAATGAACATACAACTACAAAGGAGTAGGAAGACAATAAAAGGAACAGACAACAAAAGAATAATACACGACATTCATTAGGGATGGCTTAGGTGAGGTGCCCGTGTTGATATATTTGAGTGTTTTGTGAATGTTTATTGCCTTATTGTTTGCAGTGGTTTCAATTGTGTAAAAATACTGGGTTATTTCGTTTTGAAAGTGATGTTGATTTGGTTTGTTTTAGCTCCATTTGGCTTTGTGTATGTGATATTTAGCAAATGGAATATTAGGGTTTGAATCAGAAGCGAGAGGTCTATGAAAGGTGGGGTCATCAAAGTAAAAGAAAATGTATATCTCCCGGAGGCCTTCCATATATCCTGTTTTATTGCTGTAATCCAGAGGTTTTTACTATAAGTGCAGTTGTAAAACAGGTGACTAATTGTTTCGATCTCTTTTTCGCAGAATTCGCAATTATAATTAATACCTAACTTAAAGTTTTTTTTTCTTCTGGATATGTATTATGAGAATTTTGAAGTTGACTTCTTTGATTTTATAGAAGATGTAAACCCACCATGTCCTGCCCCAGTTTATTTCCCCATGGAGAGAGTTTCAGTGCGATGTTGCAGCTGGTCTATTTGGAGGTTGAAAAATATTTATGATGTTTTTATTTGGGCATCATTTGCTTGTGATAATTATTTCTCCAAATAAAAATATTTCCATTTAATTTCTGTATTTTAGGCCATTTCAAATGGTATTGCTTTACATACCTTGACATAGTCGGATTGTAGGATGTAGGATAGGTAGGTAGTAATCTAGTCATTATGCGATAGAAGTATATATAGAGAGAGAGTTGCGACAACGGAAGTTTGAAAAGTTGGGCTGTGTCCGAATATTGCCTCCTATCTCCTTTCCTATCCACTGTTCCTTCACCCCTGGAAGTGGTGGCCATGATAAAGAGCGTCCGAGTTCTCTTTAAACTCAGGAAAAGAGGCTCAATGCTTCCTTTATATCACCTTGTTGTTTGGTGTACACTGTACCCCTTGAATGCCCCAAGTATGTACTGTTTATGTCTTTATGTAAGATCGCACAATAAAAAAATTTAAAAAAATCGTAGGAGCTGGACTGGAAGCAACAAACAAACAACCCTAAATGAACTATAATCTGTTCTCTACAGTTTCTCTGTATTATTTAAATAACGTCCAGTTTAACTTTTGATGTATTATGGTTTTTCTCCCTTTGTCCCCCATATCTCGTACAGTTGAATTATAACACAGACATGAACATTGAAGAACAGTCATGTGGAAACAGGGTCATCAATAAGGGGGAATAAAGGGGAGAGATTTTTGGGGTCCATCCATAAAGTCAGTAAAATGATGGTCCATTGTTCTATGAATCTGTGATAACCACATTTATTTATTCATCTGAAAGTGTGTGCAAAGTGTCAATACTGGCTTAAAAGTGGCAGAAATGGGGGGCAATGTACATTAAAAAGTAGGAAAAATTGGTTTAAACTGGTAAATGATCAGAATTCTGTTAAGTGGCAAAAATAATCATGAAATGTGGAGAAAAGAGGTTAAAAGTGACAATGGGTCAACATGTGACATTAGGTGGAAAAGGTTTATAAATGCTGAAAATGTCTTGAAAGTGGAAAAACGTGTAGAAAAGACATTAAAATGCAAAAACACATTAAAAGGAGCAAAAATAAGGCGAGAAGTGATGAAAATAGGTTAAAATATGGAAAGTTTGGTGTAGTTGCAGAAAAAGTATAAATCAGCAAAAATGGGCTCAAATTGTAAAGAATATACTCTTAGTTACTTGAAGGCATCTGGCAGCCCCCTCCCAGTGTCTCGCTACCCCAAGGTTGAGAACCCCTGCATTATAACATCACTTCCTGTTTGCTCTTCCCCGAATGAATCAGATTCCAAACCTCATTCTTCTGTTACTAATAGAACATTTGTTAGAGTCACTCTGTGTGTGTTGCTCCAATATTAGGACCAGTGTGTGTGTGTGTGTGTGTGGTTTGGTGATTAAACAGGTGGAGTCTTCATCAGCTGCTTTTATTTTGTTGGTCTCAAAGGAAGCTTTGGTCACAGAGTGAGACATTCATCATCAGACAGAGCGTGAGACACGGTTAAGGCCACAGACACACACACACACACAGTCAATGATATGTAATGAGAGAAGTTGCTGTTAGTGATGATATTGGTTATTATTTTATTAACTAATACAAATGTGTACAAAGTGTTTCTTCTTCTTCTGCAGTGAAATCAGAAAGTAAACACAGCTCATCTCCCTCTGCAGCAGCACAGCAGCCCTTGCCAAAATAAAAGCCCCAGCATAGCCCTGTCAAAATAAAAACCCCAGCCTTTCTCCTCTATGAGGTGAGAACAGTGAGTGCTGATTGGATGTGACTTTGACCAATGAACAAAAAAATCAGCACTTTCATAGTTACATACCAAACACACACACACACACACACACACACACACACACACCATCACCATCATCTCTGACAGTTTGAATCCAAAGAAACAAGAGAAAGAGCTGCAGAGGAACCACAGCGCCCCTCACAGGAAGACTGTGGTTTATCAAGAACTGAACTAAAAATAGACCAGCACTCAGACTGGGACCAGGACCAGAACCAGAACCAGGATCAGGACCAGTGCTGCTGCAGAGGGAGAGGATGGACAGACATTAGGTCAGCAGCCCCTACACTCTCTCTCTCTCTCTCTATGTCATTCGTCCGTTTTAAAGTTGACGAGGCGTTCTGCTGAAAGAGGGCGTGGCTCCTGCAGAGTCCAGCCAAAAGTGGGCAGAGCTTAATAGTTAAGTGTTAGTTTTCATGAAGCCAAGGCAGCTCTGCAGCAGCTGGAGGTTCCCCTGTAGAGGACAGAGACACACCCACCAACCCACCTTTAATTACCATCCTCAGTAACCATAACAACTGTGGTAAGTTACAGACTGACTTACCTTTGCGTGTTTGAGCTCCAGCTCAGCGAGCTCCACCAGATTCTTCCTGAACGCTGCCACTCGCCTCGTCTTAAAGTCAATGAGCTCTGAGCAAAACAAACAAACAACAAGGACAGAGGTGAGGCCACGGCGTGTTTAAGGGACAACGGTCGGAGGTCATGTGACGTTACCAGTACATCATCAATAAACTGAAACAGTAAAAACTAGTGATGCAGTGAAATTCAGCCACTGAAAATAACACAAAAGAACATTTTTGGCTTTCGGCTAAAACACTTTTCTTACCAAAAAAAAGGCATGATGTTGTCATTTTTTATTTTATGCTAAATAAATATTCTCAGATTTATAATTGACTTATTCTTTGAAGCATTAATATTAATTTATCCAATTGTAATGTTTTAATTTTAGTAAAATTAGTACACATTCAGAACCAGAAATGCAATCGGAATAATAATTTGAATAATAACTTATTTCTGTATTTTTATTTTTTTTTCATTTTCGGGCAAGGATTTTAATTTTGGTGCATCACTAGTAAAGCTAGCAGACCAGTTCAAAACTATTTAAACAAACTTAAAACAGGCCTGAACCAGCAATTTAAAAAAAGTGAAACCAGTTGAAAAATACACTTAAAGCTGCAGTATGTAAGTTTGTTTTTTTTGGTGTAAAAAATAAAAAAATACAAAAAAATTGTCTGAATTGTCAAAATTGGTTCATTTTCAGCCAATCACAGCTCTGTTTACAAACACAGTGCTCCATCAGCTGTTCGGGGCATTTCTATTGGCTGCTCCAATAAAGTCAATGAAGTAGGAAGTAAAGGTTCAATAGAAACATCTGTATCGCTGCGTAAAGAACAAGGACACAGACAAAGACAGAATAACAGACATTAACGAGAATGAACGAGAAAAAAAAACAGGAAGTGAGTGATGTTCACCTTGTTTTGCTGACTCAGAGATCTTCTCAAACTTGTGGCAGCAGATCTGCTGACTTGTCTCAGCCTGGAGAACGTCTCTGTTCTTAGAGCGAGCTTTATCCAGAGCTTTGTTAGCGTTCTCATAGTCCACCAAAGAGCGGCTACGGCGGTACAGGAGGTCCTGGGGGGGAGGGGGACAGGTCACGTGACTCAACAACATTCACCTGCACACACACAGCCAATCAGAGAGAGGGTGGGCAGAGCACCTTAGCAGCCTGAGACTCCCTCAGGTAATATTTGAGCAGGTCTGAAAGTTTAAGGTCCTCATCGGCAGCGACACGAGACTCCACCTTCTACACACAAATACACACACACATTAGATACACACACGAGACTCCACCTTCTACACACAAATACACACACACATTAGATACACACACGAGACTCCACCTTCTACACACAAATACACACACTAGAGGTTGAACGACTTCATAATTTTAAAGGTCGACTTTATGTGCATACTAGTCGAGTCGACGTTGACTAGTCGATGACGCCACCAAGAGCCGAAGCCGAGCCGAGCGGCAGCCGAGTGCCGGTGTGCCAAAATCTGTGAACCGAAAAAATCTGTGAGCGCAGGTGGCGACAGTTCCAACCCCTGCGACTTCTCGGCGGACATTTACCCCCCCTTAAACATGTTTGTAATTCTTCTTCAGTGTGCATTTACTTCACCCACCGGAGCGTCATGTTTAAGGGGGAGTAAATAACTCCTTAATAGCTACGAAGAGGTCTACGCAGTTGACGTAGTAGTCTGTGACCCAAAAAAATCTGTGACCACTGAGGTAGAGAAGAAGAGTGCTACGTAAACATTATCAATCAATTCATTAATCTGATACATTTTTTTGTGTGTTTTTAAGCAACTAAAACAAATATTGCAGAATAAAAATGATGTGGCTGTGTAAAATGATCAAGCATTTGGCTTTTATTTCTCAAAAAAACAGAGGTATTTATTCCAATGCCAATATTTGGCTCCAAAACTAAGCCCATTAACTGTAATTTAAGCATTTAGTGTTTTTAGGTGCTCGTGCCTACAATTCAATAACAATACAGTTAAGTCAGCTTATTGTAAAACATGTAAAACTATTAATACAAACTTTAACTTAAATAGTAAAGGTCATTTGGCCTTAGTTTTGTCTTAATACACTACAACATTACAAAAAAGGATTGTGCCTTCTGCAAATTACCCATCTAAGAATCAGGCCTTTTTAGCTGTAATCTCATGTTTTGTGCATTTCTGTTGTCATTTTTTGTATGAATATTGTTTAGTTTTTTTGTTCTATTTTTTACTTTACTTTAGTATATTTTTTAATATAAATACCTTATATGTGGCGAGGACATGTTTTGAGATGTGTGTGTGTGTCCGCGTGTGTGTCGTGGGAGTCCTGTTATGGTAGGCTAGATCCATCTACACTGGATTACATTATTTGCGTTGCGAAGCGTAAAATGGTCCGACATTTTAGACATTTTCTGTCTTTTTCGCACTCCACCGGTGTCCATGTCGTCTGCCAGAGAGAAAATAATGCGCATTGATTAATTCGGTCCGGGTGAAGCCAGAAACCACGTACAAAGCAGCCGTGATACGGACTTTGGTGACGTCATGTGAATTAAATGAAACTTTGAGGCAGAGAATTTGCTTCAAATAATTTTTGTACTCGAATAATTCGAGGAATTGTTTCAACCCTACAATAGATACAAGCACAGCACTCCACCTTCTACACATTAGACACACACACACACACACTTACCCTGGTCTTCTCAAACAGTTCTGAGACTTTCAGGAAGAACCTGAAACACAAAAACACCGTAAACCCACTGTGTGTGTGCAATTGTGTGTGTGTCCGTACTTGCACAGCTCTGTAGTGTCTTGTGTTCCTAGTGTGTAGAGGGAGGATGCGATTCTGTTGATGTCATCTGCAGCGTCTGAAACAACACACACACACATCAACACACACAGTGACGTCGTGGATGGGGCGTTACCATGGTAACTGCACTACATCCTGA